>NC_088098.1:217116448-217418117 GCF_036370855.1 Dromaius novaehollandiae | reverse complement strand
CTGGGCTGTTACGTCAATAGACTCCAGATTTCTATATTCCACAGAATATGAGATGTCTGTGCAACTTCTTAGGACGTGTTAAAAGCAGCCTGGATGGGGATCGATGTTTCCGTTCATTACTTAGCGCTGATCCTCCTGCCCTGAAACAGGAGCCGGAAGTCTGACGACGTTCAGAGGAACCTCAGTAAGTCGCTCTGTAATCGTGTGCCAAAACCTTGTTTGTGGCTTTTTAGATAATCCTCAGCGAACCTCTGTCTCAGGCAGTCAGCTGATGAACAGAAGAGTATTTTACCAGGCTTTCTTGTCGTGGATACCTACCTGAAGCACAAAAGGCTGTTACAAGGACTGCATTCAGCATCTCCCTCCATCAACGGAACAGCTCCGGTCAAGGGAGAGAGGATCGGACCTTCTGGTTGCACAGTCCTGCAAGAGACTGAGCCACCCATGTTCTCCCTGAAACAAACGGGAGTGGAGAGCACTCAGCACCTAGCAGAAACCAGCCATATAAACGTGAAAAAAGAGACTTACTCAAATTCGCACCCTCAGCTGGTCTATTTAGATGCTTAACTGTGGCACTGACTCAATGAAATGGTAGGTGCCTGGTGTTGGGGGACCCTGGTAGGGGACATCTGCCTATATATCCCACACAGGTTGGTTTTTTGAAGACCTGCAGGAGTGGATCCAGTCCCTCTAATGTGGGAATCTCCCTGTCTTTTTTGCCTGGTGGTGGGATCCTTGAAGAGCCCTGTGGAAGGGCAGGTATCACCATCAGTTTAGGCCCAGCCTATCCAACCCATCTCTGAGCAGGGGGCTTAACACCCTGTGGTTCCTCTTGCCCACATCGTCACTTGGAGGTCAGAGGACTCGCTGCTGAAGCTGTCCTGGAGTTCATCCCTTCCTCAGCCTCACTGGTGGGAGTGGGTCCTGCATCCCCTACCCATCACCATGGATATCAGGGGTGGAATAACCATCCCTGTCCTCCAGAAGATGGGCGGCTGCGCAGCCCAGCATGGGAGAGGTGTGGGGCCAGCCAGAGCAGACCAGAAGGATCCTGCCTCGAACATGGGGTGGGCTCCCAGGGCTGTCCTCCCCCAGGATGAATGCTGGGAGGGAGCTCAACTTGCAACAGGAGCTGGAAGAGGGAGATAGGTCCCCCACCTAGCAGGAGCACCTCTTAGCTAGCATGCAAGACCACAGTGACTTGCCCAGCTTTCTCCAAGAGGTCCCCAGTCCTGGGGGGGGGGGGGGGGGGAATTGGACTGGATCCCTCATAAAAAGGCCTTCACACCACAGAGAAGTGAAAGATGAGCAGGATAACAGAAACAGGCCAGCTGATGCCAAAAACCTCCCATCCCATCCTGGAAAGCCAGGCAGGACCAAGACCCCCCACACTGGGAGCACAGGGCTTGGCTGGAGGTACCAACTGGTCCAGGTTCAATCCTCTATGCAGCACTTGAGGGGATGACCTGGGAGAGCCATTCCTGACCATAAACACTAAGAAACGTCTTATTTTCTATTGCAAAGAGGAGCCTCCGCGACCATTTCGGAGATGGATTCGCCCCCTCTCGGGATCAGGCATCCAGCTGCCGGAGCAGGCCTCCCGCTGACATGAATCACTCGCACACATGTTTTCTTAGCACGGCCTTTTCTCTCTCGGTGTTAAAAGGGCTTTTGGATTTTCCCCTCCGCTGAGCCGCGATGCAGGAGCAACACGACGCGCACAGCCTCCGCGCCTGGCAGGACACCGCTCCGCTCCAGCTGGCAGCCCGGCAGCCCGAGCCCTGCGAAGAGAAACTGCTGAACTCTGTCCTCGCTGGCAAAGCCATCAGACGGCCGGCAAGGCCTGCAGAACAGCCTGTTTTTGCCAATTCCTTGTGCTCCCAGAGCGAGCACTTAAGCTTATGGTGTGACAGGTTCGAGTACCTGAAACCTCATTCAGGATTTTCCTCCCCTTCCCCCCTTTCTATTCTCTTAAAAGGCTTATTTTGTTCATTCCTGTATTTGTAGAGCAGGAGAAGAAGAGCTGTCTTGTGCCTCTGGGCAGGGCTGAGGAGGATGAGGGGTCGGGAGCTCCATCACTTGCTTCCTCAGGGGTTAACCCATGGAAAACTCCCCCCATGGAGGAAAACAGCTTCATCCCTGGGCTCCTGGGTGAGGCTGGTTAGCTGTGGAGCAACAGGGAGGTGGAAGCTGTTGGGTCAACGGTGTCATGAATTTGCATCACGGTGTCGCACACATTGCAGCATTTACCCTGCTGCTTTCAGGACCCGGGAAGAGCCCAGAGGCTGCAGGGTTCCCCCTCCAGCCCACTGCGTCCCTCTCAGGGTGGCCTGGGACACCACGAGCGGGGCTCATCCAACCGAACAAGCACGTCCAAATGCAGACGCCTCCTTCTCCTTGGGTTCCCTCAGTAACCAGCAGGGAGAAAAGCTGCTTCAAGGGCACAAGTTCATTTCACACATAGTCAGATGCTCCAGAAACCCCTGATGCATGATGATGAACCCCCTTTTCTGCTCCACATGGGCAAAGGTGCAGTGAGACGCAGCCTACCCCCAGCAGGTCGTAGTCCCATCTCCACAGCTGTGCAAACAGCAATGGTCACATTTCACAGCAGCCCACTCCATTAATTTGTCTCTTGTCCCCTTTGAGCTCATACAACTATTGGCCATTGCAAGAACCACCAGCTCCGTGCCCTGTGTGTGCTTGCTGGGTGCTAAATAATCCCACTGCAGTGGCCCAAACCCAGTTCTCTTGGCCCAGAGGACTGAGCTATCACCACAAACACCCATGGGTCTTGATATCCTTTATTAAAGATGTTGCACATGGAGACAAAAATGGGCAGCTACATTTCTTGGAGGACTAGGTGCAACTAGGTGGGTTGCACTGGCTCCTTATCCTGAGCACATCAGGTGAGAACACCTATTTGGCAGTAGCAGGGCTGAGCGCCAGGAAACCTGCTCTCCAGGAGCAGATGCAGACCCTTTTGGGGGACCCTGTGCCATGCTGGTGGGTTTTGGTGTCTGTTGGCTCCATTTGGACCAGACAAGGACTCTCTCCCACAGACAAGGAAGGAAACGAGCCCCAGGCTTGTCTGGGAGGGTTCATGGCAGGTCAGCCTTGTCAAACAGACGTGCACAGCACGTGGGAAACGATTATTTTGGCATAGCCAAGTTGATGCATTTCTTTTCCTTTACCTCCCCAGTTCGGACCTCTCGTGCTGTGCTGGGAGGAGGCTGTGCAACTGTGGGGGGGTCATCGAGGTGTTTGGAGGCTGCCCATTGCAGTCAGCTGAGCCCTCCTACCACCCACCGCGGGAGCTGGGCTCGCCTTCCCTTTTTGGCCAAGCTGCTGCCCTCCCTCATCGTGTTTGCAGAGGGATTAGGGCATACGGACTGGAAACGGGCCCTGGGCAGGCGGGACGCAGCCCTCCCCGGCCGGGAAAGGAGGCCGAGGGGATGCCAGCCTCTGAGCCCCGTGTGTTCGCCATGACTCACTGCTTTCCTGCCTCACGTGTGAGCACGCACAAGACAACCGTTGTCTCCAGAGCCACCAGCTTGTCAAGAGGGGCTGAGAATAGCGCTGGGCTATTCTCACTGACCGCGGGAGGTCGGCGGCTGACCTCCAGCCCATGGGTTGAATCTCACCACCCCAGCCAAGCAGGACCTGCCCCTTCCCCAGGGCGGAGAACAGGTTGGTTGTGTTCCTCTGACCACCTAAAATCCACCACTCCCCACAAGCCCCTTCTCCAGCACATGACCAAAAATCTATCACACGACCAAGTTTCAAGATCGCCTAGTAGACAACGAAGCAATTGCAGGGTGGTGATGACGGGGACACCGAAGCCCATTGTACCACCACCGCTCCTGCCACGCTGAGGGGCTCATGGGCCGAGGGGACATGTGCCCTGATGTAAAGATGGGAGGAAAGTGGTGGGATTATGCAGCTAGCTGGCCAAAGCTCTCCCAGAGCCACCCCAGCGCAGGGCATCCCATCGGACGTGGAAGTTCTTGTCTCACTCTGCATGAAGTAGAGTAGCCCGTGAGTGGGGCGAGAGGCTTGGGATACAAGTACTGGAACGGCTGTAAGTCTGGGCTGGATGCTGGAGTGATCAGGGGGCCTGAGAGTGGATTACTGGAGGGACCACAGGGTACCAGGCATCCCCTGGAGGGACTAGGGGATCTAGGAGATCACCCAAGGGTAAGGCCATGGGTCTGCACAAGCTAGCAGACACCCATTTGCGTGTGTGTGTCTGTGCATGGCACAACTGGGAGATCAGGGCATCCAGAGACCAGCTGTTGGGGAACCTTACTTCTCGTATCTCCACCGTTGGGGCTGAACTCTACTCTATCCCAAGCTTCCTGCAAACTCTCAGTCCCTGTCCGGATAGGCTAGGACCTGGGGAGCAGCCACTCACCCTTAGGAAGCGGTCATGCTCCTTGCTCGCCCCTGCTTTTCAGCTTACCCCACAGCGTGGCCTGGCTGGGCTCGCTCCAGCCCGTCCCCCCAGAGCAGCTTCCAAAGCAAAGCGGCGATTTGGTAAGCCCCAAAATCCACGTTCCAGCACCCGACAAGAAACAACCCGATTTCCAGGACAGCCAAACTCCCAGCTCTTCTGAGTACCCTCTTGGGGCACCAGGCATTTTGGACTCAAGCCTCAAAACCCAACGAGGCCACTCACCCAGTGCAGTTTCTTGCCGATTTGGGCATTTGGCCTGGCTTTTCACCCCTGCTCCCTCGAAGGCCACCACTTTCCCATTTGCAAGAGGTGGGGAAATAGGAAGACCTGTGGCTCAGACACGTGCTGTGGGATATGGGGTGACACTTGCTCCACAGTCCCTCTCCCTATGTCTAATGCGTCCATCGGGATTATTTTCATTGTCTGTGCAGCTGGAAGGCGAAAAGGGGTATTTGGGCCAAGCAATCCTTCTTACTTCATTTTCAACTGTTTTCAAAGCCACTGATCAGATGACCCAGATGGTGCTAAATGGCCATGAACAGCTCTTAAACAGTGAGTTATTGTTGTGCTCATTGAGTTAGATAATTGTGATGGGCCTGAACTAATTAATTTCTACCAAAAAAAAAAAAAAAGAGAGAGAGAGAGAGAGCACTGAATCATGGCCTTTTGGCAGTGCTGGTGAGAAGGACTTGTAAGCCGTTTCCTTTGGATTTATCCAGCAAGCACAAACCGGACTCTCCCCCAGGGGCTGTGTGGTTCCGACCAGCTCCCATAATTTTGAGGCAACATAGGCGAAAACGAAGAGAGCAAGAACCACAATCTCAGTGTGTCACTGAGCTTGGGCTGAGGAGCCCAGTTTTGGGGATTTGTGCATGGCCAAGGGTACCATGTGCAGCTCCCAGGCATCCTATGGGGCAAAAGCCTCCGGGACGGTCAGGTGGGATCAAGAGTGCCATAGGATGCTCCTCCAGCTCCTTTATGTTGTCTTCTCAGCCTGCTTCCTTACCTAGGGGAAAGTGTCCTTCCTGGGAAAAAAAGCTCTTCCTACGGTCTAGCTTCTGCCTCCATGGCTGCAGTTTCCAGACTAAGAGCCCCTCAGCCCACGGAAAACAGATTATTCTCTATCTCTTTCCACCGATGTTTTGTCTTCTTTGAGGACTTCCCTGTCCTATTCTTTTCTCCCTATAGCAGCCCCTTCCCAGGCTTTTTGTAGGCTCCCTAACGTTTAACCGTGGAAGGTGAAGCCCTTTGGACATCCCGCATGCGCGACTGGCCGTACTGCACGTAGGCAGCGCAGAGACAACTGCTTTTTACCCTCTTTCCTCCGAGCTTCAGTCTGGCCTCGCTGGTCACGTTTCCTACATCTCTGATCCCTCCTTTGGCTCCAGGATGGCCAGACAGAGTCTCCGAGGATTTCCCTGTTTTTCTCATCACCCCCTCGGCTGGGCACGAGCCCATCCAGGCATCGCAGGCAAGTGGGGGCTTTTTCCAGCGTCCGTATGGTCCCGCACTGTTGACAAATCTTTCTTCCACGGGAATTTTTTGTTTTCCAGTTTGGGGGTGTCAGTCTTTGACAAAGCTGGAACAGGGAAATGTGATCTTGTTTCCCCAGCAGCTCTGCCGGCGTGTACAATCAGCCAGATCAGGTATATCCTGAACTGCTCCAGCATCCAAAAAGGTGCAGAAACCGGGGAAAAGAGTGATTACAGACGTGTTTCTGTGTGAGAAGAGACAGGAAATATTAGAACTGTTTAGTCTGGAGAGGAGACAGGTTCGCAGTGGCATGAAAACAGCCTGTGAGCTATTTAATACAGACAATACTCTGGTTTCTCCATTTCTCACCACTGCAAAAGAAAGGGATGTGCAAAGTTTGGCAGGTTGGAAGACGACAGGAGGAAACCCGGGGGTCTCAGCCTCGAGAGGGGAACGCTGCTGGGTTAAACGGGCACTACGAAGGGTCACAGGTATGTTTTCCTGGGAGAAATCCCATCCTTTGGGGGAATGAGAGAACTGGCCAGTGGGGAAGCGATGGGGGAGTATGACATTTCCACCGTTCACTGGGAGATGCTTCATCTAGCACCCAGAATTCAAGCTGCCTCTGGAGCCAAGGGGAGTTTCAGTGTAGCACCTAACCCACCCAAATCCTCTTTTACATGTGACTTAAGTTCTCCATAGCAAGGCACTAACAGCACTGCAACACCCCAATCTGCTACAAACCCCAAAAGAAGGAGACATGGAGTCTCCCAACCAAAAATTGACCCAGGCTGAGTCCAAAGGACCTGAGAAGAGCAGAGCCCCGAGGAAGTCTCCAGCATGGCTATAGGAATTGAGGAATAAATGTCACTGGTCTGAGTAGACTTGTCTTCCCCATCTCTCCAGATGGGAAATAAGACTCCAATAAAAGTAGCCGAGAGATATTGGCTTCGTCTTCCTTCCTGAGCCTTCCGCAGGGAAGGAGGGCTTCATGCAGATTAAGGTGAAAGTAGATATTTTGCCTGACTGAAAATCCGATGCAATGGAAAGCAGCAGGAGCCAAGGAAGTGAGTGTAGCTGGCAATTATATAGATATATAGTTTGGAGAAGTGTTTTGACTAACCTGATAATAAAGCATGAAATAGCATGGCTCTGACGTAAAAAAACCCTAAGACCCCAGAGGTAGAGCCAAGATTTCTGATGGGGACTTGCCATCCGTCCTGGAGCACAGAACCACACGATAATTCAGGTTGGAAAGGACCTCGGGAGGTCGCTAATCCAGGCTCCTGCTCCAAGTAGGGGCAATGCTGAAGTTGCATTGGGTTGCTCAGGACTGTGTCCAGGCAAGGTCTGAGCATCTCCAAGGACAGAGATCCCCCCGTGCTTCTCATGGTCCCTGTACAATTAGAGACCACGCGTGTTTTCTGCTCCCACATCTGGCACCTTTTCATTTTCATGTACTTGCCTGCGAATGATGAAGGACTTCTCCTGGGTGGTGTTTTGGTAGGTGGTACTTTGGTAGGTGTCCCACGCAGTGGCTGATGGATCCGCTGGTGGCTTTGTGGTCCACCTGTGGTCCCAGGCGGTGGGATCGTAGGAAGCCACTCTCAGCGAAGGTTCCAGACCCAGCTTGCCGGTCTGGGAGCAGCACTGAAGAGGGACTGTGGTCCAGAGGCCCAAAAAACACAGGAAGCTTCTCTGGAGCAACTTTGCAGAGTGAAAGCAAGTTCTCCAGCGCCTTCCTTGAGCCTGGCGTGCTGAGGTTTCGGTGCAGAGCAAAGACAGCTGAGCCCCAGATCAGCAATGCGCCCCGCTCCTCTTCTGCACTGTGTGCACGGTCAAGGCCGCACGTTAACTGGCAGCAAGAGGTGGCTGCTGCTGTTTGGAAGAGCCGCTGGAGATGGACCTGGAAGGATGAAAGTCTCCTACATACACATGATAAAAAAGCAGCTTCCCTGAGGGGTGAGGAGAAGGGCCCGCAGTGAGCAGAGAACTACTGCACCAGCCAGAGAGGCCACATGAAACCCATCTGCGCATCGGTGTTGCCCCATGGAGGCAAGTCCTTCTTCTCTCAGAGGGAGAGATGCTGCTTTGGTAATTGCACGGATGCACCCGCAAATATCCCAAGGAGTCCACAGCAAGTTAAACAGAGCAGCTAGCCAACAACACTCAAAATTAATGTCATTCTACCCCCCAAAAAAAATGCTGGCAGAGATCGGGCACATGCAGGATGGCAAAACTCAACAACCATCATCTCAGCCCTTGTGTGAGAGCCCTTCTCTTGGCACGGCTGGGATGCCGATGTCTCGCCCTCCTCCAGGCCAGGGCTGGTGTCCTCGTCCATGCCAGGTTCCCTTGAACTAAGCATTTGAATCTCCAAAGCTCTTGGTACCATAGAGATAAACTGTATTTGGGTTTTTGCTGAGTTTCTTCAGGTAAACACAGTTCTGCAGCATCAAGACACACGCTGGTCCTTCAGCTCAGTGGCATTAGCAATTGGTGGTGAGTTCCTATCCAGAGACTTTCTGCAGATCAGCAATTGTCCAGAATAAAGGATCAAGCCAGCTCAAATTCCCTACCATGCACTCTGGCTATTTCAACAGAAATGTGGTCTCCCTCCTCCCTTGGCAGGGCATGGCAGGGCAGAGCAGGGACTTCTGCAGAATTACACAAGGTCTCAGGAGAGCCCAGTGTTTCCCAAACCCTGCATCATCTCTGCAGCCACAAACTGAGGCGTCTCCTTGCTCGTGGCTGTGCAAACTCAGCCACAAACACAAGGTTTTGTTCCAATCCCTTGAACAGATCAGAAATGGAAGCCACAAGCAGCAATGCTGCGGAGTGACAGCGCTGCAAACCCCACTCAGAAGCTGTAGGGAAGCTGGGTCATCTGTAAAGAAAGGGTGCAAAGACGCTAAGCTGCCCCTGGGTAAGGAGAACACACACAAGTGGTAGCAGTGATTCCCAGACTAAGCCTGCCCTTAACACCTCCAGCCAGAGCCAGGCCAGATGCACAAATGGAGCTGGATGAAAAAGTCATTAACATAACCAACCTCAGCCTTTGCACCAGGAGAACCCCAAGGAAAGGGCTGGAATAGGTGGGAGAGAGGCAGCAGAGGGATTTCTCCTTCCACAGGGCTCCATGAGCTGCAAACCAGTGCTGTCCCAGCCCTGCTTCCCACCACGAATGGCTCCATCCATGCTGGACCCCAAATCACGGTCACAGGCTGTCCAGCACCATGCCCATCGGCTCAGGACACTCCAAGCTAGCAGGGGTGACAGTGGGATGAGAGCTTTAGTGGCATTTTGGTGAGGGTTGGCTCCTGGTGCACCGGCATGCAGAGGTGGGACGTGTCGTGGGCTCTCCCAACAAACACCAGCAGCCACAACCACGGAGCAGGTCCTTTCCACGTCAGGGGATGTGCAAACGCGATGCAGAAAGCCCAGCTATGCGCTAGGACCTCACTGTCACCGGAGATGAAAGGCTTTCCAGTGCCGGGTGCCAGCTCTGTCCCCAAATTAACCCTGTTCTCACAGCTCAAGATGAAAATGGCCTAATTCCTGCAGAGGTAAACAGAGAGCTGCAGACGCAAGTCCTGGAGGAGAGGGAGCTGATACGACCAACTGCGAAATGATGGGTTTGAAACACCAGCTGCTGATCCAATTAAAAGGGCTAATCTCTAGAAATGCCCCCGCAGGGAAAGCAGCCGCTAAGAGGACCCCCAAGGGGAGCATGGTCATTAGGGCAGGATCCCAGGGGAAGCCAGCTCTGGCATACCACCGAAACGGTTGCCGTTGATTATCCACAGCCCATTTTACTCCCAGAGCAAGTCCCTGACTCTGCTCAGCAGCGCGTCACCAGGGAGTGCTACATGGGAAGTTTATTACCAGCCCTCATGGCCCCTGTGTGCATTTCCAGCCCTCCTGTGTGGTGGGTTATTGGTACTGGGTTTGTTTTTATAGTCCTGGGAGAGATTAAGGTCTCTGGCACTGGCCAGCATTCAGAGTAATGCAAGATGAAGCTGATGTCGTCTCCCTCCTGTGCCACTGTGGGGAAGAAAAAGCTAGAGAGCCCGAAAGGTTATGGTTGGAGAAGGATGGATGGAGAAGGATGAGGAACCCACCTAAGAAACCTACTCATGCGGCTCTGTCACCTAGAAGGAGATCTGAGCCTACCCCTGAGCTAAGGGCATCTCATCCCTGGTGGCTCAGGAATCACTTCAGATGGGTAAGGCCCCTTCATGCCTCATCGCAGCAAGTGGAGGAGATGCTTTGGGTCTCCTTAGGTTGAGAAATGCCGTGCTGTGCCACCCGTGGCTGCATCCCCCCGACGGCAGGCTGCTCGGGGGCAGAGCTGGCGAGGTGCCTTGTGCCAGCAGATCGGCCTCCAAGATCATTCCAGCAACCAAACCAGCAAAACGCAATGTCAGCTTGGTTTTCTCCGGCCCGTGCCAGGAGCTGGGCGGTGGAGATGGGGCACTTGGCCTGCGTGGCAGCAGGTCGCTGCCTCACACACGCTCATCCCTTCGTTTTATGCTGCCATAATCAGTGAGGAGGAAGAGCAGCCAACGAGAAAATGCTTTATCCTTCAGTATAAAATTTATGACGTGCCTTTTATGATAGTGCCCCAAAGTAGGGCTGCAACACAGGGATAGTCAAAACACAGCAGAAAGCCTGACTTGCAGGCAACCAAAAGCTGGCCAAGGCTTAAGGGACTGAAGGCAAGAAAAGCTAACACCTGAGAAGATGAGATGCTGCTTAGAGGCATCCACAACCAGGGCAATATGATGAATCTAAGAGATAAAAAAAGCTCCACTTTTCTGGAAGGGCAGATCAGTCACATCCGTGGTTACCCCATGAAAATGGGATCATCTCAGGCTTTCAGATCCTCCTCTAAGATGGGTATGTGCAGCACCTAACGCACAGCACATGGGCCAGCAAATGCATTTCCTAGAACCAACTTCAGCGCAAGGACAACAGCAGCGATAGCAGAAGAAAGCACCCAGGCCACGGGAGCAGGAAGGCACCGGCTGAGAAACCAGGGCAGTGCTGGCGTGCTCCTGCAGCGGGACCACATTTCCAGGGAAAGCACCAGGCATCAGCATCGTCTCTCGGTGGGAAGTTCCTTGGGATGGGACTGCCTCTCCTTGGAAATTTCCATCTCAGTGATGTGTCTCCATGAAACATCCCTCCGAGGAAATTCCTTGTTTCGCAGACACCGTTCATCTCTGAAACATCCTGCCCAAGGCAAAGCTTAGCCAGGGGTCCAAAGCGGTTCAGCATCGACATGGATGATGCAGTTACTTTAGACAGGCGGTGCTTTTTAGAAGAAATACCATGCACTGTAGCTATAAATTAGTAAGGGATGGAAGCCAGGGAGGGATCTCATCCCAGGTAGGTTTCTCCATACCTGCTTGCTGTAGGGTTTCTGCTGGCCATGGAGCAGTGCCAACCACTGTCCAACATCAGACTGGGATGGTGCATAGAAGGGCTCCAGGATGGATGCTGGTGGGAACCACAGCCAGGACCTCGTTTCCAGCCATCCACAGCAGCGACTGGAGTCCATGCTTTGCTGTGAAACAGCAATATCTGAAACAACCACCCCCCAGACCATAAGACAGTCAATTTTGGATCTACCAAGGGTAATAAGGAGAAGTTAGAGAGACTCTGTTTCCACAGCACTTACCTCATTTGCCCTGCTGAGGCCACATCTGGAGTACTGTGTCCACTTCTGGGCTCCCCAGTACAAGAGAGACAGGGAGCTACTGGAGAGAGTCCAGTGGAGGGCTACGAAGATGATGGAGGGACTGGAGCATCTCTCCTATGAGGAAAGGCTGGGAGAGCTGGGGCTGTTCAGCCTGGAGAAGAGAAGGCTGAGCGGGGATCTCATCAATGTGTATAAGTATCTGAAGGGAGGGTGTCAAGAGGATGGGGCCAGAGTCTTTTCAGTGGTGCCCAGCAACAGGACAAGAGGCAACGGGCACAAACTGAAACACAGGCAGGTCCGTCTGAACACGAGGAAAAACTTCTTTCCTGTGAGGGTGACTGAGGACTGGAACATGTTGCCCAGACAGGTTGTAAAGTCTCCTTCTCTGGAGATATTCAAACCCACCTGGATGTGATCCTGTGCAGCGTGCTCTAGGTGACCCTGCTTGAGCAGGGGGTTGGACTAGATGATCTCCAGAGGTTCCTTCCAACCTCAACCCTTCTGTGATGCTGTGACAACAGCTCCTGCCTGCGTTTGGGGTTGGTAACCTATAGCTACCTACAGGAAACCTCATCTGGGCTGGACAGTGCCGAGTTTGGGCAGATTTCCCCCCAGGAATGAGGCCATCCCTAGGAACCCAACCGGGCAACCTCATTTCAAATATCCACCGCTTCTGGTAAATGAGCTTAAATTGGGCCTTAGCTCTGCTTCAATTAGAGCTTGCAAGTGTGAGTTAATTAGGATGACGAGCAAAGGGGCAGCCTCTGCCAGGGGACTGGCAGCATCCTCCCCGCAGGCACTCGCCTTCAGTCACGCACGCAGCAGCCTTGCTCCAGCCATGAGACGAGACTCAGGACTTGTCCCTCCTCCTGCCCCTCCCCTTCATCCTTTCCTGGGATTCCCAACAGCTCAGAAAGCATCACTAGTTTGTTGGGGTCCTTGTTTTTCCTTGCATAAATTTAACTGGATCAATCCGATGTCCGGGTGCATTGCACGGCCTTGCAAGCCGTGGCTAGGCACAGCGCAGTGGGGAGCATGGGGGGCAGGAACCCGGCACAGGGCAGCGTGGGGATGTCGGAGACAAGCCTGGGCTCCCCTCGCTGGGAGAGACGTGGCAGGGATGGAGGAAACTCATCCTTGCAGCGTGGCTGTCATGCACAGCATGGACACCATGGCTTCCCACCAAAAGACACCACGTCCCTTCAGGAGATGTCTGGGTCCTCCTGGGTGTCTCCAGCCAGGAGAAGTGGATGCGGAGCCAGGTATTTCCTCAACACAGCCCTGCTGATTTACAAAGCAGGGAAGTTTCTTTGCTCCCAAACCCCTCTCAGCCAATCCCTGGCCCCATCTAACCTCTTTTGAGCACCAATTCTCAGCACTTGGTGCAGCTCCCTCCCTGCCCCTTGTCCACCCACCTGAAGACCCTAGTGCAGAGCTGAGACAACCCCTTGGATCCATCACTCCCTGCTCCGCAGATAGGTGCTGCTGGCCACCGGTCCCTGCCACTTCAGCTATCATTAGCTCAAGCAACGTTGGCCGGTGCCTCCACCTTGCCGAAATGGGAGTGCCCAATGCAGCAGTACCAAATCCACGTGCACCCGTGCCCCGGCGTTCTCGCTGCCACATTTCTCCCTGGTTGCTCTTTGCTGCAGGCCCGCAGCAGCCAGGACTGGGAGCTGGCGAGGCGCCTGGTCTCTTGCTGGCTCCGGGGCTAAGGGCTGGGCCCCGCGTACGGTCGCGATGCTCCTGCACCAAGTCCTCCATCCTTTGCACGCGCGCAGGCCTGGTGTCGGTCCACAGCCCAAGCGTGTGGCAACAACCCCTGGCCGTTCAGAGCATAACGAAGCGAGAAGGGGAAGGCACAGCCGTCCCCAGGGTGGGAGCTGCTCTCGCGATTGATCCTTTTATAGCCCCGCGTGAGCGCTCGCCGCTCCAAGAGAGAGCACCTGCACTCACTTAACAGCTTGCTTAGGCGTTCTTCCAGCGCGCCAGACCCTCCCGTTTCCTGGCCCGAGTTTGCCCCCAGCCTTCGCCTGACCCCCGTGCCAGCTGCCAGCGTGAGCTCAGTTTTCAGCCCCAAACTGACCGTGGACTGTGCCCAAGTGGGGTCAGGGCTGTGCCGGTGCCACCCCACGCGGCAGGATGCTCTCCTCTGCACGCCAGCCCCCAAGGACGTGTTCACGGCGAGCAAGGTATCTTGTGGAGTGCAAATGTGGCTACGTCATCACTGGGATGTTTCTCTGCAAAACCCCAGCTTCTTATCAACACAGAGACCCTCCTGCTCCCACACCTTCACGGACGGGACTGTCCCTGAAGGCAGGAGCTGAAGGCAGCCAGGGCACCCAGGTGTGTTGCGAGGGCGAGAGGTGTCCACTTATCTCAGCTAGCTTTTGCCAAAGGGACATTGAATGGGGCGCTCTGACCATGGACAGCCAAAGCGGGGTCATCTGCCTGCTCTGTCCCAGCGTGGCCAGGGGAACCACGCGTGGCAAGAGCAGGGCTTTTGGGAATCCTTTCCCCATCTCCCCACCTCCCGCTCCCTCCGTCACTGGTCCACAGCATCTCTTTGCAGCAGAGCGGGGCCAGCGTGGTCCTCGCCTGCACCGTGTGCTCAAGGGAGCCGGAGGTGAAGGAGACATTGCCCAGGCCACGGTTCCCCCATCCCAGCCCCAAGAAGGGTGCATGAGTGACTGTGGGGAGCCGGAGCAGCAGATCCTGCCGGGACACGATCCTGGTGCAGCCCTGGAGCCGTAACGTGGACCCGTGAGGACCCCTCGAGCCTGCCAGAGCAAGGAGAGCCAGCACGGAACGGTGAACTGAGAAGATATTTTAATCAGATTTATCAGACAGATCTGGATCTCCAAATAAATAGATTTATCAAAACAGAATAAAACAAGAAACCGGGGATAAACACATGTACCAAAACAACCTGAAAATCCCCCAAAGCTGTTTCCAGTCTGGGTGACGGCCGTGCTGCTGCACGCCCTCCTCCCCATTGCTGCAGAAATGGTCCTGTTTGCCCTTTGGGAGATACCCCTCTTGTGAATACAGCACAGTAGATATTATGTAGGATATATATAAATATATAGCATAACAACATGCTTAATAGCTACCTTAGTGCAGTTTGGGGGTCTCAGACCCAGCTAGCTGCTAGCGCCGGAGGTTACATTTTGCAGACTACCACGGCAAGGAGACGGAGCCTCCCGTGAGGGGCGGTAACTTGCACGGGGAGCCCCGGGGACGATGGCTATCTGATCGGGGTGACACCAGTGATCAGGGCAGGATTTCATCCCCCAGTCCCAGCTGGGTGCCCCAGCCCTGAAACGAGCAGCCGTTTTGCTGCTGAATTTGCCAGGAGCGGAATTGGTGGATAGGTCGGTATATAAATCCTTCTCTGGGGTATAAATTAAAGTAAAATTGTACTGGAGTTGAGGACAACCGTAGCGTTTGCCCCGGCTGTCCTTGGGCGGTGGGAAGGGGTGGTGTGTGGGTTCAGGCGTATGGCTGCGTGCCAACCCCCGGACGGGCTGTGACACCCCAACAGTGCGCTGGGGACCTCCCTGGGCTTGCAGGGACTTTGTTTCGTGTCTGCCACCAAAGGCTAAGAGCACATCAGGGAGCCCCAGGCCTCATAATGTGGAGAAGGAAATGGAGGTTGGGGAGGACAGAGTGGCCCTGGCTCCCTTCCTGGGACCAGTCCTGGCTGCCGTTCACCTCTGATGGCCGCAGTGACAATGGCACCGGGAGGTGTCCCCAAGAGCCCAGCAGCAGCATCACCACTTGAAGGTGACCAGCAGAGCCCAGGATGTCGTTGCAGGAGCAAAGCACAGCCAAAAGCAGCCGTGGCGGTGGTCAACACTGCATTTTTTCCCCTTCAGCATCCTCCCACCACAGTGACAGGGCAACATCACCTCCCCAAGCCCCTTTCTCCTCTCCAGCAGCAGCAGGGCACTCTGCCAGGTGGGGAAGGGGAGTCAGGAGCAACGAGGTGACGTTGTGGTGCCCAAACGCTGCCCTTGAAACACAGCCCAAAGGAAGTGCGGTTCTAGCTGGGAAGGGAAAGTGGAGCTGAAGGGAGAGGAAATTACGGGGTTGACCATGGACAGCTTCAGCCAGGTCCAGCCCGGGGCAGAGGTGTCAGAGGGAAAGCCAGGGGCCATGGGACCTCCTGCATCGCTTCTCTCTCCGCGCTGACGCAATGGGTTTCAGAGGCTAAATCTGTCCTCTCAAAAAGTGCATCTTCAAGTGACCTGCAAAGAAGGAAAAGAGCCCTAAAACCTCCCGCTGGTTCTGTGCTTTGCCTCCGCGGGATGTAGAAAGAAGGCATAGAGGTCTCCGCTAGCAGTTTGGTTTCCAGGATTTTTTGTGCTTCGTTCCTTTTCTCCCCAGCAGGAAGGTCAGATCTTGCTCTTCCTGATGTGAAAGCTGGAGAACAAAGCTGAGAGGTCATCTGCTGACCAGGAGAAAAAAGACTTTCAGTCTTCTATCGAGGGAGACATATTTCCTTTCCCAGTGGCTGGGAATTCGATTTAAAGAACTGGTAAGTAGAAAATACAAAGTCAGACATGGGAATCTCCTGAAATAAAACTCCTCTTCCTCCTCCACTGGTGCTGTTTAGGGCTCCAGTCCAGCCAGGGGTTGAAGCATATCATGAACCTGGAGAAAATAAAGATTTCTACAGACAGAGGCATGATGACTCACAGAATTTAAGTCTGACCAGGCCTAAGTCCTGGCTGAATTGGGGCCCACTTATCTTGCAGTATTAAAGCATCTCTAGTCCTCCAATCCTCCAAGTATTCTACCAGCTAAAACAGAGGAGAGAAGACCTGAGATTTTTGGAGAAGTACCTTTTGAAGGGACTTTCTGCAAAAGAAACCCTCTGCAGATCACAGGGGCTCCAAGAGAGGAAACTGAGATGACTTTCTCTCCTTGAGGTTGTCTTTAAGCTGGCACTGGAAGAAAGGATGGTCCTGTCTTGCTTTGCTGTTAGCTCCTGATGCTCTTCAGAAATGCTGGGGATTGCAGCAGGCCTCACATCACTCTCTTGTCTCTTCTTCCTTTCATTGCACACCTGAAATCTTTGATGGCAGAAGACAACAAACAGCCTCTTCCACACGTCTGCTGGAGTGCTCCCAAGGGTGTCACGTCCGTGGCTGCAGCCATATTTAGACCCGGATATGGTGGTGGTGTTTCAATTTGGTTTGTTTGCTTGAGTTTCTGTAATTTACACTGGTGTGTTTTTCCTTTTACAGCTGTGCCAGTCTATTTAATAATGCAATTTTTTCATATATACGTGTGTGTGTGTGTGGGTGTGTGTGTAGATAAATCAAAAGCAAGCTGAACGATTTTTCTTTACAAGTTCTTTGTTTCTTTCTCTGGACTCTCTGTCATCTTCAGGTCTGAGGTTTGGGCTCGGAAGACATTCCAGTGACCTGGATGAAGAGAGATGGACATGGATTAGCAACGACTCTCAGAAACTTACTGTATCAGGAAGGCGACAGACTTTTTGCCCATGCGTAGCATCTCCACACTGGAAGCCCTGCAGGAACCATCCTGGGAAAGAGGTGGTGAGAGAGGCCTGCCCGCAATGTGGGCCACTGTCAGACTGGCTCATTAGTGGTCCCGTAATCTGGAGTCATAGATTTTGCCATCTGGGCATGGCTTGACGTTCTCTCCTCAGCCAAGTAGCAGAAGAAACCAGAAACGCTACCTATACGCCCCTATAGACCTTCTGCAATAGAATTAACACATAGGCGAAGCAATCAACGGTGTTTCTTATGCTTTCCCTGGCAAACTACTTGCGTGCTCTCAAAAACAAAGCTTCTCAGCCTGAAACAGGGATCAGTCTCATATCTCTGTCTCCCAAAAGTGTGTTTTAGCTTGGGTGGTTAGGGACACATCCTCCACCAGCATGGCCAGTTAGTGCAGCAAATGAGCTGCCTCTCGTGCAGCCCCCGGCACATCCCCAAAGGTATCTGTGATTAGAGCTGGCTCTGTGCCTTCCAGGGGAGAAGCATTTTGTTTGTCCTCTGGCTCATCAACAGAAAGCCAAAATTCACATTTCGTTGGCCGTGTGTGGGTATACATCAGCCCCAATTCTTGGGGCGAGCACTGAAAACTCCCACATTTACAATCGCTTTTCCGCTCGCTGCTCCAGCTGTCGCTCCAGCCTTGGCATTTCATGAAAGCTTTGCAACAACCTAAGTTAGGAGAAGATGCTGCTTCAAAAGAAACCCTCCATGCCCCAGGCCTCAGCCTCATCAGTGAGCCGCAAACACCCTGCAAAGAAAATGCACCTAAGGGAGTTGGGTGATGCCGTGACAATGGCAAAAAACTCGCCCAGCCCTCTCCCACCCCCCAAAACAGCAGCGTCCCTGCATCCTCCACCTCAGCTCCCCGGCGATGCCGCTGAGGTCCAACTCCAGACCTCAGAAGGTGGCTTGAAACCTTCCTTGTTTTCCCCCTAGGTGGTCGCAGCCCTTGTGATCCGAGGAAGGATTATGCAGCCCTAATGTCGTCATCCCTGGGAGGCATATTTTCTAGCTGAATTAATCTCCTGTTGTGGAGAAATCACCGGCCAATGCTTTCCTAGAACTTGCGGTAACAGCAGAGAGATGATTTCACAACAGGGTTATTTGTCCTTTTTTTTTTCCTCCCTCACATCGCAGCCCCTCTCAAAGCGGTGCCCCCGCGAAGTCGCGCAGCGCGCGGTGCTGAGGTCATGGGGAGCTTCTGCCGGAAAAACAGGCTCACTGTGTCACGGTGTTAATCCCGCTGCATGTGAAAGGAGGATGAGTGAAAGGGACTTCAAACAGTTATTTTAGGCATTGCTGCCTCTGACATTTGGAGCCCAATTTAGTTTTGCTCACAAAAGCTCTGCCGCGCATGAGTGAAGCCAAGCATCACCCTTCAAAGAGGGGCCAGCTGGGACTGGGAAGAGCATCCCCATTGCCCCAAAACTGCCTGGGGGAAAGACACGGCCACAGAGCTGAGCTGGGCTAAGGGGAAACCAAGGCAAGAAGAAGGGAGCATGGGCCGGAGATTTTGGGAGCACCTTGTGAAGAGGGTAAGGGAGCAGCCCCCGATGCCTTTGGGGGTGAAACAGCTGGGGAGGAGGATGCTGAGAAGTGCCCACTTTTCTGAAGGCAGCTCAGCTCCCCCAGCGTTTGGCCCAGAAGCGTTGTCTCGTGTGAACTGGAAGTGAAAACAGATTTCTGTCCACCCCGGCCACCCTCCCAGTAAGTGCTCAGCTGGCACTGGCTGCGCTGGTACATACTGGGCAGCGGGGCTCTTTGCCGACTGAACCGAGCCCCCGGCCCATAGGTGCTGGAGTGCTATCAAATGAACAATATGGGAACGGATTCAATTCAAACTTAATCCATTAGACTCTAATCCAGTCAAAGTGAAGAGGCAGCCAGCGGGAAATAGCAATGCAGTTTCACTCTGCACAGGCACTCTCGGCATGTGCACTGGAATTCCTGCTTTTTGTAACATTTACGCTCATCCAAGAACATTAAGAAAGATTTTTTTTAATATTTCAGAGTTTATTTTTTTCAAATCCCTTGCATAATTTTTTTCCCCTGTAACGCCAGATGGATTAGATATAAAAATCAAACAGTTTTATGGGCTTTGGAGAGATGTAACCTTTGGATTTCACAAGTGTGTGTCCACTTTTAGAAAGTTGGCTGCCCTTTCTGATACCATAAAGTGAAAATGTAACCAGGAGTATTGCACATGCCTGTAAAGACAGGTCAGCCCTGCCCGGTTACATTTGCACAAGTTTTCTCCCTGCGGTTCACTACGCACGCTGTTAGGTGATTTACGCAGCCTTTACTGAGGAGCTGGGGCACGTCAGCAGAATACGGGGCATTCGGGCCAGGAGACTGCGGCAGGCAGGGTATGCTGGAGGACTGGGGAAATTGGGTTATTTTTCTCTACCTTCATTCGTCCTGGTGATCAGCCTGAAGTTCTGTGCTTCTTGCTTGAATTCCTGCTTGCTGATCTTCTTGGTCTGTATCAGATGAAATATCCCTGCAGACAGAAACACGGGGCATCAGTCCCGGGCACCGAGGGGTATCCCGGGATGCCCTGCCTCGCTCTCCCAGGCTGACCACCTCTCTCCCCATTTTCCTTGGTCACAGCAACCCCTCCGTCCTCAGACCCTGCTTTCCTTGAAGCAGCCAAGATTGAGGTTTTCCACTGCCCTGCTCCCAGCTCCGTAATTTCACCGGGACAGGAAACGCCAAAATGATTTCAGCACAGATTGATATTTCTTTCTGTGCCAGCATCAGCCTGTCAGTGGAGATGCCTGAGCTGGAAGTTTGACACAAGAAAACCAGAACTTGCGTTTAGCAACAGGAGTGACCTTTCTGCAGAATTAGGGGTTGTGATATTCGCATTTGTTTGCAAAGCGTGACGAAGAGAGCAGGTATGCCTGGCATATCCTTCCCATGTCTCACTTGACCTCCCACCCACCGCAGGCACCCTTTGCATCCAGCACCTTACTGCCTGCAGATGTCGGAGGCAACGTGGTCCCCCACATTCGGTTAAGAGACTTTCCTGATTCCCAGCAGCAATTACACGTAAAAAGAATACGTTACAAACGGGAACTGACTAGCAATCCATATAAACGAGATGTTACAGAGTGTGGAAAATTAAAACAGGAGTCAAAGACATCAAGAAAAATATGTGCCTAGTTGGACTATTAATATAAGTCATTTAAGTGGGCCAGGAAAAGAAGTCCTACCAGTAACAAAAGAAGATACTGGATGGAGGTAATAAAACTGTTAATGACGCAAAAAAAGTCAGAAGTGTTCAATAAATCCTTCTGGTCTATACTTAGAAAGGAGCAGGAGGGTGTGCTTATAGCCGCTGTGGCTCATGAAGCACTTTCCAGTACATTAGTAACCAAGAGGATAGTTTAAACAAGAGCTACAAGAGATAAACATCTTTTAATCAAGCGACTTAGATAATTTTCACCCAAGGGCCCTCGGAGAGCTGGCTGAGACCTTTGGCCCCCGGATGGTCATTTTTGACAAATGCGAGGAGCTGGGAAGCTGCAGAGCAGTGGAAGAATGCAGATGTTGTGCCAGCAGGCGCGACGAGAGAGCGGAGCGGCGCAGATAAGAATAGCCCACTCAGCTTGCCATCCGTGGAAAAGCCAATATGGGATCAAGCTGATAAAGAATCAGAGCATTTGGGAGAGCTAAGGCCAGACAAAGTCATTTCACATCAGGTAGATCCTTGGTTCACTCTTCACAAGGCTGATGAGGATGAGTGATGGAGGGAAGGCGTGGGGCTGCCATGCACTTACCACCTTTCTTGGTGCTTTATGCACCATCTCAGGATCAAAAAATGAACACGGGCCAGTACCACAGAGGAAAAGAGAAATGAATTAAGGATCAGCTCTTCTAGAGAGCCATTCTGCTCACCCTAAAATAGGTGGATGGGATAAACGGTAAATATTTCTCTCTACAGACTAGGAAGGGAAGCAAAATGACTGTTTAGATGTTGTCTCATTCAAGAAATTGGTGCCAGTAGTTACTGAGTATCAACAAAACAGGTATTTCTACGGCAGTTGTCACGGGATGAGCCTTAGACCAGTGTGGGACAACATCCTCACAGATGCCCTGGAAGCAGCCGTGGAACCACTCCTGGTAAAACTTGTGGCTGACCCAGAAAAGAGCGTGGGATGGTAAACAACGAGATCTGAATGAGAGACCTACGGTGCGCAGTAGGCAAAATGTCTTGCTACAGCCAAGTGCCAAGCTTTTCTCCCAGGAGCTCACGGTACAAGGCATACCTGCATATTATAAACCTCCCGGAGCATCTCAGGGAGCACATGAACCCGAGACCATCAGTGGCTGGATGGAGATGCCCAGCCAGCCAGCGTGCACACATGTGTGAGAGGGAACACAGCTGCACACGTGGGCATGAGATCCGTCCCAGCAGGGCACAAGGGGAAAAGCTTTGACCAGGGCCCCTCATCCAGTTTTGGGCTCTGGACTTCAAGAAAGACATGGAGGGAGTCCAGAGCGGAGAACATCTTCAAATGCATCAGGGAAAGGAGTCTCCTGTTCTCCACATCTGTGGTGGATAGGACAAGAAGGCATGAGCTTGAGCTGCAGGGAGGTTGGACATCGGGAAAAGTTCTCTCCGAGGAAGGGCCTTGTGGGTCTGGAAGATTACGTAGGCAGTAGTGTCTCCACGGCAGCAGACCTTCAAGCATATGTCAGAAAAGTGTGGGGGCAGCTGGTCTGGACCTCTTCAGGCCTCTCCAGCCCAGACGTATGTTTGAGGGTACACGAGTGTGGTGAAACAGTAGGAATTGCAGAAGGTCCCAGAGCTGCAGATTTTCAGGATAGAAAGGAATATTTTGGTCATTGTCTAATCAACAGTCTGGCAGGGCAAAGATGAGGAAGAGCTCCATGGGGAAAATCGTGCCTCCAGGTATAGCTCAAACATCCAGCAAGGCTGAGTGAGGGGCATGAATCAATGACAGAGCCTATGAACCATGCCAGTCTCTCTGATCCTGCCTGTTCCTTTTCTGTCCTCACTCCCCTTGATAATTCCTGCTCCAAAACATTGGAAAGTCACGTTTCAAAACTCCTGAGGCACTCAGACCCCTTAATGTGTGGGGAAGCCTTCACTGTGACTCATCTGAGGCTTGGTTGTGCACCACCAGCAAGCTGCGTAAAGCTTTTGAATGGGTATTGCTGCTGGTTTCTCCTCCTGCCTACTGCCTCATGGAGGAAATTGTCCCGACACAGAAATAGATGAGGCCACGTAGGTATCATAAGCCCATACAAAGGCAGATGGACGGACTCCAGGCATGACTTCCAGCCTCTTTTCTCCACACATGCTGCTCTGTTGGTAGAGTGATGGACCATGGAGAGGTGGAATCCATATGTGACTGAGCTCATGCTCTTTCCCAACAGTAACACTTCACTCTGCCAAGCAAAAGAGCTGTGTTGGCCTCGGGGACAAGGGCCTCCCCTGTCCTTGGCTGGCAGGGCTCAGGAGCTCCGTGCAGTCTCTAAGCTTTTGGCCTTGGAGGTGGCAAGACAGTTTGGGTAGTGACCTCTGCCAAACAGTGAGAAGCGGAAACGGTGGGGCCCAGACAGTGAAGTCTCAGAGCTGTCCTCCAGCTACAAGGTGCCATTGTGAAGGATTGCTGGAGTGGGGGGAGGAAGGGGAGAGGGGAGCCGTGGAGGATGGAGGATGGCAGGGGGAGGATGGAGACATGGTGACAGTCAGGGCTCCGTCTCTTGAGTTAATTTCTCTGGTTGCTGCAGTAATTATCCATCTGTGCCCACACACCCATCCACTGCAGCTAGGGAAAGCTAGTCCCAGGAAGGCTGAGAACTCCATCCGGGGCAGTAAGGTAAGACACAAGAGACCAGAATATCTATTTATAGATGTCCAGAAGACATCCAGCTATAGGCACCAAGGGTCGTTGTAACCACAGGTAGGCTGTGACCCACCTGAAGTGCCCAGCTGTTTGCAAGGGGTGGAATACGTCCAATGGAGACCTCAGGATGGGGCACAGCCCAGCACCACAATCCCCTCCAGAGCCCGGGAGAAACAGACCTCAGATATCTACCAGACCAGGCATCTCTAGTGGAGACTGCTCTGCTCTACAAGAGCATTGCACAGCTAAAGGCACCGCAAGAGAGCAAAACGTTGGTGTTATTTGATGCGGGTGTATTAGCTGTGCTTCGACCTCAGGAGAACACCCCAACTGGAGGATTCAAATCAACTGGGCCAAAAAGTGGCCTGGGGGAAATTCATCTTCCCAGCGTGCACCTTTGTGGCAGCTCTGCAAGCTTTGCTCCCAGTGGTTGGTGGACCAGGAAAAAGAAAGAGCAGAAGAAAAAGATACAGTGGCCAGAACATTTTTTTGACCATGGTGGTTTCCACGTGCATCTGGCATGAAAGCAGGCTTGGTTTAAGGGACGGCCCCATGGCCCCTGCCCTGTTTGCCCACGTACTGTGCCTCAGGACGGTGCTACAGCAGTTGGCTGGATATGCTGGGGACAAAAGTGGTTTCCAACCTCTGGCCTGCATGCCTGGTGGACTCAGCAACTACAGCGAACAGATGTGAAAGGAGGAATTAGAAAAGCCAGCCTGCTCTTAGAAGGTTTCAACTCACTATGCAAGGTAGGGAGCATCGGTAGAAAAGCTCTACAGCCTGAAAGATCAAACAAAGCTTGGAAACCACTGGGCACAAAACTGTGTCGAAAAGCTCAAGCCAGTCTCAAACCCAAAGCAGTACCAAAGAAGCGAGCATAAATCCTTCCAGCCACACAGACTGGGTGCGAGGAGAGGTCAGTGGTGCACACACACCTTTTCCATTGCTGGCTGGTTTCGTTAGGCGACTCACCTTTAATCAGCTTCCAGTTGTAGATTTCCACTTCTTCTGATGGCTCCTTCTCGATCGCGATAGTCCTGAGGATCTCCTTGGAGGTCTCCGAGCTCGACGGCACAAACATGTACACCAGGACGCGGTTGGGGTTCTTGCCACATCGGGTGGTGATTATTTCATCGGTGGGTTTCACTCTGGCTTCTGGGCAAAAAGAAAGACAGTTTCTTAACCAGGACCCTCAAGAGCAGTGCAAGAGGCAGGAGGACCCTGAGGAACTAGCTTGGAAGAGGTCAGCGCTGCACCCAGGTTGAAAAGGCAGCTCGCTGGATTCGATGCTGTGTCACCCAGCTCCATCGCTGACGCAGGATCTGAGCACAGCTGAGCTGGGAGAAGGATCAGATCTGGGGATGGATCCTGACACAGCTCCAGAGCAGCAGGGCAGGGAGTCTGCACCACTGGAGAAGCCGTCTGCCAAGCCGGGAGGTTGCCATCCCACCTCAGTGGAGAGGAAGGCTGGCGAGGCAGAGGGCTGCCTGGAGGCACTGCTAGGGAGGGGGGAAGATCGGGAAGCGCTGCCTACATCCTTAGAAGACAAACACCAATTGCAGCATTATTATCCTGCCTTTTCGGGCAAGAAGTCTGATCCTGAGGTGGGAACAACAGCGAAAGGAAGGGAGATGTTGATAAAGTATCTGTGGACCTGCTAACCCCCATACTTTCAATTCCTCTTGGTTTTGGCGGCCTCAAAGCCAGCGGGGATGGAGAAGGGGGATTTTTTCCGCTCGGATCCCCCGTACTCACTGCAGGAGACCTTCAGCACTATCATTATCTGGCGTGTTATGAACCCCAGGCTGGATTCCCCGGTTCCCGTCTCTCTCCCGCTGCCATCCCGAAGGAGCAACGTCAGCTAAGCAAAGAGATGAGCCCAGGGAACGGGAGCCAGCACTGTGGCTGGCCTGCCTGGGCAGAGCGCCCGGCCTCAGCCCCGCGTGTGGGCTCGGACCCGGTCCGACCCCCTTCCCCGCGCTCGCACCCTCACGCAAAGGCACCTTCACCCCAGCCCCTCCGTGGGGCAGCGGGGAGACCCAAGCCAGAGGCACCGGCAGGACCCTACGTGACTTTTTTAACATCCCTGGTGAAGGAGAGCTGTTAATTTTTTTGTTTCTGGAGTAATTAAGAATCCCCCATGGTTTTGGAAGCAGATTTATTGCCTTTGGTTGTGGTCCTTGGAACGCAGAGTTGCTCAGCTCTGCTGAATTTAGCCTTGTTCTCGCAGTCATTTTGGATCTTAAAGCTTTCTACACTACTCGAAAGAAAGTTAGGCTATAAATAGACGCGTGGGGTTTATTTTAGTAGGACAGTTATTTTAGGCCTGATTCTGCTCTCCCCCATGCTTTCTGGGGGGGGTCCTGAACTACTCTTCACGCATGCTGGCATAGAGGAGATGGAAATCCCAGTCTAAAGAAATGCAAAGCAGGGCTCTTTCAGCAAGAAGATGACAAGCAATCAGCTCTGCAGCCTCAGCGTGACACGAAGGGGGACATCCACAGCCTGCCACCCACCATGGCGTCTGGGTGCAGGGAAACCTCCATCCCAGACCATTACCTTTCACCTACTCATGGGCTGCTTTCTGCATCCCTCGCAGCAGCCCCAGCTTCACAAGAGGAACTAAATGCCCTCATAGCTACAGCAGGTATTGAACAACCTCAGAGCTTCACACCAGAGCCATTGGATGGCCTGGTGTGCAACGGGTCAGGGTAGAGGAGCAAGGACCCAGGAGTCCTGGCTTTCCCCCTGAGCAGCTGCGACGGTTTCCCTGCCTGACCAGCCACAGCAATTCCCCTTTGATCAGGATCCCTGTTGCAAACAGAAATCAGCCAGCGTTTCTCTCCAGGCTAGTGCGTACAAAGGAGCTAGAGGAGGACAGTCATGGAAAGTGCCTGGAAAAGAAGACAGGCTGAATCTTCATGTAGTGAAGAACAAGCATGTAACTAACTTGGCTGAGCAACGTGTGTGTATGATCGCTATCTATGAGCATTGGAAAGCAAGAAGAAAATCATTTTGGCTGGGTCAGAGTGTTTAACTGAAAATAAATGAAGATTGATCAGCAGACAAGAGATCCCAGCAGAGAGAGTTGTAGACTTTAAACCAAAAAGACCTGCTATAACGGGAATGCAAGACTGGAAGGGCTCTGCTCAGACATCGCATCCCATTCCCACCAGGCACCACATCATAAATCCTGCTCATAAACATATCAGAAACCTTATTAAAACAAGCTGGGCTTCTGCCCTTCACTCCCTGGGGGAGGCCATCCCAGAACCTCCCTGGTCGGCAGCCGGAAGCCTTGGAAATCCTAGCTGAAATTAGTTTGCAGCCTGTTAGCCCCCATTCCTTAGTGTGGCGTCGTCCCTTGCTTGTTCTCCCTGGTGAGACCCCTCCATGAAACCACCAAGACAACACGTCGGAGAAGGCCACTCTGCAATTGCTACATCTGGGGTCAGGCTCCAAGAAGACTTGAAGTATCTTTAGTCTCACTAAGGAAGAAGTGGATGGTCCAGCATCTAAACGTTTGATTCCCTGCACCCAGCAAGTGTCCTCCTAATTTCAAACCTATGTTTCAGCTGCCACAATTTAACCCCGTGACTTCTCGTCGCATCCAGTTGGGCTCTGAAGAACAGGCCATGCCCTCTCCCCAGAAGGCACCTTCTACTTGCCTGAAGACTGTTATCATGTCCCTCCTTGGGCATCTTTCTCCCACCCAACTACACATGCAACTACACCCAACCAACACATGCAACCTTTCAGGATCAGTGCAGCTTCCTCACTCTGGATCAGTTCCGCTACTCTCCAAGACAGGCCAACGCTTACATCAGTGCTTGTTTGGCTGAATTCACCCGGCAGGAATTCAAGTCACCAGCAATATGAACCCTTACACATCTGTATGCCCAGGGCCTTACACCAAGGCTAAACGAAGGAAGCAGAAGGCAGCTGACACAGTATGCAGGACCAGACAGAGCAGGCCAGTAACATCCCACGTACCTGGACATATTTTACAGCATTTCCCATCTACTTTCTCCGGATAGTCACATGGATACTCCTTGGGGCATGTGATCTTCTGGCAGTCCTGGACGCCATCCCTGCAAGTGCACAGGATGCAGGGCAGGAGGCCGTAGAGCCGTAACACAGGGTGCCACACTTCCCCGTGGGAGTAGGTCTTCCCGTTGTAAACACAAGCTGGAAGAGGAAGAAAGGAGTTGCCAGTAGAAGTTAATCCTCTTCCTCTTTGCACACACAAGGCTTGGTGGAGCTCAACATGTT
The DNA here is from genome assembly GCF_036370855.1 of Dromaius novaehollandiae. Taxonomy (NCBI): domain Eukaryota; kingdom Metazoa; phylum Chordata; class Aves; order Casuariiformes; family Dromaiidae; genus Dromaius; species Dromaius novaehollandiae. The sequence continues at coordinate 217,390,802 of NC_088098.1, read as the reverse complement.
CTACCACCTTGCCAATGGGTAGCCTCACTATCTTGAAGGGCATGGCCCTCTGGCAGCACATGGAGGGACACGTCTGGCTGCAGCAGACGCGGTGGGCACGGGGATATTGCAATCATCTTGCCTTGGAGGTGCCATGGGGCAGGCAGACAGGGCTATAGGAGCTGGAGGCTGCTGCGGTCAACCCCCTTGGAGGGGGTGAGGGACAGTGTGGGCAGGACCTCACCTGCCTCCAGCCCTCTGCGAGCCCAGGGTCCCTACGAGGCCAGGCAGCACGAAGCACAGTGAAGAGTGCCACCTGCTGACTTCTCCATGCAAATTTCTGGAGGTCCCAAAATTCCCTCCAGGGCTCCATCTCCAAGGGCTGGGAAACACCCTTCTAGGCACACAGTGGCAGACGAGCCCCCAAGAGGAGAAGGCGCCTGTCTTTCCCCTTTGGCTGCATGGGGTTACTTCCCCATCTTGCCTTCTTAGTCTCTCCCAGGAAGAAGACAACAGCACCCACCACATGGAGGGTAGGTGCAAGAAGCCACCATGTCGCTCTGTGGTGGATGCTCAGGGAGCCCTGGAAGGACTATGTGGGGTCTTCCAGCCAAGCACCTCCCTTCTCAGGTCCCAGATCTCCAAAACAGCCCAAGGACCAGCCTTTCTCCAACCTTTCTTAGAAAGTGGTGGATTCATGCAGAGAAGGGGGTGTGGGCTCGGGGCCTGAGCCACCAAAGTTAAGATAGCTGGGTGAGGTTGGCTGTGGAGGAGCAGGGGACAGGAGCCAGTGATGCTGCTGAAACTGATTCCCTGGTGACCCTCAAAGCCCTGGAGAAGGCAGCTTAGGCCACATACAGACACCCCAGCCCCTCCACCTCTTACCTTTCTTGTGCTTCTCTTTCAAGACGATCTTGACGGTGGTGCCACCTCCTCCCTTGGGTTTGAAGCTCCTGGGAATGAACTCCAGGGAGGAACTGAGAATGGTGGACGCAGTGGCTCCGAGCGGCTTCCTGCCCATTGCTTCCCCTGAGCACTGGTCTTGCGAGTGCCTCTGTGAACAGTCGGAGACAACACGGGGACTCAGACCCAGGCAGTTCAGTTGTCCTCTCTCTAAAGCATGCTGGAAAAAGCCATGCAGTGCCCTGCACACCTTACATCAAGAGGGGAAGCTACAAAGACCATAGAGATGAGCAACAACCCAGGAGCCACCTTGGTGGCTGCTACCGCCTATGAGGTGCTGAGCAATTTGTGTCAATGCCCCACACGGCTGTCCTACCCACGCTGTACATGGGTCATCCTCCCTCTCTGGGGCAGAACCCACCTCTTCACATGCTCCATCCAATGCCCTCAGGGAGGCATTTGGGGTCCTGCATCACTAACACAGGCAGGGAAATGAGCTGGCTATTTCTAGATGCCTACTGGGAAACAGGACTTGCCTCCACGCAACCCAAGCAGAGGTGGAGACGTCAGGACGGGTCGTATCCTGCCTTCTCACCTGGATGGCCCTAGGAGGGTTGGTGTGGGGCTGCCAGCCAGCAGGACTGAGATCCCTGGAACATCTTGGGCTTCCAAGAGCAAAATGCTGGGACAAGACATACAGCACAAAGGGTCCCCTTGTGTCTATTTTGGAGATTTTATAGGTAGTGGAGGTGTGACGCTGGCTTTTCACCCAGCAGTATGGAAAAGGGAAGGGCAAGGAGCTGTAAGTGACCTAATCCCACAGACCTGGCATGGGCCGCCCAACTCTGAAATGTCACCATGAATCAACCCTCAGCAGCCAGGGCGTCATTTTTTCCTAGCCTGGGGAAAGCATGCTCGTGTCCCGCTCCAGCGCTGGCTCTGTGGGAGCCATCACTGGGAGACAGGACACCCTTTATCCCGAGGGGGAGAGGAGAAACCAGCAACTGAAGCAAAAGCCCCTAGAGAGAGACTTGGGCCACCCAACTCTTCAGGTGAGGGTTACTTCTGGCTGATGAGCACCTCCAAGTCTGCTCTCTGGGGCCCCATTTCTCCGTTGTTTTAACCCACTGGTCAACCTTAGCCAGGTTAACCAACAAGGAGGAGAGGTGCCTAAGATGTCCAGTTCCTGCAAGTTTTGTGCTCTCCCAAAGACATCAGAGATGCCACAGAGGAAAGAACAAGAGTGCTTCCCCAGTGGAGTCTCTGAGGTCTGCTAAAGGCCTCAGCCCATGCTGACACCCCTCAGTTAAAGGCAACTCCTAGACACAGTTCAACCACAAACCAGGTCATTGCTTCTGCTGCCTGAGGAACTGACTGCCCTTGTAGAGCTGCTGCAGGTCATTTCCTGGTAGAAGACTACGCCCAGGGGAAATGGCTTTCTTTGAGCTGTTTAATGCAGCTGTGTTAGAAGCAATAATTGAATTTTAAAATGCAAACATCACTTACAACACCTCTGTTTAACTGCAGGGGTTCCTCTTCCGTGGACTTCTCGTATGAGCCATCTGCAAGGAAAAAACATTATCCTATAAAATGCAGTGGGTCAAGTGGGGTCCGGACAACAAAACACAGTCGTCTGCAGGGTGCTGGTACACCTGCCAGGACTGGAGACAGAGGTGCTTGGAATATGTGACTCACATCCCCCCAAAGCAAGTAGGAGCACCACTTGTTTGTGTCCCATCCCGAAAACCCTTTTATCCCCACTGATTATAATAAGAGCTCCAAGAAAGACATTGCCTTGAGGACTTCTGAAGTTAGGTGACAAGAAACCACCCCAGAAGTAGAGGTATGAGGTGATGGGGCAGATGCAGCATTAAAAAGAAAGCCAAAGACATTTCTTGTGAAACACTGAGTCAACAACACATGCCCTGAGGGCAAGGACGGCTCTGATGATGTCCACAACTCCATGAATGTTACTCACTTAGTAATCCACAACCAGCTCAGTCTGGGCAAAGCTGTCTGGCTTTCCTGATATGCTCACTGTGTGCAAAGCCCTTTAGCTTGTCTAGCCCTTATCTAGGACTTTCTATGGAAACTGAGCTCTTCTGAAAGCCTGGCTGCATCACAGCAAAATTCCCCTCTGCATTCAGAGTAATATGTGTGCACCTGGTGAGGCCAGTGTGGCCACAGAGGTGCCACCAAAACTTCTAAAATGTCTGCTTCTCTCTTGTGCATGAGATCATTGCACAGTCCTAAATATAGCATCACTGATCTCCTGAGGGTCTGTGATTTTGCCAAACCTAATGACTTTTGTTTCAACGTAAAGAAAATGCAACCTAGCACAGCTGTGGGTGGCAACCCCCAATGCGAGCTCTCTGCTTAGTTTTCAGCAGCTGCCAGCAACCCTAACACCTAAATAAAACTAGGGGAGAGTTTGGAGGAGGCACCCCAAGGTTACGCTGTGCCCGTGGCCGGGAGACCACTATGGCCTTCCAGCTCCATGAATACTTCTCTTATTAAGAGAATAGAGTAGCTCCCAAGATGTTGTTCCAACTGCCCTGGTGTGACAGAGCAAAAATGGGGCCACCCATAAATGCAAAGCAACAAGATGTGAACCTGCCCGTTCCCTCCTGAGCTGGAGTCTCAGCCAGGCTTGACTCTCTCCTTGTCCTCCCAGGTGCGAGTCAGGGGAAACAGCAGCAAAGTCAAGAGTTTCACCCCATGGAGACCAACCAAGGCCATGCTGTACATGGGTGGAAGCAGGGATTTCCCCAGGGCCTGACTGTCCCAGAAACTTCCCTGGAGCAACAGCCATATGCACCATCCTTACACGGTCCATGCAACCACTTCCGAGCTTGTGGGTGAACGATCTGGAGGATTTCACCCTCTGTGCAGGTCGCATCTCTTGCACGATGCACAGCAGCAGGACAAAGAGCTCAGCCCTAGCCAGCATAGGGGCCACAGGGAGTCAGGACACACGGACATGTGGGAGGGGAAGCATGCAAGAAAAAACTGAGCCCCCGATCTTTTGTTTCTTGATGTGACCCAGAGACAGCGAATGGCCTGATTTACAGCAGAGGTTTCCAAAACTCCACGTAATTGGCTGGAAATGCCAGCTTGTAGCAAAACCTGTGGCTCCCAGCCTTCACCCAGGAGCAGCACCTGGACCCCTCATTACCTTTGCAGACCTGGCAGCAGGAATCTGGCACGGTTAGGGGAGAGGAGCACAACAGCTCAGGGCAGGTCACCAAGCCGCAGTATATCTGTCCTTCCTAGGAGCAAAAAAAAACCATTATCAGCATTACCAAGGTCTCAGCAAGGCCAGATATGCCTCATGTTGAGGTGGCACCACCTCAAATTGCACCAGTCGCTTTTAACCTGATGTTGTTTCTGCTCTTCGTGGGTATTTTGTCCAGGTGGCTGCTGTGACCAGGCACTTGTTTTGCAAGGCTGCACAGCTAGTCCATGAGTTGCTGGTACATACTCTGCTTACTCTCACGTGCGTGGAGTGGACTGGTCTTCCCCAAAGAGGGGGAGGCAGTGCCTTGCTCTCAGGCATCATTAGTGCTACCAGACCTTAAACAGCCACTGCACACCTATAAACTCTGCATAGAGCTCCTCACTTCAGAGCAGCACAAAAACCTTCTCTCTAACCTCTCCCAGGACAGGTGCTCAGGGAAGCTAGGTGGAAAGGGGAATTATGAAGCTGAACCCAGAGCTAGGTCCAGCCCACAGCTCTGCCCTTCCTCTCTGTTGGATCGTTCGACATCACCAGAACCAAGCACGTAAAGACACCAAGCCAAGACTGCGGATGGACGTTCATGTGTAAACCTGCCTCCACTGGCTTGTTTTTTAGCCTGGAAAATGCCATTACTGTAGTGATTCAAGCTGAAGACCACAGGCCGAGGACAGTCTTGAACTTAGCGTGCCCGGTCCCACCTCAGTCAATGGATTTGCACCCACTTGCTGCAGGGCTTAGTTTGTGCTGTATTGCAGAAGGGCAGAAAAGGAAGTTCAGAAGCCCAACAGCATCCAGACCTCAATAGCGAGGTCTTTTTTTCCATGCAGCAATTTTCTCTGGGGTACCCACAGGTTGTCAGCCAAGGGAAAGCAAGAGGTTAACCAAAGATGTCTTCAGGAAAAGAAATCACAGCATCTTCTTCCACCATCACATTGGATGAGGAACAGTCACCATGCAGCAGAAGTGAAGAGGAGGAAGTAAATCTGGTATATGAGTGGATCTGGTGGAGGTGGCCACAATCAAACACCGCTGTCCAGCTCAGGGCTGGAAATGGAAGTGACCTCCAGGTAGCACGGACCTGCAGGGAGAGGGTTTGGCTATGGAGGAACTGTTTCCTCCTTTCTTCTGACTTGTAGGTCACTGCAAAGACCTGCCACAGGCAGAAAAGAGCGAATGCCATAAAAAACAGAATTTATGCTGGAGGCTCTGGTCTCGGGGCAATTTTCAAAGAGGTTTAGACCAGCTGTTCACGCAGCTGTTCCAACAGCTGACAACATCAGATGCAGCCCAGCAAGAGCCTACTGCTGCAAGGCTTCATTGCTTTCCTTTTATTTTCCCGTTCGTATCCAAGGCATTATCCTACCGAATAAACAGAGCCTGAGTGAGAGCCAGTGCCTCCAAGAGGGACACTCAAGTCCACAGGCTCTAGGGGATGGTGGTGGCATGGGTTGGAAAGCAGGGCCAGTTGGGCACATATACAGTCAGGTTCGAGTGTCCCTGTCCCCAGCGTTTGTCTCCAGCAAAGGGTGGGCTGGTGTCCAGCTGGGGTCAGTAAGAGAGAAGCCAGCCTCAAAGTTGTATAATTTCTAAGTTATCTAAGCTATTCCTCTTCCCACCTAGCTCTAAGTCACCTAGCTCCAAGACTTACTCAAACATCAAAGGCTCAGACCAGCTCTCCTGGTGTGGTAGCTTTACTGACTACCATGAACCAGCTGAGCGCTGGTAACCCTCCACGTGTGTGCTCTCGGCATGTGTGAGCGAGACGGTTCAGGCTAGCTCTCCCCGCTTTCTTTTCTGGCCAAGCTTAGTCAAAGCATTTGCTACCTGCAAAGCACAGACAAATGGAGTATTCCCCCTGCTCAGGTGACACACAGCAGCCTCTCTGGGAGGTAAGGGGACCACGGTCCTGCAGAGGTTTGCGTAGCCTGGCTGGAGATGGAGGCTATCCAGACCAAAGAGGACAAGAGCATCAACGCCAACGCAGCAGAGCACTCCCACCTCCCCGGTTTCCCCGCGCTGAGCTGGAGGCTGAGACAGCTTGGGCCGCCTCGCGTGGCTCCCTCGGTGCTGGCTGCCTGCCTGGCCCCACAGACAAGGGTGCTACTGTCCGCTGTGATCCCCACACCCGTGTGCCCAGCACCGGGCTTGGCCCCCGTGCTTCTTCCACCGAGGCCGTCCAAGAGCCAGCAGGCAGTAACAACCTCTTGGCACGGGCCCGTTGGCCGCCGTGGCAAGCAGAGCGGCTCCAGCCCCAGGAGCCATCTGGCCCTGTCCGACAGCTCGCTGTAAGGCAGGCAGTGAAAGCCATGTCTGTGCAGCCCTCTTCTTTTTCACAGCAGAGCGGCTGCAGCCGCTGCGAGCGTTTCCCCGCAGCGGCCAAGTCCAGCGGTGTCACGGCTCGCCTTTATGTTCTCCTTCCTCGCTTGCTCTCGGGGAGGAGAAGCCACTCCATTTGTCTCCCAGCACTCAGCTCCTGGCACGCACAGCCCTGCGCTCCTCACACCTTCACCATCCTCCCCAGCCTGGCTGGCTCTCACCTCTCCAGCAAAGCGTCAGGACTCAGTTTTTGACAGGCATTACAGGATCCCAGTCTGGGCAGGCGGCGGGTGGGAGAGGATGGGGCGGAGCGGAGCCAAGCCTGTCTGAGGGCCTCGCTGGATGGTCAGGGAGGAGGAACATCTATCAGGCGCTGGTGAATGGGTGGCGGACGGGCAATCCATCACCGGAGACACGCGCCATGGACCACACAGCATCCCGGCTGCCGTCGGATTCACGGGAGAGTTCCCAGCCCTCTGGGAGGGCAGAGCAGATAAACCTCCAGCGCTGGAGCACCTGAACGTATCTCAGCACTGGGTCCAGCTTCCACTTAAATCCAAGCAGAGGGGACGAAGGTCACCGGGTGCCTGCCCTTTGCCATCACTGACTCCAGCACTGCCAGGGTCTGCTGCGAATGCTGTCATCTTTGCTGTCATCTCCCAGCTGCTTTGAGGGTGAGCTCTGGCCATGTAAAGCTGTGCTGGGCAGGAGGGGTCCTGAACTGGCTGCTGGAGACACTGTGACACCCAGGCACCCTGGCTATGTGCAAAGCAGCGGCCAGTGGGTCTGGTCCCACCAGCTGCCTCGACACCAAACTCAGCATCCCAGAAACTTCTAAAGCCCAAGAACTGGCACATGATGTCCATGTCTCCTTGGAGACATGATCATCTCCCCCGAATCCCCTGTCTAGGAATCCCCTTTGCTCTGCAGCAGGAGTGTATGTAGAAAAGCCCCCAGGCTGGTCTCTCTGCTGGCCATCTCTCATACAACGTCTCAGTGGGGCAGGAGAGCTGGATGTTGTGGTTACAGGCCCAGAGCATGAAGGCTGGTCCACGCAGCAAGGAAACACATCCATGAGTGTGCTCAAAGCCAAGGCTTTGCCCCCTGCCCATCCCAAGGAGTCCCAGCAGGCTCAGCCCAGAACTGGCCCATGGGATCACAGAATCACAGAATGGTTGAGGTTGGAAGGGACCTCTGGAGATCATCTAGTCCAACCCCCCTGCTCAAGCAGGGTCACTTAGAGCAGGATCACGTCCAGGCAGGGTTTGAATATCTCCAGAGAAGGAGACTCCACAACATCTCTGGGCAACCTGTTCCAGTGCTCAGTCACCCTCACAGGAAAGAAGTTTTTCCTCATATTCAGCTGGAACTTTCTATGCTTCAATTTGTGCCTGTTGCCTCTAAGTCCATGTCTCTCTTGCACTGGGGAGCCCAGCACTAGACCCAGCACTGCAGATGTGGCCTCACCAGGGCTGAGTAGAGGGGCAGGATCACCTCCCTCGACCTGCTGGCAATGCTCTTCCTAATGCAGCCCAGGATGCCACTGGCCTTCTTGGCCACACGGGCACCTTGCTGGCTCATGGTCAACTTGGTGTCCACCAGGACTCCCAGGTCCTTCTCCTTGGAGATCTGCTGGATCTCCAGCAAATAAGCTGTGTGTGTGGATGATGAGCCTGATTTCCTCAGGCTGCTCCTGCACAGCAGTGTAGACACAAGCCCTGCAGGTAGAGACCGGTCTCCACCATCCTCGGAAGTTTTTCACCTAGTGCGATATTGTCGGGGTGCAGGACGTGACCCCAAGCCCTCCCTGCCTCCCCGTTGCCTCCCCCCACACTTGGCCTCCCGCGAGCTCGGAAGTAGCTTACGGAGCAGCTGCACTGCACACACTGGTTGGGCTGGCGGCTGGGAAAGAGCTCGCTCGTGGTGAACATCTCGCCTTGCTGGTACGTTGTCCCGTTGTACTGGCAGGACTTCACAGGCGCCCGCAGGCCAGAAGGTGAGTTTGGCTCTGGAAGGAAGGAAGAGAAAGCAGTGGGCTGAGAGCCATCACCTCCCCGGCCCTGATGCAGCACAGGTGCTCAGCCAATTCCCCGGCTGAAGAACAGGGAGCCAGGACCATCTTTCAGAGGGAGGCATAAACATGGACCACTTTTATCAGACTGTGCAGCACCAGATCCAGGCTGAGCTGAGCCAGCTATGCCTGGTATGAATCCTGTAAACACAGCGTTATCCCCTATCTCAAAATCAGGCTGGGATTGCCAAAAAGGCATCTCCCACCAAAGCACCCAGGAGACAAGGGCACGAGGAGCAGCTCCCTCTCCCAGCCATGCCTTCCTGCTGTGCTGGCTTCCAGGGCCAGGGGAATTAGGTGTGCAAAAGCTTTTGGGAGTGAGGTTGCTGTGCCCACTCTGAGCTCACTGCAAGGGTGAAATCAGACCTCCAACACTCTTGTGCCAGAGTGGTGGCAAAGCTAGTCGAAAACCATCAGTGACTTTTGGAGGGAAATTAGAAAAAAAGTGGTTTTCATTTTTAGCTAATTACACGTGAGAGAAACCCTTTTGTTTTCCTACAGCCGAAACATTTTGCTGACAAATGATCTCAATATAGTGCTGGTTTCTGGTTTGTCGTTGAAATGTGAACTGACAGTTTGTCCCTAAAAGCTTTCTCAGGATGGGGGGAGTTGGGGAAAGGGGTCTGGTAAAAAGTCCGTTTCCATCAAAGAGACATTTGGGGGAGGGAAAGAGCAGTGAGGGCAGCCCGAGCAGCTGTGGTTGCCATGATCCCACCAGTGGGGCCAGACCCAGCTCTGCTGAGCTGCCCCAGACATGTGTGTGCAATCGAGATACACCCTGCATGGCTGCAACCAAGCCTCAAGACCTGCCTCAGTTTCTCCACTTGTAAGATGTCTACCTGCTTCCTCGGCTTGAATGAGGGGACAACGGGGTTGGGTGTCCCTGGCAGAGCACCGGTGCGGTGGCCCCAGGGAGTGATCTAAGCACGTAAAGAGTTTTCTTGTCTCATGTCAGACAATTCCCCTTCGCTCCTGCCCAGCTGCCCCAAAACGGGCCCACGACTGTCATGTTGCCTCCTCCCTCCCAATCAGCCCCTCTCTGGCCTGACACGGAGATACGGGACGTCCACCCACCGACACACCGCGGGCAGCACTGCTGGGGGTCCGTGACGGGGCTGGCGCACTGCAGAGCCGGGCACTGGATCCGGTAGCACCTCATGTTGGCGTTCTGGGGAGAGCAGAGAAAGGTGGCTCGTTTCGGCTACATGTTCAGCCCCACAAGGGAAGAAAGAGCTTCCCAAAGTTGCTCCTTTCTTAGTCTTTCTCTACGGCACCCAGCAGAGAAGGAAAATATTGCATGACGGCCCCGTTATCGCGACAGGTTGTGTTGGTTTAACTCTCCGGGCTGAGCACATCTCCATCCTTGACTCACACAGGCTCATTTCCCATCATCAAAGATCATCCATGGCCCCACTGCAGCCCTGAGCCACCTCCACCCACAGCCCTCCCACATCGCTGAGACAAGTCCCTCCCAAGGCCAACCCAACATCCATGGGGGCTTCAGAAGGAGATAAATTAATCTATTGTCCCTCTGGGACCAGAAGGAGCTTCTCTGGCAAAGTTTTGACACCAGAACTGGACTGTTTAAAGGCTGCCGAAGCAGCACCCCAACGCAGTGGCGTCACCACCATCTCCTGCCGCGGCTGCGCGGGGACACGTACCTCAGAGCAGGTGCAGCGGATGCAGTACATCAGCCCCTGAGGCTCCAGATAGGGGTGCCAGCTCTCTCCCGGGCTGTACTTCTTGCCATTGAAATCGCAGAACATATCCGGCCCTGAAAATCAACAGGGAGAAGCTTTGTGGGAGGAAGGCACCGTCCTTGGAAGAGTTGTCCTCCCTCCGTGATGAGCAGAGTGAGGACGGCTCAGTGCACTCATGCCTTCACCTGTGAGTAGCTGATGGCTGTATCCTGTCTGTCCAACCCCAACCCAAGACATTCCCCAAAAGCTATTTTTTTCACTGCGATTTGTTTCTTTAGGTTGGGACCTATCTGACCAAATGGCAGCTCCTCTGTTCCCTGGACTCCCCTTTGCAGGAAAGGGAGAGAACGGGCATTTCTGAGGCACAAATTAACGTCATCCCTCTCAGATAGGTCAGACATGCTCATCTGAGGGTGGCCAGGTGCTTTCAAGCTGATGCTATGGGACTGAATTTCACCCAGGAAGACCAGCAAAGTGAGTGGTGGCAGGGAGAGAAGGAGCTGAGTTTTGGGGGCATTTTCACAGCTATCCAAAAAAAAGACATTTTCGGATAGAAAAGCACTTTGAAGGAAAACTTCTTGCTCCCCTTAAGAGCTTCAGCTCGTTCTCTCGAGGATCTCGGCCAGCACCACCAGCACACGGGCAGCTGAGCATCCTCTCCAAGGAGCAGGATGGTGCTGGTTTGCCCCATCACACCAGACTAAGCCCCAGAGAGCCACTGGCTTCACCGGGCTCAACCCAGCACTAATCTGGCCAGCATGGCCTGAGCCAAACTCTTAATTTATGGGTCTGTCGGTGGGGATGGCAAGTCCACCTTGCCCAACGAGACCATAAAACGACCTACGGTGACTGTTGGTTATTGGGAGTCATTTCTCATTGCTGCTTTCTTAGAGAAAACTATGAGTCTGTGCAGGAAGGACAGTCTCAAACCCACTGCCAACCTTCCCCCTGACAGCCGCTGCCTGTGAAATACCCACCGTCACCCCCAAAGGGTCGTCAAGCCCAATGGGGACAGCTGGACACTGCAGACACCAATGTGGGTCCCTGCAGGACCCACTGCAGACACAGAAAGGCACCCGCATGGCAAAGGAAGGGCTCAGCCCACTGTAGAGAAGCCAATGGTTTTTAAATGGCCCAATTTTTAACACAAATATTTCTTGGGACGTTGAAAAACTGCAGCCTGTTCCAAACAAAATTTTGCCCTGAATTGAACAAAACCATCCATTTTTCTGTTCCTTCCCAATCATAGCATCATGAGAAGAACCAGCTTCTAGCCATGCTCCTAAATGAGAGACGTCCCTGCCTCCACCAGGATGGGTTCAACCTGGGCACAGGGAGAGGGACAAGGTGGTGCCAGCCCAACCGGGGAAGAAAGAAATCCTGTTCAGAGTTGCCTTCTCCATGGGTTTTAGCAGGTCGCTAGTGAACATCCTCCAGCAAAGATCCCTTGGTTACATGCCAGCTCTTCAGCAGGATGAGCCCAGTCTGCAGCAGGTCTTAGGGGACAAACCACAGCCATAATCACCAACAACAACCCCAGGGCTTGGTCCGGATGCCCAGTTTAGTCACCCTTAGTGTTTGCATCAAAAGCATCACCTGGCCCTGCAGGAACGAGCTTCAACCCCAGTCAGCCCTGCATGAACCTGGATCCTGTAGCTCCGATCACAGCCCAGCGGCTGCTCCTGCTTTCTCGCACCATGTCCCCAAGCCCCAAGCAGCCAGAGGGATGCGTTGAAGCTTCAGCTCTTCTGTGAATAAGCACATGCCTGTCCGTGTATGTTATTAGTGGTTTAAGTGCTTACACTAAAAGTTGAAGGTGATTTAAAAGGTTATGTCATCGAGGGGATTTGAGGTAGTTTGGGCGATTATGTTGCTCGAAGGCAGCTGAGATATTTATGCTCCCTGAAGCATTTATGGGCCTTTAAAACCTTACGCTGCCCTGGGGACCGCCAGCGCCGCGGGGAGAGGGGGAGCCGGCTCTTTTCCGAGGCATGGTGCCCAGCTCCCACCGCCCGCCGCGGGAGGGCAGGGTGCCTCGCTGCTGCCCAGCCCCTGAACCCGCGGCCCGGGGACATCGCGCAAAATCTGGGGACGGGCAAGTTACCGCAACCAGGGTAGCAGTCCTCATGGTGCTGATGGGTTCAAGCATGTGCTTCTCGAGGCTGTAGCTTCACACGAGGCCACCACCGGCCGTGCAGACTCCCTGGTCCAAGCACGGTGGTGCATCCCTTCAACGCTGACCAAGGAGCAGGCTCAGCATCCTCGGACCACAGGAGATGTTGCCACCACCAGCAGAAAGCTCCGCCACCACCAGCGCAGAGCAGAGGGCTCTCCACACTGTCCCCATAGCTCATCCCAACCTGTGACAGGTCAGCAAACCCGTTTCCCTGCCTAGGCACAACATGAGCTTCCAGCAAACCCAGCCGTGCAAGAACAAGGAGCACGTGGCTAGAAACAGCAGAAACCAGGCAGAGAAAGAGCAAAAAGAAAAACTCATCATCATTTTGCAAAAAGGGTGAGAAAAATGACTTCATTTTTCCCTGCTTGCAGCATCTTCGTGAATTATGCTGAGGATGAAGAAATCTCGTTGCCTTCGTGTGACACAGCCCCGCGCGGCTCGCTGGCTCCCATGCCAGTTGGCTGCTTCGATCAAGCATTTAATCACTTGCCTTTCACAAGTGGAGCCCTGGTTTGGGTCCAGCCCTCGAAAGCAAGCCTGATTCATGTCTGCAAAGGGCCCGCTGGTAAAATTTAAGACGACTGGCAGCCCTGGGCAGCAGCAGACACTTGTCCGCATCTCAGCAGCACTATGCTGCATATTTGGCAAGAAGCGCATGCATGTTTGGTTAAAAGCAATCTGGGGATGGATGGAAGGAGGAGGCTTAAAAGCTGGAGGCTCTGGATCATTTTTTCCCATGCCAGGCTAATAATTTCATTTTCAGAGGTCAAACGTTGGATAACTTCCCAATTTGCTCTGAGTGAAAAGCCATTTGTGGCAGTAAGTTGCTCCCGTGCCTTTCAGTCTCCTTATTTATTGCGTCTTCAGCAGTAGCATGCTCACAAAAGTCACGTTGTTTTACTTTTCTTTTTCCAGGGAGGGCTCTTGAGCTGCGGAGCCTTTTCAAGGTTGCGGTACCAAAAAGCCAAATGAAGCCATCACCTTGTTTACCGCCTCGGGTTTCCTTCCACGCAGTCCCAGGGCAGGAGGAGACACCGGGCCAGCCTGCCCCATGCCATCTGCAGAGACACAGCCCAGGCTGGGGTTGAGTTCGACCCAGGAGCTCCGCGTTTGAGGGTGGCACTGCGGGAGCTGGAAGAGGGGAGCAGAGGTAGGAAGGGGCAAGCTCCCCACTGCAAAAGGAGAGATCTCCTTCCTTTTATCCACAGGAGCAAGACGGGGGCAAAACCATCTCCACCCAATTCCTTGGCCTGTTGAAGAGTGGATGTTTCATCCTGGTGCAGCTGGTCAAAGGAGCCTGGGGCCCAGGGTGCTCCTAGGAGAAGGCTGCAGCCATAGGGTCACCAGGGTGGACATGGGCTCTTCCCAGCCATAGGGGATGTGGGCTCGTCTGTCGTGGTCATCTCCAAGAACACGTCCTGCCTAGCTGGTTTCTTCTACTTTTCTTTTTCCAGGGCGGGCTGGCCCAGCTCATGTCCATACCTGCCTGCTGGGACAGCCCTGGCCTCGGCTCTCCCCAAACCATGCCTAGGCAGCTGGCAAAGCCCAAGCTGGCACAGACCAAACTAGTGCTGGGGAATGTGCCAGCAATGATGAGTCTGGACATCCCTGGGCAGTGCATGAGGCTGTGCCCAAGCCCTGGTTTGCTTTAATTGTCATTAATTATCATCAATTATCATTAATTGCCTCCTGAACAGCAGGGAGGGCATGTAATGTGAGAAAAATAGTATGGCAGGGAGGGCAAGGTCACACAGGGCTGCTACGAAGGAAAGAGTGATCTCTGGCCACAGCAGGGACAAGAAGAAGCCATCAGCTTGGGGCGCAGCCAGGAAGATTTAGGGCAGACATTGCAGGAAACTTTCCAGCTATGAGAAGATTTAGCACCAGAACAGGCTATTGCAGAGGCTCTGAGATGCTTGATGGAGCGGCTGGAGCAGCATCTTCCAGAAATGGCCTAGATGCACTAGATCCAAGGTGAGCAGCCTGGAGAAACCCCTCCTGGTCTGCCTCTGGTGACCGCTGATGTCTCCCTCACACCATAAGAATTCAGATTTCTCTGGTAGAACAAAAGGAAATCTAGCACCCGCTCCAGGCATTTCACTGAGGGCATTTAGACAGGCACGAAGAGGAGTTGTGCAGCCAAAGCATCCTCCCACCATGACAAGCCACTGCGTTTGAAGGACCACTTGGTTCAGCTTCCCAGGGACAACACAGGGTGGTGAGTGGACAACAGCGATGGAGCCACATTTCCTACGTGGCCGTGGGTTTCCTGATCTTGACCAAAGCGTGAGCTCTCACCCAGCTTTCCCCAAGCCCAGGATAGTCATAATGGCCCCACTAACTTACTGGTGGGTAAGTGGTTCATGGATCATTAATTCTGACTCAGGACAGCGACACAAGGCTTCTTGCTGACCCATCAGACTGACCAATGTTGGTCACACCATCCCCAGACATCTCCTGGTTCTGGGGCACCGACAAGTCCCCTCAGGCCAGCAGATCCGTGGGACTTGTCCCTCCAAGCTCTCCTGCCCACTGGCACAGCCCCTTCAAGCCAGTTCATTGCACATATCCACATTTGCAGCAGGCTGTAAGGACAAGGACATCTCTGCAGGTCTCTCAATGTCGTGCAACTTGTGCAGCTACCTGAGGACCTCAACTACAGCTGAACTAGGAGCTAAAACAGGTCAGGGCCCATTTTCCAATCCTGCAGACAAGCAGTATGGTCTAAACTCGGCCCTGCCAAAACAGCTGGTGACCGCAGATCCCCTGGCCACCAGGGACGTTTGCCAGCGTGGACAGCCCCAGCGCAAAAAATGTTCAGTTTCCAGCTGAACTCAGGAAAAGAGTTGGCCAAACTCAAGCAGTAACCCCAGTACTGGTCCACTCACATGCCCAGACTGGGAATCCTCCCGGCAGATGGGAGATGCTCTCCTGCACGGTTCCTGAGCCCTGTAGCAGCTTAACAGGAACCAAAGCAAGCTATTAAATCTGCCTGCATGACTGCTGCTGAAATACCACGTTCTGGCTGCCAAATCATCATCTAGCTCAGGCTCAGCTATGTTCACGTCAGTCCTCTCCGGATACAGGAGGGACTGATGCTCGGTGAAGGCAAGTCACACACACAAGTGCATGGTAAAAGATCTACACGTGTGTGTGCACTTTCACACATGCACACAAGACGCTGCCCCTCCATCCGCAGCCCCCGGACTGGGGTTTTCCAGACCTGAGCAGAGGGTCCTGATGGGTCACACGAGGTTTAGAGCTGCATTTACATCACGTCTTAAAGCGCCCCAGGGGATCGTGCTCATGCACACCCCTACTCCTGGCCGAGCCTCTGCACACACGGGATCGCAGCGGCAGGATCAGGGGATCGCTCCTGATTTACACTGGACCCCAGCAGATAAGTACGAGGCCTGTTGGACCCCCCAGTTCTGCATAGGCTGCACATTTTCAGCCTGGTTTGCGTAGGACAAGCCATACACATTTATATTCTCTGACTGTCCCCCCCTCAACCAATTCCTCCCCTGTCCAACCTCAACCAAGACGCAAGTGCATTAAGGTTCAAAAGAACGGGATGGAGGAGAGAGAAACCCTCAAATCACCGCGGGCTAAACCATGAGCTCAGCTATGCTACGAGACACCAGTGAATCCCCTGCTACAGGTAAAGCCTTGACCCGCGGCTAGGCAGGAGCTAATGCACCCGCAAGACCCGAAGGCGTGCGGGGGCTGTGTTTACACAAACCCATTTGCGACTTTTAAGAGCCGCCAGAAATAAAGAGCAAGAAGCACCGTCTGGCACAGAAAGTCCAGGCGCTCCTATGACAGCCCGGTATTTATGCAGGGCTTAAAGTGCAACTTAGCTGCAAAGGGATCAGTTCAAACACGCCGGTCCCTTGGCATGTTGCATCCGAACGGCCCCAAGAGTGACATCCCGCACCCGGAGCATCCCCGCAGCACAGCGAGGAGGTCTGGGTGCCAGGCGATGCCGAAACCGAGCTGGGCAGCCCTCGCCTCTCTTACCATGGCCACCGGTGGGATTTGCTTTCCACGCCAGTTCTTCCCCTCCTGGACATCCGAGTCCCTCATCGCGTTGGACCGAGCTTGCCGAGCGGCACAGGCGGAGCAGGCGATCCCGCGAGCCCCGTCTCTCGGGAAGCCGGGTTTAAAAACGAAAAGACGACTTCCCCGCTCCTGGGGAAAAGCTCTACCCTGTGCTCTCCGGAGATGCTGGCATTTAAATGCCTCCAGCCAAAATGTCATTGCATGAAACGATTACTCATAGTGGACGAGCTGCAGCACATTCGGCCCAGTAACCTGTGCCTCTGATATTTTTTCAGCTGAGAGTGTAAATCCCCTAAAATAGCCTGTTTCTACGGGCAAGTCATTCTCTTCTGGCTTGCCCTGAAGCCCGAGCGCTTCTACTTCTCACCTATTTTTAGCGCTGTGGGTCTCCCGGTTGATGAGCCTGCTTGTAACCAATTTATTCTTGTATTTATGCTTTCTAAGCCCTCAGCTGCAAGAAAACCGTGCCGCAGGGAGTTCCCAAGGTGAGCGATGGAGAAAAGTCCATAGTTTGCTCATCACCAAGACCCCCTGGTCCTTGGCCGCTTGGTGCCCGGCGCCCACCCGAGCCCTGGGCGCAGGGGGAAGGTGCCCGTCTGCCGGACCACGGCGCTGAGCCAAAGCGACGGGGAGCTGAGGGCAATCCCCGACCTCCCGGCTCCAGCTTGCCCCCATCCCACTGCCCCCAAGCCCAGGGCACCCTTAATATCCTCGCAAATAGGCTCCAGCACTTCCCAGGCTACGTCCACCTCCAAAACACATCTCCCCCAAAGCAAAAAACCCTGCGGCCCCGATCCGTCCTGCCTTGTGCCCATCTCGGAGGCTTTGCCACCATCAGCAGGCACCTCTGAAGAGCAGCCACCTCCCTGACGTCCAGATCACCTCCTGGAGACGTCCCCATCCTCCCCCAGCCGTGGGTACCAGGGTCACCGCAGCTCCCCGGGATGAGCGGGGAATCGCACCCGCCACCCTCGCACAAGGAACGGGTGTCGTGGGCAGCAGCTCGGTGGCTTTTGAGGGGTCCCAGGAAGGGAGACAAGCCAAGCGCACCGGGAATTTGCTCTCTGGGTCCCCGCGCAGCGCTGGGGAGCAGAGGCTGGAAACCTCATCACAGCCTTGCCCAAGCCAAACCGTGTTTCCCCTGCAGCTCCCGAAACCCCGCGGCCCTGTCCCGTCACCGGCGCGCTCGGCGCTGCACATCCCTGCGGAGCAGCCGGGGCAGCAGGCGGAGGGGGGCACAGCCACCTCTGCGGGATGCAGGGACGGGGGTCCCGCTTGCTGTCCGTGCTGGGATGTCCTGGGCGCGGGGTGCCTGGGGGACCGGCACCTGCATCCCTTCCCCTGCGACCCCCGCCCCGAGGGTCCCCTCCGGCCCAGCCCCGTTGCAGAGCTCTGGGGAGCCTGGCAATGGGGAAACTGAGGCACGGAGGGGCTGGACGGGCTGGGGGGCACCGAGCCCCCCGGACACCCCTGGCCCCGGTGCCTACTTACGAGCCCGGGCTCGGCTCTCGGGGGCGACGAGCAGCAGCAGGCAGCGGAGGAGGAAGGCGAGGGCGCCCGTCCCGGGAAGCATCGCAGCCCGGCGAGCGGGGCCCGGGGGGCTTCGCTCCCGGCGCCCGCGGGGGTCTCGGGGCCGGTGCCCGGGGTGGTGTCGGTCCCAGTGCCGGGGGTGTCGCAGTCCCGGTGCTCGGGGGTGCCACAGACCCGGAGATGTCTCGGTCCCGGTGCCGGGGATGTCTTGGTACCGGTCCCGGGGGTGTCTCGGTGCCGGTCCTGGTGATGTCTCGGTCCCGGTGCCGGAGATGTCTCAGTGCCGGTGCCGGGGATGTCTCGGTCCTGGTCCCGGTCCCGGGGGTGTCTTGGTGCCGGTCCCGGGGGTGTCTCGGTGCTGGTCCTGGGGTTGTCTCAGTCCTGGTCCCAGGGATGTCTCAGTCCCGGTCCCCAGGGATGTCTCGGTGCCGGGGATGTCTCGGTCCCGGTGCCGGGGGTGTCGCAGTCCCGGTCCCGGGGGTGTCTTGGTGCCGGTCCCGGGGGGTGTCTTGGTGCCGGTCCCGGGGATGTCTCAGTCCCGGTCCCGGGGATGTCTTGGTCCCGGGGATCTCTCGGTCCCGGTGCCGGGGATGTCTCAGTCCTGGTCCCGGGGATGTCTCGGTCCCGGTGCTGGGGATCTCTTGGTCCCGGTGCCGGGGATGTCTCGGTCCCGGGGATGTCTCGGTCCTGTTCCCGGTGATGTCTCGGTCCCGGTGCCGGGGGTGTCCCGGTCCCGGTGCCGGGGATGTCTCGGTCCCGGTGCCGGGGGTGTCTCGGTCCCGGTGCCGGGGGTGTCTCGGTCCCGGTCCCGGTGATGTCTCGGTCCCGGTGCCGGGGGTGTCTCGGTCCCGTTCCCGGTGATGTCTCGGTCCCGGTGCCGGTGCCGGGGGTGTCTCGGTCCCGGTGCCGGGGGTGTCTCGGTCCCGGTGCCCGGCGGGGCTGCTCTCGCTCCGGTCCAAGGCGCCTCCTTTAGGGAGAGCCGGGGAGTTTGTTTGTTGGTCTTAAAGGCGGCGGCGGGGCGGGGGGGGAGAGGCCCGGGGCCGATCCGCGGGGGGGTTATTATTATTATTATTATTATTATTATTTTCCCACTTTTTTTTTCGGGGTGGTTCAGCAGAGCCCTCGGCGGCGGCAGGGCGGAGGCAGGGCGGGAGGCAGCGGGGAGGGGGTGCGGGCAGCGGCACGCTTAACCCCTGCCTCCCTGCGCCGCCGGGCCCGCGGGCCGGGCCTCCTTCTCCCCGCTGAACCCCGCCATGAGATGGCATAAAGCCATCTTAAGTGACCATCTTAAGTGACCCCGGGCCGCCCCTTCCCTCCAGTCTTCACAGGCACCAACCCCTTTGGCAGGTGCATCACGGAGAGCAGCTCCTGCAGCTTCCTTGGACCCCCGAGACCAGATTTTGTTGGTTTTGCCCCATTTCTCCCGCTGCAGCTTCGCACCTCGCACTCCCAGAGGTGCTTGGTACAAATCACATCGGTAGCACAAGAAATACAGACGGCAGCACAACGTGAACACCTCCACGTGCACGTCCCCCCCGGGGCAGGCTGCGGACCGAGGTCCCAGACCTCACCAGAGCCCTGGGCTCCTCCTGGGCAAACGGCTCCATCTCTGCCCCGCGGGATCTCCCCCCTTCCCTCCTCTCCCTCTGCTTCCTCACGCCCCTGGCCGGGGAGGGACCCGAAAGCCCTGCCTGGGGGGGAATCCTGCCCAGCCTGGCCACGTAGGGGTGTGAGAAAGGGAAATCTGCTTTGTAGTAAGAAGCCTGTTTTAATAACGGGCTAAATCATCCGCTTTGCTACTTTCTGTTCAGCCTGCTGACGGCAAGAAGTCAGGAGACCTTTCTGCACCTGCACGGCCAGGCACAACCTTCTGAAGGGAGGTGGCAACCGTCGAACCACAACGAGCAAATGCAGATGGGTCCTGACCCCACTCGGGTCTCCTGTACGGGGATATTCGTGGTCATCCAAGTGCGCAGAGCTGGAAACAGAGCCGGGTGGCTCCTCACGCAGAGCAGTTGCTGTTGTATTTCACGGCTAAAATGGCCACACACGCTCGAGGCAAACTACAGAGCCAGTTTTTCGGGAAGCCAGTGAAATCCCTCGCGGATCACAACATCCGTCGCACCAGAGCGACCCGATAGCCAGCACCGTTCACGTCGCCCTCCCGTCCTCCGAGCGACGGGGCAGCAGCCCCGCAGCAACTGGGTGGGTCTGGGATGGGATGTCCCCCGCTGCGGCCAGGGGACCCCTATTTTTTCCCTATCTCACTGTCCCCGTCACACTCGGCCTCGATAAGGAGATGAGAAGGTTTTGGGGAAAGAGCAGGCTCTTGTGGGCTCTCACCAGCGGCAGCCGGCACCTTCTCCTCCCGGCTCTTCCCTCGCCGAGGGCAGCCCTGAAAAGACCATTTGTAGTGTAGGTTTGCAGGCAGTTGCGAAAGTGCTTAGAAAAATGGGGACGCGGAGCCCAAGTCAATGGAGTTATTTTTTGTCACCACTGCAAAAGTAACAGGGCTGCAGATCCTGGCCCTGCGTCAGAGCTAAAACTTTGGGGAAAGCTCAGCCACGTCCTATGGGCAGACCCAGGAAATAAAGGCCGGTCTTGTCAGGAGCAAGGTGCTGTGTTACATCTCTGTTACGTCTAATAAAGAATACATTCACCCCTTGGCAAAAACGAGGCTCTTTATCTTAATCTGCAAAGGAATCTGGCTGACAGTTCGATGCTGCCAACATCAATCCATCTGCGATCGTGAATCAGGCTCCAAAAAACCATGGGATTGGCTTGCAAATAATAAAGCTTGGGTCCTTTTTATTTGCCTTCTGGTTCCTGAGCTTTTACGTCAAACTCGCTTCATGTTGTCAAGCCTTTCTGGGCAATCAAGAAGACGAGACGATTCCTCCTTTTGCATGAAAACCGAGATTCTCCTACAAACTACTGAATAAACAGCGAGGGCTCCAATAATATCCCCTGCCATGCAAGCCTCATGGCAGGATCGTGAGCTGGCCAGACTGCAGGCTGGAGGAGTTGGCTGCACAACGTACCTTTCCCTGGAAGTTTGCAGCCCAGCATCGCTGGCGATTAATCCAACACGCGCGTGTGGGCCAGGAGAAATGCGCATGTGAGCGCTGCCAGCTCCAGGCGACTGCGCTGGAAACCTGCAGAACGTGGATCTTTGCAGCTCAAAATGAAGAAATCGGGCTGCAGAGCAGCAGGAGCGACTCCTACCCCAGGGACACGTAGGGACGGAGGAGCAAGATGGGCATGAAATGGGATGATGTCCTCCTTGGAAGGGACAAACTTCCTCTGTTGATTGGGAAGGGAACCAGCCCCGGACGGTACCTCCCCCAGGCCTCCCGTGGTCCTCCTCCTGCAATCCCACCCGCGAGCCAGGCCAAACTCAGGCTTTCCACCCCCCCTGCTAGGGGACCTTGAACTTCCAGGTGGCATCCCATCCCCACCAGCTCGTGTTTCCCCAAGGTCTGTTCAGAAGGGCAGATAACCAGCACTGAATATGCCAGAGCAACCACAGGCGAAGGCAGCGAGTATCTATTGAACATCTTTCCAGTAAAGAAAACCTCAGTTTAAAGCCATTCCAGCAGTAGCTGCTTTTTAATCTGGTGAAACAGCTGTGGACTGCACGTTCCCACTATCCACAGGTCCTGCCCAGGGTTTGGGGGACGTCGTCTCTCCGCCACCTCCTGGCGCTGAGTTCAGCTGGGTGTGTTTCAACCGCGCAAAATCTAAATTTTATTTGTGCTAGGACTTCACCAAACTCCCCTCTCCCCACCGCTGAGCGACATGGGGATGATGGAGTGACCTAGAAGGGAGGAAAGGAAGACAAACAGCACCCACCCTCCGCTCAGCCCCCTGGGGAGCCCTCTCCCAGGGAAGCCACGTTTTCCACATCTTCCAAAGAACAGCTCTGAAGAGGCAGCATTGCAAAGGAGACCTCTGCACCGCGAGGGGTTTGGTGCCACGCAACGCTAGTGGGGCACAGGTTGGAGCTTGGGAACATCGTGGCCAGACGGTGTTTCCTCTCCCAGACCGGGGATTCGAAAGCCCATTTATTCCACTTCCACCGCGAGACACAAGCTCGGGCTACGTCCCCTGGCTCTGGCTCCCAGGAAGGCGTGATTCATATTTTCAAAGTCCCCAAAGAGCAGAAAACACGCAGTCGATGCTGGCAGCCGGGGCTGAGCCATGCTGCAGAGTCCCAACACCCATCCCAGGGCCTGGTGGAGGCACGGCCCCGATTTGTCCCCTCCGTCTGCTTTCCCACAACCTCATTTCAGTGGGTTTTATCCCACTCACCTCCACCCATGCACGGGCCAGGGTGGGATTGCCAGGGTTGCTAACACACAGCGCCTTTCTCCTTCCCCAGCACCCTACAACCGCCCACCACCACGTCCCCATGGCTCAAACCAGCCGGCAGAGCCCAGCAAGGGCAGGCTCCTGCTCCGGGCCCGTCCTGCTCGACAGCCCTCCTCCCTGGAGGTGCATCAGGAGGTGTACGGGGACATTTGGTTAATTGGGGCTGATGTCTTGGGTGGCTCCGTTCCCCGCTGGCCTCCCTGGGCACCACACAGAGATGGAGAGTTGGATAAGGAGGAAAAACACCTTTTTTTCCCCAAGCAGCAGAGTAAATCCTGCCTCCCTGCACGATGCCGTAGGACCTGCTTTCACTGCTGGATCAGAGCTGGCTCTGCAGCCCCCGGATGGGAAGAGGAGCTGGCGAGGAGCATTGGGGCTGGGCCTTGGCCTGTCTTTATGCTGTTCCCTCCTGTCCCAGGCACTGCTGGACTGGACCCCACATGAGCTGTCCTGGCACGGAGGTGAGTTTCCCGTATGGCACATCTATTCCTTCACGCTCCTCCATCCCAGTGCATCCACCTGAGCCCTCCATCCCAGTGCATCCACCAACCTGCAGAGGGTTGGGTTTCACCTCAGACCCTTGGAAAGCGGCTAATACCTGTGCTGCACTAAAACAGAGGTGGAGCAACGCTGTAATTCATGGGGAACCACGGGAAAGAAGCCACCTCCTTCCCGTGACTCCCGGTGCAACCCTTGAACACCTCGGCGGGCTCCTTGCAGCCATCTCTGCAGCCAGTCTCTTGTGCCACTCCTAGCTAGGCCCTGGCTTTGGTTCAGCTCTCCCGACAGCAACGTGACTGCAGAAGGTAGGTCTCTCCAAGCGAAGAGGCCATACATCAGCGGTGGACTTCTCCTGAAGCTGCAGGGAAACACCTCGTCTCCGAGCAATCAGCATGGATCAGCAGCAGCTCGGGGAAGCTGCCTCTGGCCCAAGTCTGGTACAGATGTCATCTCACGCAGCATCCTGATGAGTGATTAACACCGGCAGGAGCTCAGCAGGCTCCTGCAGGTCTCCTGAAGGCAGCTGTGCTTGGGATGCTGGACGGAAGGGGACATTCAAGCAGAGCGTTCCCCACGGAGCAATCCCAGAAACCGCTCGGCCCAAAGGACCTGCGGGAAACTCAGCCTCAGTCGGGTGCTTCCCCGTGTCCCCACACAACCCCTCGAGCTGCACGGGTGATCTACAGAGGACATCTCTGTAGGGAACGTCATTTGTCACAGTACCTTTAAGGCAAAGCGTGTTCCCAGGGGCTCCGTGGAACTGCAGCAGGATCCGGCCGAACCCTGCAGCAGCACATTCCAGCCTTTGGGAATGTCTGTTCTCCGTGCAAACAGCCCGAACCGCTTGCAAGTAAAGGTATTTTTTTGCATGAGTTGAAGTGTCAGAGGATTTTTTAGGGCCTCTAAATCTGCACGTTTTGGGGTTTAAGGCAGCCACTAACTGATGAGGCTGAAAAAGAGAATTTACCAATGGAACGACACAGACATTTCCCTGGAATGGGAAATCCTGTAATTTTACCATCTTTTAAGTACCAGCACCAACGCGTGGTACGTAGCCTAGAATCAGAGGGAACCAGTGATCTGGAGAGGACGGGGAATGGGGCTGTGTGACCCCAGGGCACTGGCATCCTTGCCGGGAGGGCCACGAAGCAGCAGGGCAGCAGCAGAATCCCACCAGCTCCTCAGGAGAGGTGAGAAGCAGAGAAAAGTCCTCCAGCAGCTTGGGCAAGGCAGAGCTTTCGGTTTGGGAAGCAAGGCTAGAGCCTTGCACAGGCTTAGGATACCCTCTGCAGGCCGGCACCGGGCTCCACACAGCCTGAATCGCTGACTTTGGGTCAGAAGAACGTGGAGCCGTGGTAACAACGTCCTGCTGAGGCCAGGCAGGATGTGCAGGAATAACGTGGGAGAATATACGGGGGAGATCCCTTCCCAAATCCCACCCTCTCTTGCTAGGACCTCTGCTGAGAGCTAAAGCTCTGCATGATGGTTTTCTCGTGAGTGGCTCAGGTGGGGAACAGGGTCTGTCTCCTCTTCCCATGTTTGCAGTGAGCAAGGTCCCACCGTTACTAACTTGCCCCTGGAGCTGGAAAAAGCTATTTATGATGAGCAGAAAGTGAATCAGAAGGAAGGAAGAGGAGGGTCAGCCTGGTGCGTAGCACTGAGGTCCTGGTGGCTCCATTCAGAGTGACAAAAGCCAGGGAGAGGCTCCGACCTCCCTCCCCGAGGGCTCCCCGTGCCCCAGCGTCCCAGCTCCAAGGCCAGCCGGCTGCCGGGGGACAGGGCGGCTCCATGGGACGCGCCGGCATCCGTGGGGACAGGGCGGCTCCATGGGACCTGCCGGCATCCGTGGGGACAAGGCGCCCGTCTGCCTCTGTCTAGCAGCTACATCTACGGGACAGCTGCTGGGAAGAGCCAGCCTGGTGTCTGGACCAAGACCAGTCCCAGCACCAAAACACCTTCGTGTTGTCATTACGGCTTAATAGAGGACCCAGGTGTCTCCCCCCAGCCCCCTTCGGAAACCCCGCGTGGCAAAACCAGTGCTACCTCCTGCAGCCCCCAGCCACGTTCAGGAGCTCTTTCTGGGGCACAAATCTCCTCCTCCTCCCTCCAACAGTGGGTTTTCCAGGCAGGCCCAAAGATGGAGGGTGTCATCTGCATCTCTGCAGCCACATTTTCTCCGCCACGCACCCAACGTCCGGGTTAGCTGGGTGTCTTTATCGGAGAGGGACGGGATTGCAGCGATAACGCTGGCCCTAGCTGGCAGCCACAGAGATAATAAATGCGGCGAGGCGGTGAGTGCCATTTCCTTCATCTGTGTGTCTTCGTTCCACAAATCTAGCTTGATTATGCTGGCTCTCAATTACAGGACACTTAAATTAAAATGCAGTGAAAAGACAGATTGTTTTAGGGCCCCAATAAATAGATGAAAAGAAGCAGAAGAGAGAAGCACAAGGGATTTCCATAGCAACCAGTGCAAAGACTCTGCATCCTTGGATTTGCTCTGATTCATCTTCCCTGCACTTAGATAATCCGGGGTGCAGGTATGATATTATTCACCAGTGACCCAAGCAGAAAGCGATGGTCTTAAAGGAGTCGCACTGACCACATGAGGGATGGTGCATATGGAGATCCTCTGCTAAAGGAGACAGCAAATTCCTCTTAAGGCGATTTAGAATCTCAGATATGCTTAAAAATGAAAAAAAGCTGTCATTTCTTCCAAACAATTCAAGCTCCTGAATGCAGAAATCTGTGAGCCTGTTAGAGCCCGAAGGGCAATTTCCATTAGGGTAACAGCCAACCCCAGCGCTACTGAAATTTGTGTTTCAGGCAATATGAAAAAGGGCAGGAGCTCCGTATGGCAAAATAAAGTCATGCACAAACTCTATGCACTCGATGGACTTCCCAGAAAAAAAAAACATAAAGCCACCCTGGCCAAGCTGGAGGCTAAGAAAGAGGTTTTTGCAGACCCAAGGATGCACCTGGTGGAAAACAGTGTCCTGGGGGTGGTGGCTGCAACAGCCAAGCTGGATGGCACCGAGATCAGAGGGCAGCAACTGCGGGGATCAAAGCAGGCATGAAGTGAGGTGCCCTTTTTGCTAGGGCAGCTCTGCAAGATGAATTAGTCTTCTGACCTGCGTTAGCAACAGAGGTTTCCTCCCTGCTTGCTTTGCTGACCTTGTGGGGGATAAGATCCCACCTCAGGACCCATCTCTAACCCCACTGCCACTGAGATACCCTCCCTGCACCTCCTGGGAGGCCACAAACACTGATTTCCCCAACCAATCCTCCCCTTGCCAGAACAGGACCCAAGAGGTGAGCAGAGAAGATCAGCAGCTGCAAGAGGCTGCAGGTCTCTCCTGATCACAGGTGGTCTCCTCATCATGGTCCTTTGGGAAGGACTGTGTTTGCTCGGAGCTGAATTGCACTAGGAGAACCCCCCGGACACTGCTTAAGGCTACGGTTCCCCTATGTGCCCTTGGCTTTATTTGATTTGCCCGCATTACGAGAAAACAGGGGTGGCCTGTTTTCTCATCTCATAGTCACTACAGCTCTGTGACCATCATGAATATTCAATCCTTGGCAAGAATAAAAGACTTTGCAATTGCGTTCATTGCTGAAAGTGCTTTTAGACATAATTGTATCATTTTCCTGCATTTGACAGAGACAGGCTGGGACATCGCTTTGCCAGAGTCAGCTCAGCTAGGCAAGTGCCACCTTAGCTATTTAAATGCTATTTATATATAACAGAGATGGGCAAGAGAGACGGGTACTTGTTCAGATGGGATGGTAGGTAGGGGAAGACATCCTTGGTGCACTGGGCAAATCACAGACTTAAATTTCAGTTAGAGGAATTCAGGTCAAAGAGTGAAATACTACAGGATTGGGACCGATTGCCTGGGAAGGCTTCAGGGCACCCATGGCTGGAGATCTTTGAGAAGACGCTTAGCACGTATCTGTCAGTGATGATGTACAACCAGCTGATCTTACCTTGGACCGAAGAGTAGGAGCAATCTGGATCGCTGTGTCCAGCCCTCTGACCGAAGGCAGTAGGTGATAGATGTTTAGTTTTGATGGTGAAGAGGACACCGACACCATGTGCCACCTCGGGCCACAAACTGCTTCCCAATGCACCACCTAATAGACTAACACACCAAAGCCACAACGGGGAAGCGCCTCTGAGACCCGAGACCCCTCCAGCACAAGCACTTTGTGCACATGCGTTAGCTAAAAATCAACGCAGCACTCCTGCCTGTCTGAACCGGGAGAAAATTCCCTTAAACACGTTTCTCATTGCTTGCTAACAAGGGCTGCTAGGCCTTGGAGGGCAGTATGTCTAAATCCAAGGCACTGCTTCGTTGTGCTCTGTCCTGCTCAGCACACAGCTTTGCAAGAAAAAACACCTCCCCAAGGAGTTGTCCCGACAACGCTCCCATGGGCTGGCGGGTTGCGGAAAGGGACCACAGATTTCACATTCTGCAGAAGGGTTTGCTGATCTCCAGCCTCTCAGCAGGCCCCATCGTACACTTTGCACCATTAGGTAGGGGACACAGGGACACAGCCTGCTCGCGCTAGGGCTTGATGTTCTCGCCCGGCAGCAGGAGCAACCGATGCTGCCTGTTTGCAAGCCCAGAGGATGAAGGGCTGATGGTTGGCTTTCGACCTCCGTAGGCACATCCCATCCTAACCCTCTGCCCCGCCACAATGGCCTTCTGAAGCCTCTGAAAGTCCCTGCATGACAGTCACCCCTGTGACCAGTGATTGACAAATACCAAATTGATCCATGTCCCTCTCCTCTAGTCCTAGCGGTAGGAGAAACAGCCTCTTCTACCCAAATATCCTTCTGTGAGTCCTGACACACCATCGCCAGTGCCCCCGCAGCTGGTGCGGGAAAGGACAAACTCACACCATGAGACATTTCAGGGGAATGTGACAGAGACGGTTTATCTGCTTCTTCCTTCCCTGCCTGCTCATCCCCCAGGATCTTCAAACTGATGAATCGCCCTTTGGAAACTTCAGGATATTTTTGTTGGACTGACCCTCCCTGAAGCAGATCAACGACCCAAACCCCAGCAACAGGGGTTGCCCAAGAAACCCAAGCCTTCTTCCACCGCTGATTTATGGAGAGGATGGAGCTGTGCATGACTCCGTACGTGTTCAGCCTGCAAGCAGGGATAAATTTAGCTATTATTCATGGACCTATTACCAAGTGCTTGGTCCTGTACAAATATAGAGGCGGGGGTACAGGACCAGCTTAAGCAGGGAGAGGCCTTCCTGATCCAGTGCGTGGAGTAACTCGGAAAGCAGAACAGCGGCAGCAAGATGGCCAGGCCTCCCACCCGTGCTGGCTGCTGTTTGCTCCCACACCTCACATAACATCCGGACGAGCCAGGGCCAACCTCCCAAGCTCATCTCCAGCCTCATCCCTTAGGGCCGTGCCCAGCACAAGCCTCTTCCCTGGGATCTGACTCACCCCCTGACCCAGACACCTCGATTCAGGGAGCCGTCGCACTAAGGTAGCTCCTAGGCTAGATTTCTCCATTAATGGCCTAAGGCAGGAGGAAGGGATGTGGATTAGCGTGGCCAGCAGGGACGTTGGGATGAGCACTATGGGAGATTCATGCCTAACAAGGGAAAAATCTTTCAGATGATAGGGATAGACTCAGCCAGTTGCCCGGGGGGCAGGTGGGTTGCCAGCACCGGAGGTTTTTGAGAACAGGATGAACAAGCATTGCTCAGCAGTGACTCAGCCAGAGCTGATCCTGCTGCAGGAAAGGGGAATGGCTGGAGAATCTCTTGGGGACCTCGCCAGCCCAATTTTCCATGGGTTCTGCGTTCCCTTGGGCAATGCTGGTGCACCGTATCACATGGATCTGAAACTCCGTGTAGCATTTGTCTTCAATCAGCTGGTTAGCTCAGTTCGTCGCTGCCACAAGTCCAGCAACGTGCCAGGGAGGCTCACGTTCCCCCAATTCCCGAGCAAGGCACTCACATCTGGACTGCACAGCTCGCCTCCTTAGCCTTCCCTCCTGGGAGCATGTCCCTCTGCAAAACCTGCCCGGAGGCGGCACAGGAGAAGGGACAAAACAGATCCCAGGAACCTGCTCCTAAGGCAGGGATGGAGCTGTGTTCGCCTCTGCACACAGATCTCATCCCCGATGGCAGCCAGCGTGCTCTGCCCATGCCCATGCCTTGCTGTCTGGTCCCCACTTGCTTATTTTCAAAGCCCATTTGCCTGGCTATTCCCTGCTCCCTTTTCCCTGTTGGCACGTGGAGCGCAGTCCGTGAGCAGACAGCACTGCCTGTGCTCTGGGTGCACATCACCTCTAAGCCAGGTCTGTTTTGCAACCCCTTTACCACATCCTCCCTTCCCCCCCCCCCAAAAAAAAAACCCCCAGGATGATTAAATGTGATTTTGCATCTCTTCCTTCAAGGCTCCCCCATAGGATGTGGCAGCTCTTGGGAGGAAGGTGGTTCAAAGCCTTTCCCGCTCCGTAAAAGCTGTTCGTTAAATTGTCAGCCTGCTCCACAAGCTTTGAAGCTCTCCTCCTTGTCTGCTAAGCGCTTAATGCTGTAGGCCAAATGCTGTCGGTCTTCCTTCAGCAATGACTATTCCTCATATTAAGCCCCTGAGGAGTATTTGTTAAACATTATTAATGAAAATGACGGACACTGCGTCACTAAACATTCAAACATCGACAGCAAACGAGGTAGAACAGTGCAGTCCCTGCCATGAATGCAACTTTATATGATTTTTAGCCCAGTTTCCTAAGCTTGAGCTAGGAAGGCCTTGCTGTGTTTGTGTGTTGGTCTAATCACTTTTTAACCAGCTGGCCCTTTCAACCAAATTGACAGAAACATAGAAATCTCAAAGATATTAGACATCAAAACGTCTCGCACGAATAGGAGCTGAGTATAGAAAAGCAACGCAAATTAATGCCCTGTGCTGGGGCACTGAAAAGGTGGAGCCCAACCATACTACTAGACACTAGAGAATCCACCGGGAAGAGGGCTTCACAAGTTGTACTTGGAAACACGCTGTTTAAATGATGTTATCTCCTAAACCTCTCTGCCCCTCAGCCCCAGGAATTCATCTCTAAATCGGGCAAGCGGAGGATCTGCTCCACCAGCCCATTTAGAGGAAGGGAAGGGTCAAGACAAATTTTGAGTCCCTGTTTCAAGCAGCGACGGATGACGATGGGTTGGGAAAGGCCTGAAATTTTGGGGACGTGGGTGTGGGGTCACCGCATGCTGGAAGGGGTTGGCGGGAGCTGCAAGTTTGGGATTTGGGTTCCTCCAAACTCTCCGGCCTGTGGAACCGAGCGTTGCGGGCACAGGAGAAAAATACTAACTGAGTATCTATGAGTGGGTGCCAGAAAGGGTTAAACCAGGGGATTTGTGTGGTGTCGGCCTCTGCACTCCGCCAGTTAACGCAGCGGAAAGTTTATAACCTGCTAATCTCATTTGTGAAGCCGCCGCATGTTTATGGATGGCCGGAGAGCCGAGCGGGAGCTCGAGCCGGGCTGCGCGGAGGTCAGGAGGGAGCGTGTGCCGCGGATGCAGAGAAAAAGCTGTGAAAATACAGCAAATCAAATCAAGAAAGGTTCATAATGGGGATTTTGTGGTGTCTTTTCAAAGCCTGGGCTGCTTCAGAAGGGGAAGCGAGAGGCTGGAAGGGGCTGGGGGGCTGCGGCATGATGGTGGGGACAGCCGAGCGTCCCAGCACCAGCAGAAGGACCTCAACCCCCCTGAGAAACCAGGTGGATGTGGAGTGACTCCATGGGACTCAGGCTGGTGGGACCAAGGGGATGGCGGCCAGCAAGGCCGAGCCCCGGCGGATGGGGCTGAGGGGCCCCTGGCAGCCATGAGAGGCCTCGATCCTGTCAGCTCCGCGCCGAGGGGACGCTGTGAGGGAGCCCCCGTCGCGCACACCCAACCGCCGCAAAGGCCCCCAGGCCACTGACGAGGCGCTGCGGCGCCCCCGTCCTTATATAGCGGGACGGCGGCTGCCTCATGAATATTCAATGAGGAGGCGGGGCCTCCCCGCGGAGGGGGCGTGGCGCCTCGTGAATATGCAGCGCGGGGGGAGGGGGCGTGCCGCCCTCATGAATTATGCATGAGGCGGGCGGGGCCGCGCGCCCCAGCGCTCTGTCCCTTCAAAGTGTGAGAAGATGGCGGCGGCGGGCCCCGGCAGCCGGGCCGCGGTGTCGGCGCGGCGGGGGCGGCGGCGGCGGGGGCGGGCCGGGGCGGCGGCGGAGGAGGACGACGAGGTGGTGCTGGCGGTGGCGGAGTGCCCGGTGTGCCGCCAGGCGCTGGTGGAGGCGGTGACGCCGCCCTGCCGCCACTCGCTCTGCCTCGCTTGCTTCCAGCGGTGCCTGCAGGGCCCGGGCCTCTGCTGCCCGCTCTGCCGCAGCCGCCTCTCCACCTGGGCCCGCCGCCAGCAGGCCCGCGCCGAGCCCGCCGCGACGACGGCCGCCGGAGGAGGCGGGGAGCAGCGGCCGCCGGACCAAGGTGCGGCGGCGGCGGCGGCGGCGGCGGCGGCGGCGGCGGCGGCGGCGGCGGCGGCGGCGGCGGCGGCGGCGGCGGCGGCGGCGGCGGGCACCTGCCCCTCCCCCTCCCGCCAGTACCAACCGCCTGCGGCGGCGCGAGGGGCGGGGGGGCGCCGAGCGCGCGGGGGCGCAGCCCCGAGGGGGCGGGGCCGGCGGGGGAGGGGAGGGGAGGGGCGGGGGCGCCGAGCGCGCGGGGGCTCAGCCCCGCGGGGGCGGGGCCGGCGGGGGAGGGAGCTCAGCCCCGAGGGGGCGGGGCCGGGAGGGGAGGGGCGGGGCCGCCGAGCGCGTGGGGGCTCAGCCCCGAGGGGGGCGGGGCCGGCGCGGGAGGTGCGCTGAGTTTGCAGGGGCTCAGCCCAGCCTGGGGGGGGGGGGGGGGGAAGGACGTGCGCTGAGTTTGCGGGGGCTCAGTCCTCCCGGGGGGGGGCAGGACCTGTGCTGAGTTTGCAGGGGCTCAGCCCCATGCTGTTGGGCAGGAGCTGCACTGAGTTTGCGAGGGTTCAGCCCCATATTTTGGGCAGGATCTGCACTGAGTTTGCGGGGGCTCAGCCCCATGCTGTTGGGCAGGGGCTGCACTGAGTTTGCAGGGACTCAGCCCCATGCCGTTGGGCAGGAGGTGCGCTGAGTTTGCAGGGGCTCAGCCCCACGCTGTTGGGTGGGAGGTGCGCTGAGTTTGCGGGGGCTCAGCTCCTTGCTGTTGGACAGGAGGTGCGCTGAGTTTGCAGGGGCTCAGCCCCATGCTGTTGGGCAGGAGCTGCACTGAGTTTGCAGGGGCTCAGCCCCATGCTGTTGGGCAGGGGCTGCACTGAGTTTGCAGGGACTCAGCCCCATGCTGTTGGGCAGGGGCTGCACTGAGTTTGCAGGGACTCAGCCCCATGCTGTTGGGCAGGGGCTGCACTGAGTTTGCAGGGACTCAGCCCCATGCTGTTGGGCAGGGGCTGCACTGAGTTTGCAGGGGCTCAGTCTCATGCTATTGGGCAGGAGCTGCACTGAGTTTGCTGGGGCTCAGCCCCGCGGGGGGGGATGTTGGCAGGAGGTGTGCTGAGTTTGCGGGGGCTCAGCTCCGTGCTGTCACGTAGGAGGTGCGCTGAGTTTGCAGGGGCTCAGTCTCATGCTATTGGGCAGGAGCTGCATTGAGTTTGCGGGGGCTCAGCTCTGTGCTGTTGGGCGGGAGGTGCGCCGAGTTTGCTGGGGCTCAGCTCCGTGCTGTTGGGCAGGAGGTGCGCCGAGTTTGCTGGGGCTCAGCTCTGTGCTGTTGGGCAGGAGGTGCGCCGAGTTTGCGGGGGCTCAGCCCCATGCTGTTGGGCAGGAGCTGCACCGAGTTCGCAGGGGCTCAGCCCTGCACCCTTGGGCCGAGTGAGGTTGCTGTGGCTGCTTGGGAGGCGCAGGGCCTGGCCCCGCAGAGTGGGGGGACGGCGGGCTTCCACCCAGGATTAGCAGTGGCTCCATGCACTGAACATGCTGGGGCTCAGCCCTGGCCCTGCTGGTCCCCCGCCCTCGGGATTGGACTCCCGTCCCCTTCCATGGGGCTTGGCTCAGAGCTGGGGCCTGCGATTACCTGTAACGAGCGTGCCGGGGCTCAGGCCTGACCGGCTGAGCAAAGAACCAGTCCGTACATACAACCAATATGTCGTTTAAAATAAATCATCTGAACCGGTGGTGTCCTCCTTACCGGCGGGGGACAGGCTGGATACCGGGGGGTTACGCTGTTGTCTGCAGAAACGGTGTAGCTACGCTGGCAGAAACCACCGCCCACACCGCGTCTGCGGAGTGTTTCTGCCGCGGCGGCGCTGGGGGAAGCTCCGTGCCGGGAGAGCAGCCGCTGCCCTCGCTGTCCTTGCTGAGCGCGGTCCGGGCTCGCGCGTGTGTCAGCACCCTCTGACTGGCTGCAGGAAAAATTGGCAGGATGAGCTTAAATGGCTCAAATCGGTGGTTTGAACTGCGCCGCCGACCTTTGCTCCGAGCAGATTGGGAAGCCCTCGCGCGGAGCGATTCGCTGGACCGAGGAACAGCGTCGCGGTCCGGAAGGAAGCCGGGACAAACAGCTGGCGGTGGTTCCTCCACAGCTGGCGCAGGGGGCTGTGCTCCCTGCAGGAACACGTATGCCGTACCGTATGCTGGTTTTAACAGAGCAGGTTTAATCCTCCGCTTCTCTTGAGTTGTCTGGAACGTGTTCGTTTTGCAGCAAGGCACGTGGTGATCACCCGAGTGCTGGTAGTCCTTCACGCCTGCGCAAGGCAGGAGTTGTGAAGGTAACTGACCACTTATATCGTAAGTCAGGCTACTGGTATGGAAATCAAAGCCAGTTGGTCCACTGCAAATGTTAATTTAACCCATGCAGAGGGACCATGGATATGGTTTAATCTTGACTTCAGCAAGGCTTTTCATAGAATCACAAAATCACTGAGGTTGGAAGAGACCTCTGGAGACTGTCTGGTCCAACCCCCCTGTTCAAAGCAGGGTCAACTACTGCAGGTTGTCCAGTTGGGTTCTGAATATCTCCAAAGACAGAGACTCCACAACCACTCTGGGGAAGCTGTTCCAGCGCTTGACCACCCCAGATATCTATACACATTGCCAAGGTACCGCTGTGAGCCTTTTCTCCAGGCTGACCATTTCCAGTTTGCTCAGCCTCTCCTCATGACAGATCACAGAACCACAGAAGGGTTGAGGTTGGAAGGAACCTCTGGAGATCATCTAGTCCAATCCTCCTGTTCAAGCAGGGTCACCTAGAGCACATTGCACAGGATCACATCCAGGTGGGTTTGAATATCTCCAGAGAAGGAGACTTTACAACCTGTCTGGGCAACGTGTTCCAGTCCTCAGTCACCCTCACAGTAAAGGTGGTCTTCCTCATCTTCAGACAGACCTGCCTGTGTTTCAGTTTGTGCCCATTGCCTCTTGTCCTGTTGCTGGGCACCACTGAAAAGACTCTGGCCCCATCCTCTTGACACCCTCCCTTCAGATACCTATACACATTGAGAAGATCCCCGCTGAGCCTTCTCTTCTCTGGGCTGAACAGGCCCAGCTCTCGCAGCCTTTCCTCACAGGAGAGATGCTGCAGTCCCTCCATCACCTTAGCAGCCCTCCACTGGACTCTCTCCAGTAGCTCCAGGTCTCTCTTGTACTGGGGAGCCCAGAACAGGACCCAGCACTCCAGGTGTGGCCTCACCAGGGCTGAGCACAGGGGCAGGATCACCTCCCTCGACCTGCTGGCAACGCTCTGCCTAATGCACCCAGGACACCACTGGCCTTCTTGGCCACACGGGCACCTTGCTGGCTTGTGGTCAAGTTGTCCAGCAGAACCCCCAGGGCATATTCTGCCAAGCTGCCTTCCAGGTGGTTGACTACCAGCCTGTCCTGGTGTCTGGGGTTATTCCTCCCCAGGGAAAGGGCTTGGCGTCTCCCTTTGTTGAACTTCATGAGGTCCCTGTTTGCCCATTTCTCCAGCCCATCAAGATCCCTCTGAATAGCAGCACAACGATCTGATGTATCAGCCCATCCTTCCAGTTTTGTATCATCTGCAGACTTGCTGAGGGTGTACTCTGTCCCATGTCTGAGTCATACTGGCCCCAGTATCAACCCCTGGGATACACCATTAGTGACCAGTCTCCAGTCAGACTTCATGCTGCTGATCACAACCCTTGGAGTCCAGCGGTTCAGCCACTTTTCAGTGCAACTCACTGTCCACTGATCTAGTTCCTACTTCATCAGTTGGTCAGTGAGGATGTTGGGGAGACAGCGTTGAAAACCTTACTGAAGTCGAGATAAACACCACCCACTGCTCTCAGCTCATACGCCGTGGCAGTCAGCTCGTCATAGAAGGTTGTCAGGTTGGTCAGGTACAATTTCCCCTTCATAAATCCATGCTGACTGCTCCCAGTCACCTTCCTGTCCTTCGTGTGTTTGGAAATAGTATCCAAGGAGGATTGTTCCAGGAGGATTTGTTGCGTCACTTTCCCAGGGACTGGGGTGAGGCTGACCAGCCTGTAGTTCCCCAAATCCTCCTTCTTGCCCTTCTTGAAGATAGCAGTGATACTTGCTCTTTCCCGTCCTCAGGAACCTCTCCCAGTCACCATGGCTTTCTCAAAGATAAGAGTGGCCTCACAATGACGTTGGCCAGCTTCCTCAGCGCTCGTGGGTGCATTCAGTCAGGTCCCATGGACTTGTGTATGTCCAGTTTGTTTAAATGTTCCCTAACCTCATCCTCCTCCACCACCGGCAAGTCTGCCTTGCTCCATGCTTCCCCTCTGGTCGCAGGGGCCTGGGATTCCTGAGGGCCGGTCTTGCAAGTAAAGACCAAAGCGAATAAGGCATTGAATACCTCGGCCTTTTCCATGTCCTTTGCCACCAGGTCCCTTGCCCTGCTCAGCAGCCGTCCCATATTTTCCCTAGCTTTCCTTTTGCTGCCGATGTACTTATAGAAATGTTTCTTGTTACTCATCGTGTCCTCACACTGCCTCTCATAACATCCACATTGACACACTGGTGAAGGTACAAGGGGACCTTATCAATATGGGTAAATATCTGATGGATGGATGTGAAGAAGATGGAGTCATACTGTTCTCAGTGGTATCTAGTGACAGAACAAGGGGCAACGGGCACAAACTGAAATACAGGAAGCTCCATTGAAACATAAGAAAAAAAATTTAACGTAAGGATGGAACAGTGGAACAGGTTGCCCAGAGAGGTTGTGGAGTCTCTGTCTTTGGAGATACTCAAAACCCAACTGGATACAGTCCAGAGCAACCTGCTCTAGTTGACCGTGCTTTGAATGGTGGGTGGGGTTGGACTAGATGATCTCCAGAGGTCCCTTCCAACCTCAATGATTCTTTGATTTTGTTATCAAATACTCAATAAGCTTATGGACTTAGTTAAATAGCTTAAAACCTGCAGAATTCATTTAGAAAAATACTAGGGTTTTTTTTTACATGAAAGATGCTGTCTCTTTATATAGCTTAATTCTTTCAGCTTAATTTGATTGACTAATATTTGTTTCAGGTCTAGGTTTTTATCATTCACTTTGGACATCTAGTGTCCTTCAAGCTGCCCTATATTCAGCCTGGTCTCCAGCTGCCAGTCTGGAAGGGTGTGGGTCTCCCATTAGTCCTCTGTCCTATCTGCCAGCCCTATGGAGATCCCGTGGACACCCTATAGCATCTGGAAAGGCACCCCTAAATGCTAGTGTTTAGGCACCTGAATCCTACTCTACCATCATACTCAGCACTGGTGAGACCTCTTCTGCAATATCCTGTCCGGTGCTGGGCTCCCCAGTACAAGAGAGACATGAACATACTGGAGCGAGTCCAGCAGAGGCCTACTAAAATGATGAGGGACATGTAGCGTCTCTGCTATGAAGAGAGGCTGAGAGAGCTGGGCATGTTCACCTGGAGAAGAGAAGGCGCATGGGGGACCTTATCCATGTGTATAAACATCTGGGGTGGTCAAGCACTGGAACAGGTTGCCCAGAGTGGTTGTGGAGTCTCTGTCTTTGGAGATATTCAAAACCAAACTGGACATGGTCCTGGGCAACCTGCTGTAGTTGACCCTGCTTTGAACAGGGGGTTGGACCAGAAGCTCTCCAGAGGTCCCTTCCAACCTCAACAAATCTGTGATCATGGCAGGTTGTTTTAGCTGCAGATGGCAAACCTCTTTTTCAGCTCGTTTTTATGAGTATTTGAAGACTCCAACTCTGAAATAACAGAATGCCATGTGATAAGAAAGCTGAATTTTTTAAGTGATCTGAACAAGGCAGCTGGTCGAACCAAATTTTGAATTAAAATATTGGCTGCAATACTTTGCTAAGAAGTGAAGGTTCATATATTAAGACAGTTGCACAGTGAAAGTCTTGGAAGATAAATATGTGCAGCAGATGGGAGGCTGGGAGTGAGGGAGAGCATCCGCCTGGAACCTGTGGATATGTACAGGAGGATTCAGCTCCCAGGACAAACAGAGACGCACGTACCACCTTCGTGGTGAGTTCCTCAGCCTGACTCCTAAGAAAATCAAGCGCACTCATATTTTTGAGGAAGATGGGCTACCCTATGAATTCTGTGTCAAGAAAAAGGAGAAAAATCTTCTGAAGGGACAAGCAGATGAGAAATCGATTGCGTCTTCTCCGACTTTCAGAAGGCCCAAGATACGATTTCATGTCTCCAATACAAACACACATTGATAGATTTTTGCCATCAATCCTGATGTTACTGTCACAGATTGTAGAGAACTTCAGGGAACTTCAAGAATTTTAAACTACTAGATGAAGATAGCCAGGGATGGGGAAATAAATGTCTGCTTGCTAAATACGATCCTTCAGGTGCTTTTGGAAGGGACCCAGGCAGTCTGCTCCCCTACACTCGGGCAGGATCCAGATTACCTAAGCCACTCCTAATAGACATTTGTGTCATCCCTTCCTACAGTCCTCTGCTGAAGGGGCTTCCACAGCCGCCTTGGTGTCAGTGTCTGAACGCCTGGAAAATTTTGCCTAATATCTAATCAAAATCTCCTTCGTTATAAATGCAGCTGATTTCTTTTGTTGCTCTTTCGCCCAGTAGCTACAGAGAGCAATTAATAGCTGATTCTTTTATAAAAGGGTGTTTTGGGTATTTTTTTTTTTTTGGCAGAATTCTAACGTGACTTCCCTGTCCTTCCTCCTAGTCTTTTTTGGTTGTGGTTTCCTTCTTTCCCCGCTTGACTAGTCTAATCTAGTTCTCGAGCATTTCCTGGTGTTTCCTTCATGTCCTGTCATTTCCGTTGCTCTCTAGCTCGTCTCCAGCTTTTGTCTCTCAAGACCGCAGTGCTAGGAGTTTAGAAACGCTAATCCTGACGAAGCTGCGTGAAAAGAAGTGATTTGCTCCCTACAGCCAACTGATAGTGAAGTTACAGCATTGAAGTGAACAAACCTCTTTCTTCCTCCTTGTTCCAGCATTGGTGATGTGTAGCTGTTTGATGGAATGGATTAACTTTAAAATTGCCCAGGAAAAAAGATGAGGTATAGTATTGGGGTGAGAATGAGCAAGAATAAGGAAGGGCTGCCTCTTCTGTGGCAGAAACAACCTGTGCCACAAGCTTGTCAGAGTGTTTGGACCTCTCTCTCCTCCTTCCCCGTCCTGCTCAAAAGTACATGTGTGGCCCCTGATACGGTGTGTCCTGCTGGTGCTTAGATTTCTGTATAGAGAAAGGTTTTGAGTGTCTTGTCCTGAGAAGCAGACAAATTGCTGTAGAGCATCTCTCACCACCGAGAGACGAGCTTGTATCATTATTTGTTTCCCCCCATCCACTAATCCTGCTACACCATCCAAGAAGGAGATCAGACTGAACTGATGAATTCTTACAGTCAGTGTTAGTTTGTCATCTGCCTGCCATCTTCTAGGTCCTTCCTAATTGATTAGTAATTGGTTACGGTACCTGTTCACATGTTGAAAGTAAGCCTCCTGATGTGCAGTTTTCCAGTACCTGCTTCCCCTCTCATTCCCCATTTCTGTGGAGATAAGTCTTCTGCTCCGTGACCCTGGAGAGAACCGTTCTGCTCCAGGAAGCCTGGGAGATAATTACTGACACCTCAAAACTTATTTGCATGCTCCAAGCTGTATTTCACCAGCTTTCTGAAGCCACATCTTCACTTTCTTTCCCTCACATGCCAAGGTGGCCTCTCCATCTTTCATCTTCCTTTATTCCAAGCTTCTTCCCGGGGGGTTTCCTACCAGCAGGAATGCATCTGTTGGATTTATACCAACATGGCTCTAACAGCTCCCATCTTCACTGAAACTGGCTTTCAGCCCACCATGCAGAGGCATCACTGGTTCTTGCCCATATCCCAGGAGACGGTTTGCAGTTTACGGTCTATTGTATTCGTGAGCTTGGAGCATTCCTTTTAGCTTAAACAGCCTTTCATCTGGTTATACCACTGTAAGACTCACAAATTTTGTAAATCCTATTATAGCAACTATTTACTCTAGATACCTCGTATGAAAGCCTGTCTGTCGGATCACTGCACTATGAACCTAAATCGGGTCCGGTTCAAGCAAAATCTGGTGGGAAGACTTCTCTCAGTGAGAATATTAAAATTATTGGTCCTAACCTATTCAGGATGTATCGGGTGGGGGAGAAATGATGATAAGTTGACAGCTGTCTCCCTCATATTAGAATATATTTTTTGATGTCATCTCCTGCTCCAGCTGGAACTGCAGTCTCAGAACTCAGCTAAATCTATTTTTCCCCTTTTGGCTGGGCGCAAGAACTTGAGAACTGGCCTGAAACCTTTTACGTTAAATGGGCTTCTTTGGGGTGAGAAAAAGTTACAGCTTCGGGGGGTTTGCATGGGTTTTTTTGACTAGAGTAGCTCCTTTTTGGGGTTTGCCGTGATGACAAACGATTGGCAGCACCGCGTATTTTGGTCACAGCAAGCACTGGCATATGATGGCTTAAAGTGTTCCTGGAGCTCTATCATGGTACTTTTTCTTGTGAAGAAGTTAGGAATTTGCAGCCAAAATGTTCTTAGTTTTAATCCTTTGTTTCCAAATCGGCCCCTTGAACCGTTCCAGAGAATTTCTCTCCCTTGCAAATGTTTACTTTTTTCTTCTTTTGTCAGTGAAGAATCTGATTTTCTGATGACTCGGGTGGTGGGCGGGAAAGGGGGGGAGACCTGCCTGAACTGTGTTTCCCATGTTCTTATCGCTCTGAAATATTTGCATGCAATCCTGGAGCTGCAGTGGACATCCAGCATCGTGGAGTCCAACTCTCTGCTCTCATTGGCATATCTTCATGTAATTCCTTAATAAACTTAAGCTCCTTTTCAAAGAACGAGCATAACTGCTCGAGCTGGAAAACTGTTTCCAAACCTCTCTGCTCGCAGCCAGACAACTTCTAACTTCTTTTTTATGTTTTGAAAGCATTAAGATCTCATTTTAATCTGCAAGTCCAAACACTGACTGCTTGAAGTTGAAAGGAAAAGCAGGGAAAACCTCAAGGTTTTGATTATCCCTGCCAGGAATAAAGGGGTAAAAAAACCCTGCAAAGTCTTCTAAAAGTGTCCGTGCAACAGGGGTGGGGTTAATGAGTGGGATTAGCTGCTGTGAGCGGTAGAGCTTTGATTTGTAGGATGACGTTGGTTTGGCAAAATGCAGGAGCCTCTGAAAGATGGACCGGGAACCAGAGAGTTTCCGAATAAAGGTGACTCGTTCAACTTATTTTTATTCGGCCCGTGTTGCCGAATTTGCTAGGCGGATGTTTCTGATGTTTCTCCAAACTCGGCCGCCTTCCGAAACCGTTCCCGTCTGCCTGCGACCCGCTCAAAGTCAGCGGAAGATCAAGCAGCAATTTTGCTGCAAAATCAAGTAAAAGGCAGCTTCTTGAGTCGTCTTACCCGTTGCCGTTGCCCTCTTTGGCCACGGCGGCCTCGAAGGAGCTGAGCAGCCTTGCCCTGGACCTGTGCCTTCAGCCAGATCTGGACATTCACAGCTTGTATCCACATGCAGCAAGTGGAGAAGCAGAGGGCAAGGTTATAGAAAGGCATCGGCTTTACCTGCTGAGAGCCCCGCGGGGCCGTTGGCTGGACGTGTCCATCTGCATGACTGAGCTGATGGTGGCCTCAACCTCCTCTGCA
The DNA here is from genome assembly GCF_036370855.1 of Dromaius novaehollandiae. NCBI lineage: Eukaryota > Metazoa > Chordata > Aves > Casuariiformes > Dromaiidae > Dromaius > Dromaius novaehollandiae. The sequence goes on along the minus strand of NC_088098.1, from coordinate 217,349,808 downwards.
GCACTGGTGCTTCTGCTTCGGAAAAGAAAGATGTAGACCAAACTCGTGTGTGATCACAGTTGGCCGCAGACAGAACGAAATCCAGGCTGGCTCGCTGGACGTGGGGACCGGCGGGTGCGATTCCTCGCCGTTGTGCCCACTGCCCTGCGTTGCCACCGCGCCGCATCGACCTGCCCGGGAAGCTCTGAGGGGGTGTTGTGAATAGAGACGTACGGTTGTGCCGTGAGGTTCCCGGTTTTGCTTTGGTGTCTTTATTCCATGCGGAGTTAGGAATTTGGGCTGTCTCTTCTAACAGATCTAGTAAATGTTAGAGTTGCTGCAGAGAGATGCCGTGCATGAAAACGCTTCCACCTGACGTTGCACCGCTTCAGCTAAACCAGCACAACTTCATGCACGAGCGTTGTGTTATCATCTAAACTCTGCTGGCTTGCTGAACCGGCGTAAGCAACGGGGCAGCTGATGTGGCTTGTCTTTGCTGCATGCTTCCCTCGGGATAGCTCCTAAGCTTTTATTACCCTCGGGGGCAAAATGCACCTTTCTAGCTGTGAAGATAAGCTCTCAGACAAGCCTTAGACAGTCAGAAGCAGCCGAAGGTTGCTGCAGGCACGTCACAGGTTGCTGCTGGTACTGTCTCAGTGGAAATTCAGCCCGATAAAATGCACAAAGGATTGGAACTGCTCAAGGACACGATTGCAAAAACATTTTGAGAAGCCCGGGGAAGTCTTCCAGCACGGCCGGTCGCAAACACGGAGCCGCCGGCCTGGCTGGGGTAGCTGAGGCGGAGAGGCAGAACCGGGGGACGTGATCCGGCCTTTTCAGCATCGCCGCCGCGCGGGATTTTTATCACACATTTTGGGATGTCCGCGAGCTTCAAAAGCGCTGAAAGCAGAACAGCCAGGGTCCAGAGCCGCCGTTACGGGGTGAGCCCAGGGCTGCTTTTTTCCCGGCCACTGCCGTAAGGAAGGGAGGCCCTTGGAGAGCAGCAGGCTGCTAGGACGGAGGTTAAACTATAACCCCGTGCTTCGGGTTTCCGCAGGGCGAGCGGCTGGGGGAAGGGAGGGAGCAGGCCGGGGAATTCCTGCCCGGGAACCGCGGAGCCGACTTCCCTGGGCGGCTCAGAAACACCGACATTGCCGCGGGCGCTGCGAGCGGAGGAAGAGCACTCCTTCCTCGGGACGGCCGACGCGGCCCTGCAGCGACGCTGCAGACGTCCGCGTGGCCGAAGGGGATGCGGATGAGCAAAACCAGAAAGCAGAAACCCCCCTTGGGGCGTTCAGCTGGCAGAAGGGCACGTGCGTGAATTTGGGTTGAATCGGGTTTTTATTTCCAGCACTCGGAGGCTCCGTGACATCCCGGGGCTGTTGCTTAACCTCCGTGTTTACATCCTCATAACGCTCCTCTGATGCTCAACCACTCGCCAAGGGCTCTCGAGACTCTCAAAAGTGCGAAATGTCAGCACTTGGCCGCTGCACTCTGCATGTTGCCGTTTGATAGCAGAGCTGCGATAGCGGTATCATAACATAAATACGCGTGGCTGAAAAAATCTCTCGTAGAGTCCTGGGAACAGCGTCGGGGAGCTTAGCCTCCTAGGAGAGACTGGACAAGCCCAGTCATCATGCGCTAAAAAGTGTTTCTTTTCTCTCCTTTTCTTTCCAGACTTTATATTCCGAGCACCCATTAAATTAAGCAAACCGGGGGAACTCCGAGAGGAATATGAAAGCCAGCTAAGGAAGGTACAGTATGCTGTGCAATTGCAGTTTTTCTTCCAGATTAACTTGAATTTCCTGCAGGAATGCCATCCTACCTATAAGGAGAATTGAAGAGCTTTTTAATCCTGCTCCGTAACAAAGGTCATTTATTCCCTTTATGCTGCTCAGCCAGCTCCGGAAAATGTTGGCAGTAATCGAGCGCGTGGAAGCCAGTTTTTGCTATCTTAGGCTGCCTTCCAGAAGGTGGGAATGTACCTTCCTTGGTGGAACTGCTCGGTTGGGCAGGGTTTATTAGCGCACCTGCATTTGTGGATGTAATTCTGTGAAGCCTTTTGCAGCGCGATGCAGTGCCTTGCTGCTTCACTACATCCTTCTCAGAAACAGCCTGTTCCAAACTAAGGCTCCCTATCTATTTTTAGGCAAGAAAGAATGTCATTCAAAAACAAAAATGGAGAGGTGGGGAGCAAAAGCTTTTCAGCTATTTTGGAGTTAAAGCCTGGGAAAATGTTTTTGACATTTAAAAAGGCATTTTTTAATATAAATCACTGAAATGTCTCCAGTGGCTAGTCACTTATGGAACTTGGCTGCTATTTAAGTGAGAAATATTATAGTGAAAGCAGTGACTGCGGTGGCTGAGTGGATAATGATTTCCATTCTAGCCCCTCTTTGGAGTCGCTCATAACTTCCTAAAATGTGTCTTTCCACTGCGAGGCCCTGCCTCCGTGGGCACTCCCTCTGCACGGAGCCGTGCAAAATCCTGCTGAGACGAAGTGGACTCTGCCCAAACGCTGCTATCTGATTGTTGTCAGGGCCCTCATCTCCCTGACGGTGTTTTGCTTTGAGAGATTGGTCCAGGCTCCTTCTGATGAGCTTACCTGCGGGGAAGAGGAACAGTTTCCATCAAGAGAGAATTTTCTTTCAGGTTTCACTTAAAAATCTCAACTGTAGAAAGGGTTGGAAATATTTAGGTAGGAAACAGCTTTGTCCTTTGAACGATGCTAAGCAGGTTAATACCTCTAGATGATATTTAAGCTAAATAACTAGTCTGGGAGATGCATACATGGGAGCAGACAGAATTGCAAAAATAAGCGAGGGCCTTCCCTCCTGCCTTCCCCGTGCGCGGAAGGAGCAGCGACCTGGAGGAACGGGCCCCTCGCTCCATGAGGCCTCCCCGATAACGTCACGTTATCAGGGTAGCTTTGGCCGACTGTGGCCTTTCATTAATTAAGTACATACAAATTCTCCTCTGTCCAGCTGACTTCTCCTGGTAGACAAGCTTGCTAGGCGTATAAAGTATTGTGACTTTGGTATTTTTACCCAGGGAGAAACACTCTGTTCAAAAACAGTTGGTATAGGCAGCAGTATAAGACTAAGTGCTTAGAGAATTTATTCGTATAAATATGTAATTCCTTAACTAACTTAAATGTGCATCCAGGTAGAAGGGATGAACATATTCGGGATATCTTTGGCTCGAAGAAGAAGTAAAGCTTTTTGTGTAGGTAATAACTACAAACCGTGCCAGGGTTTTATAAAACTGCTCAGTAATAGTGAGTGGGAGATCTTCCATGATGATGTGGGAGCTAACTCATCATTTCTACAGAACTGATATTTTTTTCCTGCGTTTTAAACAAAACTTATTTTTCATTGTGGTGTGAAGGAAAAGGCTCCTAATGTGATTAGGAGTATGGCTTTTTTCCCCCAAAGTCTGAAACAACACTGAACTGTGATTGCAAAGAGCCTGGCCAGCGATGTGCATTGATTTGTGCTGGGATCCTTCCTGCAGCCTTCCCTCTCCCAGATCCTGCCAGACTCTTTGCCTGAGGTCTCCGATGCGGCTGCAAGGCCAGAATTTCCCGGGTGTCCAGAGAAGCAGGAACTGCCTGAGTTGAGCAGGGCAGGATGTTAGCTCTGAAGCTGTTTCAAGTGCCTCCAGGTTGTGTATCTGGATCTTCTGGAAGGATTAAGCCATCTCCTTTCCCATATTCCATAAAACCCTCATACGAGCATTGCTTCTGCGCAGGACAGATTTCCTCGCTAGCGGATACTTGGTCACCCTTCGCTAGTCCTGATCACTCAGTTATTGGCTGTTTAAATGATGTGTGAATATTCAAAAAAGCACATTTGAACCTTAGCGAGATTGCAGCAAAGAGGTTTTTGTGCCTACTGCTTGACTTCAGATAAAAGAAGCTGTGCATAGTCCAGTGCTGATAGGAAAAGGAAAATATTTTAACATGTTTCCGGCATTTCAACTATGCCGCTTGTGTCTTGTGGGTATGGGATGTTTTTGTCCCGTTCCTGTTTGGCCCATCTGTCTTCCCCTTTTTGCTCTCTGGCAGATGGGAGATATATTTCCTTGCCCTTTTTACGATTAACCTGACAAAATGGCAGCTGGTTAGGTACTTGAGCTTTTTCCTCGAATCAAGCAAAATTTTGAATGTTGGCCACTTCGCGAAAGTAACAGTTTCTTCCTGTCTCTGTATCCTGCTTTCGGGAAACTTCTGAGTTGGGCAGCGTCTCCTACGGAGGAAACGAAAACTCAGATTTCAGAGGCTAAGCCTGTCTGTAACTGGGCTTCCCTTTACGTCTCAAGGCGAGAGATTTAATCTCAGCTTCCCTCTGTGAAATGGGGATAAGCCATGCTGGCTTTCTTCCTGAGGGAGGGAGATGCCTGTTCAAACAGTTTTTACGTCTTACAGATGTAAGTTGTTTTATAAATTCTAGCTCTTGACCTGCTTCCCAGCCTTTTGCAGCTGAAAACAGAGTAGTTACCCTAATTACGTTTTGAAGAATTTTTATTTGAAGTGGATAATCTTACAATATAATATTCTCAACATCATGGATGAACTGGCTTTCAGAATAAGATTAAATAATCTCTGTCTGCCTAAGTGCAGCGTATTGAGAATTTTTTTCTTCTTTTACGTGGTTTGCTTTGTGCTCTTGTGTATTAAATTTTTCCAAAGGAGGATATAATATCTGGGTGCTAAAAACATAATTTATCCTCTTAAACTGTCTTTATATCACAAGCAGTCTATTGCTTGTAAGCTTATGCAATCAGTAGGGAAACTCCTACCTGAGGCATGTGCTGACATGCAGCTTCGCAGCAGCATGGGGAGACAGAGCAGTCTCCTTCGGGCAGGGAGCCTGGAAAGAGCGAGCAAACCTGGGCGGTTTATGGGATGAAGAGAAGATGTCGAATGTGAGTTTACCAGCATTTTGGAAATGAATGTTAATATCAAGAATAATGTTCCTAAAATTGTTATTTCTGGAGGGAAATTACCATTTGAAAAGTATCAGTTGCTTGTAGGATATTATTTCCTGAAGTTCCAAACGTGATATCCAGAAAGGCTACAGACAGGTTAAAACATATGCTGATAGAGGTACCGCTACTGACAGCTGATGATACTAAATCCAATATTTCACAGGTGCTGCTAAGATAGGATAAGATACTTCTCCCCAGTTGGAAGTTGCAAGCTGCTTTGTTTCAGTTTCTAATCCTCGTGTCCTAGCACAGTACTGCAATGTTTGTAAGTACATCCTGTAGGAGATAATGGCATTAGGCTACTTAAAAAGATTTTTTATTTTTAATTAATACAAATCTTACCATTAGAGCTCGGTTTTACTTGCAACCTGAATTTTGGACTTAAATTCCTGGCAGAATCCAGGATTTAGAAAAAATAAAGATTAGTAATGGTTGTTTTTGTTTTTTTCTCATAGTTTTCTGTAAGCTATCAGTTGTAGAAAGCACGTAGGTATAACCCTGGTGTAGTTGGAGGGGGAGGAAGGACCATTGTAAGGATATCACGAGAGCTGCTTGTGAGCTAAATTTAGAAGTATTGGCTTGCAGACTTTATACAGCCGGGCTGGCTTGGATCACTTCTTGGGCAAACAGAAACACAACTCCAAGTTTTATATGCAAAGATTGTCTTGGATGCCAATATTAACACTCTTGCTTAAGGTAAACATAGGATGTCTCCAAAGCAGAGGGCATTTTTTCAATTGGAGAGGCTTTTTCCTTAAATATTTTTTGTTCTCCTCGGTAAAACTGCTGCCCTTCAGGACAGCCTCCTGGTTTGCTGTGTTGATTTTTATCCACGGTCATGCTTGTCCCTCCAAATACCTGTTCCACTGATTTGGTTAAAGTTTTTAAATACTCTTGTATGTCGTTACATATGTTTTGCAACTTTATATTTGGCAATTTAGTGTAATTTTATAAGTTAGACAAAAAGTGAAGATTTCCGTATGGATTTCTTTCATGTGCAGAATGTGGACGGGGTAAAAGAGTTCGGTGGTATTTCGGATAACAAAAAAAATCATGCCTATGATAAAAGTTGATGGGAAATCTTTTTTTGGATACTTAACAAAGGACTCTTCAAGTTCAGAAATATTGTTTAACACTCATGAAACGTACAGCAGACTATTTACCACGTCTGAGTCAGTGGTGATAGTCTATTAGTCAGACAAGGTGTTGTAGTTATTGCTTCAGCTTATTAATAGATGAGGAATTTAAAGATATATCTTAAAATATCACCAAACTAGAAGTAAAATGCGTCTTGAAGACATTTGTTAAATACCCATATTCAGCCAAGCAATGTTTTTTTTTCCTGGTTTTATCTTCTCTCTCCCTACTCCTCTCTTCTTTGTCTCTGTGGGTTTGGATTCAGTTGCATTTGGGCTCCTTCCAGGTCTGAAAATCGTCTTTTTGTGTAATATATTGTGAACTCGGTTTTCTTTGTCTCTTCATCTGTTAGGGTAGGTTTGTCACACATCCATGCTTTTTTCCCCCTGCAACATTGCAGAAAAATATTAAGTATTTTTGGATTGTCACAACATCAGCCACTCTGTGTGCTGGATTGCAGGAGGACATGAGCTCCCGTAAATGCCTTGCAGCTTTATTTTCTTTAGCACTAGAAGGCCCCGTGGCCCGAAGCACTGCTATTCTGGGAGAAAAGTGGGAAATTGCAGTAGCATCCGAGATACCTACACTCAAATGGAGCCAGCGTGAGGAATAAACAGGAAGTATTTGAAGCCTTAGTACTTAGCCATAACTGTGATTAATCAGCATGACAGAGACCTGCAGCTGTCAATCAAGGGTCAGGCTTGCTGCCATGGAAGAGGATAACTTGCTCGCAAAGGTCAGGAGGAGGAAGGAGGGAGGAGCTGCTGCGTATACACACATATACCTGCGCTATTCATGGCCTCACACGTACGGCTGAGGTTCAGGAGGAGGTGAGAGGCAGGCTGGGCGAATGGCTGGGTGATGAGTGAGAAGAGAATTGGGTGATGTTATCCTGGCACGTACAATTGGGTTATGTTATCTGAAGTATGTGGTGTAGGTCAGGAAGGGGAGGTGGAGAGTAGCAGAAAAGGGGTTTTGTTCTGGAGTAACCACTAAGCCTGCAGAAAAGAGGTGCTGGCAGTTAATAGGCATTTTGATTTCTTAAGTAATGGGCAAAATAATACAGCAGGACAGGGGAACGTGTTGGGGATAATTCTTTGTTTTGAGAAGAGAGGGTGCTAGGAAGGGAGAGTCTGGCTGGCAGTTGACATTAGCTGGTTAAAAGTCATCACTAAGCAACAGACTGCTTTCTTGAGGAGAGAAAGGAAAGTATTTACACATTTCTGAAACCTTCTTTTCTTACTACCGGACTTCCACATCTGAAGAATTGGTATGGGATCTCTTGGGAAGATAAATGATAAAGGAATAGATGAGGACTGGCAGTGAATGGAGTTTAAAAGGCAAAGCAGCAAAGCATTCAGTACAGAGGAAGGATGGGAAGTGCAGCTGGATCCCCCTGGGGCAGCACTGGGAGACCTGTAGGATTTCTTCTTCAGCCTTCAGATTTGTAAAATGCAGTGTACACGGATAAAATAATGTTGCATCTTAACCTCTCTGAATTGCCACTAGCCAGGGTCATAAAAAGCAACATGGAAAAGCCTAAGGATACATTAAAATTAGGGAAAACAAAAGAAAATACAGGGGAAGGATCACTAATGAGAGTGATAGGCTTTCGTATAGTTTGCAGGTTTTAATATGGGCATTGCTTTAACTCCTAAAAATTTTCATTTAGATGATACTGTCTACATGTCTGACAAGTTCTGTGTACTGTGTTACAGCCCATTTGAAGACTAAAATTGAAATGCCTTAGCTTGCATGAAACTTATGTATGTGCATTCTACTTTTGCACATTTTTATTTGTAGTATAATTATCTGTCTACGAGTGATGAAAGCTTTTGTCTCTGCATTTTAGAAAATAGTGTGGCAGAAAAGTTTTTGCCAAACATTGGACCTAGTGGTGTCCTTGCTATTTTGTAAAGAAGATAATATCCATGGAATTTGTGTAGAGTGCACAAACATGAAAGCATTGTAAAAACAAATCAATCTTCACGTTATTGCTAGTGAGGCAGGCAATGGCTCTAGTCTAGAGTAGAGAAATGTAGGCACAAAATTAAATGATGTGTCCAGAATCTTTTGGAAAATAGTTGTTGGCAATCAGATGTAGAACATACCACATTTCAAATATGCCATCTCTTTTGTCATTATTTCCAGCTGAGAGAAGAAAAACTACAAGAAGAAAAAACTTCTGAGGATCTGATTCACAAGATAATTCTAGATGACATGGAAGGAGGAAAAAGAAAAACGGAAGAACAGCAGAAAAAAGATGAATCTCTAGTGCTGAAAGTGAACCAAGAGTGTGTAAGTAAGCTTGTATTTCTCTTTCATATCTACATCACAGGCACAGACTAGTAGGTGAAATACTGCTAAGGTTCAGTCCTGGAGCAAGAACTACCTTTTTTAAGACCTCGACTACCTGAATATCTCCTGTTTCTGCCCGTTTGAAACTGGGAGCTTGCTTCCATTGACAGAGGGAGCTTTGCAGGGTTATTTGGTTGACTTCCTAATAGCCCTTGGAGGATATCAGCTAACAGGTTATAAAGATCCATGCTAATGAGAACTGTCTTCTAAGAAACTTTGTTATGCCTACAAATGTTCTTCTAGAGGTTTGTGTCCTCTTTGAGCCCTATGCAGCTGGATTCCTTAGGAACTAGAGAGTTGCAGAAACATCTAAGGGATGCAAACAAACAACCAGGGCCAGCAGCTTCACCAGCCCTCTTAAACAGACTGTTCCCGCTTGTCAGTCCACTCCTGAACAACCGCAGTGCACAAGGCAGCATCCGATTTGAATGGAAATGGCAGACAAGTATCATGGATGTATACCTGGGGGGATAGCTCAGATCAGAGCTGTCCTGCATGACCGAGCCCTGAGAAACTCCGGAGGGGAAATACAGGAGAGTGGGGAGCGTGGGCTTTACCAGCCGTGCTCTGGGGTGGCAGAAACCCGCTTCACTCATGGCTGAAGAAGCTGCAGCCCTTCCAAACATATCGATTACATCTGTAGAAGTAACTGCTCTGCAATGGGTACTCTTGTTCTTCAGGCACACGTGCATTTCTGTGAGTGTGTCTCCGTGAGTCTTCTACAGTGCAGTTACATGATGTTAGAGTCAAACAGATTCTTCATGCCGAGCTTCGCCTCTTTCTCATTTCAGTTGTGAGACTCCACAGGAAATGCTCTTAAAAATTCTTGGCTGATAGAGGATTACGTGGGCACTGAATTATGTCCTGTAGTACCTTTGTTGCAGGATTTTCTCTAGTTTCTTGCCCATCCAGTATTTGATCATTAATTTCTTTTTCTTCATTGAATCGCAGCTACACATATGAGCTGTGTGTTTATTTTTGCATTATTTATGAATTTTGGGCCAGCTTCTGAATTGTTACAGCTTCAGTGAAGAGAACTGCATGACCGTTTTACCTGCTGGTAGATCTTATCCTCATTTTATGTCCTCTAGATGTAATCACTACAGGGGCTTTTGGAAAATTGTGTATTTTTGTAAGAAAGAGCTTTATTTTCCAAGTGATTCTTTTTGTTGTACATGTCAGCTAACTCTTCCTTGATTGACTTCAGTTTCCTGAACGTCTCTCGGATTCAGAGAATGAAGAACCATTCCAGGGCAAACAAACGCATCGGTCAGCTTTTGTTTCCAAGACCAGTGCCTACTCCTTTGCTTTCCTTTCAGGGTAAGAAGCTGAACCTCCATTGAAGCTCATTAATGTCCATTCCAGATGTAAATATGATGTTCTTTTTACTGTTCTAAACATTTCTGAGATGCTTTAAATTTAATTAAAATGGTCCTTCCAGTCCAAAATAAGTAATAACTTTTCTGGAATTTCAGAGTATACAGATTTGTAGAATATAGCATCTATCTGATTGCCTCCTACCTGTTACAAAATCCCAGATGTTAATGCGTTTAGTGTTCATCCCATGAAGCACAAAAATCATTCAGTGTGTATTTAAATTACAAAATCATTAAAGAACATCATTCTCTATGATGAACTCAAGAGTGCTGGATTCTTTTCCAGCACGGTTGCTAAAAGATAGCATCCGCCCCAAACAGCTTATCAGTTAAAGCTGTTGCATGAGGCAGTGTAAATGGTGAGTAACTGAACATGATTTCACAAGAGAAGCACAGGGATTTTCACAGTGTTGTCGTTTGCTCTGACCTAAATTAGTTATAAGCCACAGGTAGGTGCCAGTGTGTTTAGAGGAGAGCCCTTCAATGTAGACTGGGGCTCTGGGGCAAACCCACAGATGACTTTTGGGTGCCTGTGTCCAATTCTGCGGTCCAGAATATACAGCTTAGGTGCTACTTAAACTTCCTTGACCTGAAGGTCTCCCTGGCTTAAAGCCTGGACAGAGAGGTACTTCGCTTCACTCAGCGCTGCGGTGTGACCCAGAAACTCCGCAGAGCAGCACCCAGGTCCCTGCTGAGCTCATGCTTCGAGTCCGCCTCACGCTGAGAACATTTTAGGTTGCTGGCTTCACTTTCGGTAGTCAGCCTGGTCTGACTCACAGCGCAGCCGTATGAGCCGCACTGCAGCTACCAGGAAGGTGGTAGGAATGTGGGCGAAGGGAAGGCTTCTCTTGGCAACACCCCGTACTCAACTGATGGTGAAACGGATGGCTTGAGAGAGGGCTTGAGGCCCTGGCACGCAGGTGGGCAGCAGCTGAGTTATTCCCCTGGGACAGCAGAGGGAGATCAGGCAATCCCTGCTGGATTTGGGGCTCCACGCAAAGAACAGGACGCCTTGAAGTTAGTCCCTGCAGCTCCAGACTTTGAGGTCTCTAAGTCTTTTACTGTATCTGGTCCTCCGACACAATCTGTTTCCCAAATCCCTTTATCCCGAGGGTGTAGGAGGAATCTCTCACAGCCGGGCCCTGCCAAGGCAGATGCCTCCCCCACAGGCAGCGCAGGTAGCTGGTGCATGTTGCCAGGGCTGTTGAGCTTGTTATTCCTAAAATAATATGCAATATCTCGTGTTTCCACACAACTGCTTTTCAGGAACCTAACCTCCAAGGTGGAAAGGAGTCGGAGTTGCAACGACACCATTCAGGAGAGATCAAAGAGCAGGCAGAGATCAGCCCCAGCCAACAAAACAAAGGTACTGCCTGTTTCTGAAAACATGTAGCGTGGTAGGGAAAGGTTTTTATGTATAAAAGTTCTTATCTGAGGTTATACAGTGCCAGTAATCTGGAAATACACAACACTGGTTTTGTGGTGTTACGAGTGCTTTGTTAACGCCGTGGGGCCAATCATTTCCTCGCAACTCGCAATAGAAACCTGCTAGGTTAGAAATTACCGAGCAGAAAAGTAGGCAGCTTACAGAGTTGTTTGTTAGCACTGTAGGATGATTGGAAAGTGCAAGGGTACGCTTCATTCCTTTATTTTGTAATTCATTTTCTTTTCAAGGCTGAGTTGTCAGTTGATTAAAGAAAAATGTTTTGGAAGTTTAGAAAAAATCCTGTCTTCCCTCACCCCTCCTCTTTCTCCGCTGTTCTTTTCAGAACTGGTTAAACAGAGCAAAACTCATTCTTCTCCTGGTCTAAGTAAACTTTCTTTTGCTCTTTCACCGAGCTCTCCACTACAGGAAGAGCTGGCCTGGTCTTGCTTCCCCTCCGATCCAGGAGGCCAAATGAATTAACAGTACTCATTACATGGAGCAACAGGCCTGACTTTTCAGTTCACCACTGGCCTCAAAATGAGTTGTGATTATGAAGCGCCACTGAAAATCTGACCCAGAATATTTTCGGGCAGAGCTGCTCTTCCAGCAGTCATTGCTGGGTACGTTCCACGCGTTTGGAGGTGACCTTTGCAAACGTCTTTGCACTGCGTCTGGCGGCACCGTTGGGACACTTGCCAGCAGACGCAAATTTTATGCACTCACTCTCTCTCTGCCTCTAGCTCTTTCACTAATCTCTGTCTCCTGGGCCATTTTCTGCCTCCTTTCTAACGTGGCCTGTGGGATCCCGGTGGCTGGCAGCAGCAGCTTCCCCAAGGGCGTTGAGTGCAGCCTGGCCTGGGCTGCCCAGCGTGGGTCCTCGCTCGGCAGGCAGTCCCCGCGGATTCAGGCAGTGCAGCTTAGCCAGGGCCACCAGGTCCTGCGTGTCACCGGCAGGTGCCACATCAAAAGACCCAGCCCTCTCAAGGTAGGAGATGTGGGGATACGGCATGCTTCAAAGGCAGGGCCTGCCCGTGAGACCCTTGGACCCATGAGCTCTTCTCCTGTCCTCCCTCTGCCCTCCCTGGCGCCCTCCTGCATGCCGCGGGGCCCCCGCCGTCACTCTCTGGGCCCCCGTGCCAGACCCTGCTCCCTTCAGCCACTTTACACCACCTGGGAGACCTCACCTTTACCTCGAGGGCTCAAAGGGGTGTTTCCATTTTCCATTATGTTTTCCTGTCCAGCCTGCAATCCTCAATAAATCATGGAAGCTTTCACTTCTCAGACTGGACAGCTCTGTGGCTTGCTAGGACATTCCTCCTCCAATGCTGACACCCCTTTTTGGTTTCAGTTCATCACAGATGGAGAAGGGGAGGGTTCAATTCTACAGATCCCATAAGTAACAAAAGCCTCTTGAGTCCTTTGAAGGGCAGTTTGGTTTGGAGATTTTGCTTGGAAAATAGTAAAACCCCTGTTGGGCATACTAAATTGACCCCACTGATCACCAAGCTAGATAGCTCCAAGGTCACGGGTGTAGATCATCGTTAAAGAGTGTTTTTAGCAGCTTAGTGCAGTCCCTATCGCAGTTGATAGGAACTAGATCGAGTTCAAAGCAAAGGAGCTATGCCTAACCTGCCCTCTCGGGACTCTTTTTTTGTTGTTGTTAAAGCGGATGGTTTATGGACCTGGCCAATTAAGAACTGCACTAAGAGGGTGTTCCACAAACTTGGTTTGACCCCAAAAAATAAGCTTGTGGAAACAACGGTGCTTTGGGGTGAGCAGAGAAAGGCTCTCGTTGTGTCAGACTAGCTGCCAGATAAAATCACTTTATTTTAGAGAGAAATAACACCATTTGCATTTGTGCGTGTGCAGCTTTTACTTCTGCCTTATTTCTGGTTGCATTCATCTGCACTCCAAAATGTAGCAGCGTTAGGGGCTGGTTTTGGAGAGGACAAGAAATGCTGCTCTTACAGGCTACAGGCTGTCTCAGTTTGCCGTGCGGTGGCTGTGGTGTGTTGTGGCAAAGCTCGCAGAGGTCGTTCCACCAATCTACCTCTGTCGCATCAACATCTTTTCTCCTGATGTTTTGCACTGAGTGTCCACTGAGTATGTTAAACCTGGCCCAAGTCTTTATTCTTGCTCTCTTACGGCTTGGTAGGTAGCAGAATATCCTTTGGAAATAACTTCCCTTGAGGAGCATGGCTTGGTAGCACACGTCTTCCGTCAGCCAGGCTAGCGCGGTGGTTGTCAGCCCCTCGTTTTCCTGCATTGCTTCAAGCTTTTTGCTGTTGGAAGGTTGCCACTTGCCCTACCTCAGAGGCCCAAAGAACAACTCTTATACTAAAATACACTTGAGACTCAGATCTTGCTAGACTCCAGCGTGCCCTGGTTAGCTTAGGCATCAGCCCTGAAACCTGCTGTAACCAGCAGAGGCTGCTACGGCCGTTCCAAAGAGCTTTCTCACCCTCTGATTTGCTGCAGGAGCGGAGCGCACCAGCCGTGTGCCGCAGTTGAGCGGATGGCAGACATGACCACGGGGCCTAAGGCAGAGACTGGACTTTGTGCTCGTTATTAAAGTGGTGGGATGAGAACGTTGCTTGCTTAAGAGGAAGAAGGAGGCTGGGGCTGCTGGCTGGTGTGGCAGAAACAGGTTCAGTTGCCCAGAAGGCTAAAAGCCACTGATACCCATAATTGGGAGCTGTCGAATTTCCTGTTCTCTTGCATAACTCGACTATACTCTTCTGGTCCGTATTTCCACAACAACCGTTCTGAGCCGTGATGCCTTGTCTTTCAGGTTCCGCCTGTGACCAGCGCGTCAACTCCTCTCGTTGGAGTTTTGTCGTCTACCCAAAACAATCGCTGCCTCTCCGCCCCAGACCTGACAGCGGAGAAGCGCCTCGTTCTCAACCCGGTTTCCTCCTTCTCGGCCCTGCACAAGCCAGAGCGATCCATCAGCCCCGAGAGCAATGACAGCATCTCAGAAGAGCTCAATCACTTTAAGCCCATCGTCTGCTCCCCGTGTACTCCTCCAAAGAGGCTTCCTGATGGCAGAGTCCTGAGCCCTCTCATTATAAAATCCACACCGAGAAACCTCAACCGCAGCCTGCAGAAGCCAACCACCTACGAAGCCAGTCCTAGAATACTGAAAAAATGGGAGCAAATATTTCAGGAGCGCCAGATCAAAAAGACTCTCTCGAAAGCAACTCTTACCTCCTTGGCTTCAGAGCCTGGGGAAGATGTTATAGTTCCTGACATCACCAACTCCACTAGTTGCAATAAAGAGCAACCACAAATACAGGATGATCACGTTCCACCTGACGCAACAGGAGACCCTCGCCCAGAGCTAGATTTCTTTCCTTCTATCAGTGAAATGAAGCCAGGAAGAGGCAGTGAGAAGAACAGAGATTCACAGGCCTTAACAACAGACGAGAGCTCTGCTGAACCAGATGCAAGATCAAACGGAGCCTCCCTAAACACACGAGTGTCAGAAGTTCCTGACATAAAAGTGAACGCGTACATGGACAAATCCTGCCTTAGCATCGGCCCCAAGGTGCTGAGCAGAAGAATAATTGGAGTCAGTGCGTCACTGCCTGACAACAGCACGCTTGCAGTTCCTGTCAAGACATCAGGAAAAAAGCAGCTGAAATACCTGAACCATAGCGAATTAATCAACGTGCAGAACAGTACCTGCAATTCCGTGGAGAACATCATTAGCGAACAGCCCCCTTCGCTGAGACGGGGACGAAAGAGACGCTGCAAAACGAAGCACTTGGAGCACAACGGTTCTGTTAAAAGACTGCGGCACGCGGCCGGGGAGATGGGCTTGCCTCCGGAGGATCGCCTGGTCAGGGAGATGGAACAGAAGCTCCAGCAAGAGGAGGAAGACCGGAGACTGGCCTTACATCTGCAGCGAATTTTTGACAGTGAGAATAGGACAGTGGATAGGCGGAAAGTTAGAGTAGATCGGTATCTCCTGCGGTCAAAGAGCACTCTGGGTGCTAAGTAGCACTGGTGGACGATGTTGCCTTTCTAGAGGACAATGAGGTTTATCAGATTATCTTATAGGAAAACTATTTTTTGTCATACTTCCACCCACACAATTGTTTTTCTTTTTGGTGGTAAGACATTTGTAGGTCCAGTTCAGAGAGAAGCCAGAGTCCTTTCAGAGTTTAAAAAAAAAAAGAAAGAAAAAAGAAAAGAGAAAAAAAAATCCTCCAACCTCTCTGGTCCATTGGTCTGAAAGAAGCGTCGGTCCTCACCGTGAATACACTGCAATGCACGTAAATGCAGTTGGTGATGTCTGGGTTCCCCTCGCTAAGGCTGTTGTATTAGCAGTATATGAGGTACCGGGTAAGGACCTCATCCCTTCGTTGTCTTGCCATTTGTGATATGCCAAGAGAAACCAGAGCTCTGCTCACGGAGAGGAAACTGGGCTGTTTCTCTCCGAGAAACAGTGTTTTCCTCTCTGTCCGTCTCATATATCTCCCTTACACTGCAGCTAGCTGTGGTGGTCGGACTGTTACTTATGTCAAAGTGTCTGAATGAGCTGATTTGGCATAAATTTATAACAACAGGAAGACATTTGTTTGTTTGTCTTTGGGAAGGAGGCTGTGATTTGTGTTTCTGCTAGGAAGCACCAAATATATCCTCCTATAGTACATGTACCTGAATGTATCGCGCTGTCTGAACCAGCAGTACAGATCGTAGGTTGCTTTCTTTATGTAGACAGCCAAAGGCAGTGAAGGAAGCTGTAAAATAAGGATTTTACTGAAAAGCTTTATGAGAACTTGTACATTTATGTTAAGGATACAGTGGAAAGCTTGGGCAGCGCAGCTGGAAGCCGTTCTCTTGGGCTCTGTGACACCCTTCTGCGTAACTTCTCGCAGTCCCTGCCTCTTACCGAGGCAAGAGCAGATTTCCTCTTCTTCCCACTAACACTTGAATCCAGAAAGGGAAACGCCAGCCTGGTGATTTTAGGAAGGAGGTTGTCCGTACTGACGTGCATCCCGCAGGCTCCTGCTGGTTGAGATAGCTGAGCGCTCTTGACACCCAAGGCTTGTCCTTACCTGTTCAGCAGTGGCACTCAGAGGCATCCCGAGTTATTTGACACATCGTCATCCTTTCCCAGGCCCTCGGTGAGTTTGTGGTAGAGCTGGGACAAGAGCCCGGCCCAGCTGGCCTGTGGGCGCACGTACCGGAGATGCAAGCCTGCCTGGTCCATGCTCTGCGCTAGCCATCCTCAGGCAGGAATTCACACTGCTAAGAAAGCTCAGGTGAGCGCCGCGCTAAGGAAACACTTATATTGGGTTGTGTCTCGATCGTGACACGGATCTCACCTAAATAACAGCAATGTTCCAGCTAGCCTGATGGTTTGAACTGAGTAATTGTCCGCTCACCTGATGATGCAGTGTGTTAATTGTTCTTCCTCGGACCAATTTCAGGGAATAAGGATGCCATTAGAATTAAATGCCCAATCCCATATCCAGTGTCCTTCAGAGAGAACATTTTATTCTTTTCTCTTTCTACCTGATACCGCTCTTCACCATCCATTAGCAGTGAAATAATTTCCTTGATTATTACTAGTAATTAAGCTCAAAAATCACAGCTCGACTTCATCCTTGAGTGCTGCCTTGCAGTGTATTCACTGGGGATCCCCGGGGTCCGCAGGGATTTTCTTCCAGGGCTCCCTGCGCTGTTGCTGGTGTCCTGGCCCATGCACCAGGTGACAGGGGGTATTTTCAAGCTTGCCGCTGGCCCACGGCACGAAGGGAAGGTCAACTATCACGTTACAGGGTGGGATGGATCTGAGAGCGTTGCCAGTGCCCAATTTCCTCCTGGATGCATCTGTTAGGAAAAAAACTTAAAAAACAGCAGAATTTCTCCCTCCATCTTAAATGGTAAAAAAAAAAAAATGGGAACCAGTTTTGTTCTTCTCTTTTGGCATACTTGTGTAACTGCAAGGACCCTGGAGCTTTTTCCTAATTGAACTGGATTGTTTTTTTAAAAGAAATCTTATATTTTAATGGATAAAATTTATATATTTTAAATACTATATTTCAACAGATTGACACTTTCATTGTGAGAAAATCTTATAGCAATGATTCCATAATATATACATATATATATATCTCCTTAACACACAAACTACTGGATGTTTAGAAACGTTTCCACCCTCGGCTAGACCTGGCCTCCCTGTTGGGGCTGGTGGGCGATGTCTTGCTGTCCCTCTCCGGAGGGGGAGCTTTGCCCTCTTAGACCCTGCAGCCTCGTTAGGTGCAGCCTCGTTAGGCGCTGATTGAAGCCGGTGCAATTCTTTTGCCTCAAACTGAATTGCACTCATACCCCAGCGGTAAATCGGAAGGAAATGGAGTAATTACAGCCTTGATTGGATCCAGGAGAGCGGCGCAGGGATAAATAGCACCGGTTTGAATTTGCCCTTTGCAAAGAATAAGCTGAGAATGGAAACCCACAGCTTTTACCCTGAACTGCTGGCATTTTTTTCCCCCAAAGTTTTGAGCTAAACCTTGCACTTTCCAAGTGCATCTAGATTTACCATGACTTTTAGAGATCCCCTTGCCCTTCCCCGGGGTTAGTCCCTCCAGCCTGATCCGACTTCCCTGAGCAGTTTCCTTCTCTCTCGCTGGGCTCGTGCTGGTTTCCCCCAGGCTTGGGCTGCTGGGCGCTCTCTAAGCAAATGTATAAAAGGAAAACTAGATTTACGTGGGGTTTTACCTGCTGAATGTATCCTTTTTATCCCTCTTAGAGTAGGTTTTAGAGTCCAGCACGCCACGCCAGTGTCGTTTTACAAATCTTTTTCTAAAAAAAAAGAAAAATGACTTAAATATTTAGTTTTTTGTGTGTTAATTTCCTCTTTTTAAATCTGAGTCTCAGCGGAAGTGCGGGAGGCGCTGCCTAAGTCGGACCTTGTCCCAAGCCAAAAAAGCCTAACGGGGTCCCGGCAGAGGAGGGTGCGTCGCGTGCGGTCTGTCGCATCAGTATTTAAGGAGGCCTTTTTCTGAGAAAATGTGGGATAGTCACGGTCCTACGAAGCCCGTCCCTTCGGGGCGAGACCTCACAGCTGGCGTGCAGTGAACGTAGCAGGGTTGCGTTGATCTTTCCTCCAGAGGTTGGATGCCCCCGGGTTATCGCGCCGGTTTTTAGCCCACTGATTTTAGCCGTTGACGAAAACTGGCTGTATTTCTGCGTTACCTGCTCCATCCGGTTGCTTAAAAACTGAGGAAAACCCCAGGCAGCTGCCGTTTTTGGCCAGCGTGGCCATGTCACCTCCTTGCCCAGCCCGCGAGAGCGTGACTGGGGCCGGGCTGGGGTCCGCTCAAGTCGGTATGAGGCTAGAGGCGATTTTAAGCTCTGATGAATGTTTTATGAATTTTATTACTTTTGTGTAACCTTGCACAAAAAAGAATTGTATATAATTTCACGTCAAAGAGCAGAAGTTCCCAGCCTCTCGCGTACGCTTCCTTTGTCGCAGTGTCACCCGAGAAGTAAAACACTTCTTGCCGAACAGCGGCTGCAGCGCCAGCTCTGCAGAGGCCCTAAAATGAAACCAAGTATTTATTTACCTGTATCCGAAAATAGTTCCTAATCCTCCTCCTCTCTGCAGCCGGGTGCTCTCCGGGATTAAGTGCCGTCCCTGCAGATTGCGGACACGCGGGCACGTACCCGTCCTTCCCCAGCGCGGAGCTGCCTCTCTCCTGGGAAAAAGCAGGGCGGGAGATTGCGCCGCTCGTAGCCCTTCCTTGGGACCAGAAGGGGTTGGGGGGTTGTTCAATCACAGAACGACCGTCTCTGCCAAAGATGCCGCCTGACTCCGAAAGCCACCTTTGACTCTCCGGAGCTTCCTCCGCGGGAGAAGACGCGTTAAGATTCGTTTGTGGAGTCGGAACAGACAACAGGAAACAAATGAAGGAAAAGTGCCAAAAGAGTGGATCATGCAAGATGATTGTATAATGTTGTTCTATAGCGTCAGTATTTTTCTTCAAACGCTACTGTACATGCAGTACACAGTAGTCATGGAGCATAGCTCGAACAAGCGCTTCTTTGTATTTTATCAGTGAAAGCAAGGGGGAGGTGAAGCCTTAAAGACTACAGCTGATTTTACAAGCAGGCCTTCAGCGATGCTTCGCGGACGGCCCCGCAGCCGGACTCGCCTGGGCACGGGGAGCGTTTCGCCAGGACCGGTCCCCTCCGAGCTGCGAGGGGCACGCGAGACGAAAACCACCGACCGCTTCTTGTTCACCTTTCGGACGTGGACACGAGGGTCAAGCATGTCACTGTGATAGAGATCCGTGGGGTGGTTTATAGAGCGCAGCCAGGTGCAAACTGTGCCCTGAGCTGAACTATAGCTCAGAAGCTGGAATGATCTCTCTGTGTCGTATGAATTTGATACAAACCTTTTTCTTCCCCGTATCTTTAAAACACTGCAAAGCATCAAACAGATCTAGAATTAGGTATTCACTATGCAAACAGAGAAATCTTCAACTGATTACAAGGGGGTTTGTGTATGCCTGGTTTTCTTGGTGTTTACTGTCAAACTGTTTAAAGCAAATATAGATGTTGCTACACTTTTTCCGATACGCTTTAAATCATTGTGCTTTAGTGTTATCCTCAACTTGCAATGGGAACACCAGTGTGGTAAAAGACTACGGTCATTTTGGGTCTCAACTGAACCACTGTGGCTTCATCCAAATGTTTTAAAAGCAATGGAAGTTACTGAAAGACTGTTTACTTGCATGTGTAAAATGTGTGGGTAAAATGACATGCAGGCGTCTTGTCATATTGTGGCTTCTGTTATTTGGAACAGAGTAAATCCTGCTTGTGCAAAATTGTCACGAAACCGAAATATGCCAACTGTGTACAAATATTGTGTACATGTTAACAGCAGTGAAGACTTTAACCGCAGGACAAAGGCCGAGGTTAAAATGGAATAAAACCAGGTTCTTACAGTCGACTGCCTGTTTTTGCTGATGTTGCTGCATTTGGAAACGAGCAAAATCCTGCTGCTGAACGTGTTACGGTTGCCGGTGGCTGCGTGAGGTTGCCGATGCCACGAGTCTCGTGCTGCTCCAGCCTCATCCACGTCTCCCCTCACGCCCCACGGCTTGTCCCTACCCCTCGGTTATGCCAACGCAGCCGTTTGCAAGGCAGCCGGACCAGGGAATGGGTTGGGGTTTTAATAACGGTGTTTTGTACTCGGCGCGGCTCCCTGGCCAGGTTCGGGGTCTGGCTGGTCGGTCCCTTGTCCCTGCAGCGCGATGGGGGCTCCTTGCAGCCAAAAGCGACGCTGCCAGCACCCCCAGAGAATGGGGGAACACGTGTGAGCTTTGCACTGGAGAGGGTTTCTGGTGGTGCCCACCGTATTTTGTAGTAACGGCAGGGCAGGACGGTGAGCGAGCATGGTTTTCATGCGCTGTCCTTGAGGGAGTCCAGCCGTACCGGTGCTTTGAAGCTGCTGGCTGAATGCACTGGATTTGCAAACCTCAGGAGGAAAAAACTGGCTCCAAACAAGTTACAAAATAACAAAAAAAACCTCACCTAAGAGGACAAAAGTGTGGGATGCTTTATTGAACCACCGGCTACACTGCAAACTTCACTTTGAGCAGCTCCTTGGCCACCCTCTTCCTTGGCGGCTGTAACTGTTTGGGGCTCCACTGCTTGGAAGCCACCTCCCTTAGGAGGGCTTTTATTGCCTGCAGCTCCTCCAAAGAGCTGGTCTTCTCCCGAGCCTGCTCCTCGCCGGTGGCCGCTGGAGGAGCCTCGTACACCTCCTGCAAGTCCTGCATTAGCCTCAGCGCCTCCCGATACGCTTTGGGGCTGGATTTTTTCCCTCGCAAAACAGACGCTGGAAAAGGTCAGAGGTGTGAGCTGCGCTGTGGCACTGCTCCTTTCAACACCGGCGAGCGCAAAGGGGGCCAGGCAGGAGGCACAGGCCTCCAGGCTGGTACTGCCCTGGGGCGGCATAGGGATAACCATGGCCACCACTCGGAGACCTGAGTCTTGCTTCAGCTCTGGGGCTAAACCAAACCAATCCTTTATTCTAAGACTATTTTCCCAGGAGCTGGCTTCAGGGTAGGGTTAATCCAGCTGTGGATCCCGACAGAGCAAGGAAAGAGACCCCCAACAGCGTCTGCTTTGCGTTTACATCTACATTAACTAGCAGCCAGAGCTCAGGGGGAGCAGGGGCCGACTTCGTTGGGGGCTGAGGGCGCTCAGCAGGCTGAAGCCCTTGTCCTCTCCTCGGGGTGAGGCAGGCCAGGGATGCTGCTGCAATCGGGAGAACCTCAATCCCAACTCTTGCCCTCGCCCCAGGGCCCAGCCAGCTCCGTGGCACCTTTCTGCTCAGATCCATCCCAGGGCACTTTGCGCTGGCACGAATGGGAGAGACTGGAAACACGGGGACCATACCTAGGGGGACTTCAGTGATGGTCGTCGTGTTTCGCATGGCCATCAGGATCCCGTCCAGTACCTCTGCTCTTGTCCTTCGGGCTGGAGGGCCAGGCATCTTCCCAGACTGCAAGAAAGAGGAGGAGGCTGCAACGCGCATCCCTCCACCCTCCGGTGTGCTAACCCGCCACCTCCTTTTCCTGCCCGCTCTCCCGAGCCAGTATTGTACCATGCTTCTGCAGGCGGTAGGTGAGACATTCGCTTTTTATGGATCGAAGCGGGTCCGTTTGAGCTGCTGAGCTAAGATTATACCTGTAGTGAGCAGCAGCGGGTCAGCCTTCAGCAACCCCAAAGCAGCGCTGTGGATTCCGCAGCTGTAATCCCACTACAGGCCACTTCACTGCAGGAGCAGGGAAGCACTGGAACTGGGAACTTGGGTCAAGCCCATGCCCAAGTTTTGAGATCAACCCCCAAACACGTGGGTTGATCCGCTTCCAGATATGGACGCTGAAGAAGTGACCACTCTCCCTTCGGAGCTTTGGCTCTTCACCTTTTTCCGAGGCACGTAGGGCTTCTGCACGCAGTCCAGCCGCGCCGTGGAGTCCCGATAAACCAGGGGGTGTTTCAGGAGGTAGCTGAGCGCCTGGACGTTCTTCTGTATCCCTGTGAACCAAATGGGACAACAGATGCCTTTGCTCCCTCTTCGCCATGTCTCGCCATCAGTCACTGCAGCGAGCTTTGCCACGTTGCCCTGTCCAGCAAGAGATCAGTCACCGCGGCCCGAGACACAGCGCTGCGACTGCACGCGTGCACGCGGTGTGCAACGAGGCTCCCTGCACCCTGACCACGGGGCAAAACGTGCTGGAGGACAGCCTCGCACCCCGCAAGGTACCAGGGGAGCCTTGAGGTCAACGAGGACCATGCTGTTCATCAACCCACCAAGGCATTTCTAAGCACAGCCCGCTCCTTTCCTCGCTCACCAACTGGCTCAATGAAATCTGGGTCCGTGTCTCCGCCCAGCAGCTCCTCGTAGCCTCTGTATCGCTCTGGAATAGCCGGGGACCTTCCTTCTTCCCTCTGCTCGCTCCTCTTCCTCTCCAGCCCGTCCTCTGCCACAGGTTGCAGAGGGGGCCTGGGCACATCCTCCACCTCAAAGCAGCAAAATCACGGAATTCACAGCAGTTGTTTCCTTCCAGTCAAGCTGACGATAAATACCTTCCCCAGAGGAACCTCGTGCAGCCAAAGCTGGCCCTCAGCCATGCCAGCGACGGCTCTTGAGTTACTGCTTCACTCCACATGGCCTAAAACTGTCCAACACCTCGCAGCACCGCACCCTTGTTAATCAAGGGTCAAAAAGCGTCTCCAGGGGCTGAGGAGGGGCCAGGTTTACTGGATCCCCTCTGGGAGAAGCTGTATTTATCACCGACTGGTTTTCACCCAGCAGCCCATGTGGGGTATGGGCCATGGAGACAACGCAACAGGGCTCACAGGGCGTCTTAGCTCTCACCTAGTCCCACCACGTCAGGCTGAGACCTGTTCTGCTGTGGCCAGAGGTGTCTCCCGGTGGCATTGAGCCACACAGCCACCACCTCATCCCAGCTGTGCTCAGGGCACAGGCTGGAGAGGGACTAGCTCCATCCTGGTGCAGACCAAGCCAAAAACCCATGCCAGGAACTTGCTGCAGATTGTAGAGGGAGACAAGACCCGACCACGCTGGGGGGATCCTGCACCTGCTTTGGGCTCCCACCATGTCCTCAGCATGGTCTCTCTCAGACACACCCCCAAGATGTGCTTTAGGGCTCTACTTCAGGGAAATCAAACCCAAAAGCTGCCCTGGTGACCTCTAACGGAGAGATTCCCGGCAGAGGCTGAGGGGTGATGCTAGACCGGCGAGCTTCTGTGCTTGGTGCTACCCACCAAGCCAGCACAGACCGGGATTCACTGGTTTCACTGGCCGATGCCATGCACCCAGCTCAAACGGGCCATGTCCCAGGGGCCCGGACCCTGCTGCCAGCCCCCGTCACCTCCACCATGCTTATCGAAGGGCAGCCTCTGCCCAGGCAGCTCCTGGCAGAGAAATCACGCTAACCCCAAGCATCAGCCAGGGAAATCCGGCCACCAGTTCTTGTTCCCACTCAAAACATTGCGTTTATGCTTCCTGCTAGTGCTTCCACCTCTAAATCCCTTGCAACCAACGGAGCGTTATAACCGCTGGTGTCCACAGCGTGTGCAGCTTCCCACCCATGTGGGAATGAAGATCCTGCCTACAGAGCGTTTCGGGACAAGCCTTGGAGTCCTGGACACTCACCGGCCTCCCGCAGAGGCCGGCTGATAGCCCAGCCTCATACACCTGCGTCATGAAGAAGGATCCAACGGCCTCCTCGGCTCTGTCAGGACAAGGCCTAGAGTCACATTCTCCGTCCCCCAGTGTCCGCTTGCCGCTGCCGCCAGCGAGGTCGGCATCAGTATCAACATGAGCTTCCCCAACCCGCACTGCCGAAGCAGAGCTGTGCAGCAGAAGGGGGTCAGGCAGAGCAGGGTGGCGGGGGCCTTTCCCGGCCTCCTCTAGCTCCTCGCAAGGCCCCTCTCTCTGCTCCCCGGACGGTCTGATCGGGGGCAGAGGCTCAGACGGATTCAGAGCTGCGGCTCCTCTCCCGGGTTTCCGCAGAAAGGTCTCAGCAGGAGCTTCCAGCATCAGGGGCTGCTTCGTAACCTTCGGGAGATGGGACGAGACCTGGGGGGCAGAAGAGAGGATTGTACTCGTTCTGCGTGAAGATGGAGACTACCAAATCCGTCAGCTTGGCTGTGGGCAGGTCATTTCCAGCCCCCCAAAGCAACCTTCTCCCACCCTTCCTTCCCTCATCCTACCAACCCCGCTGGGATCTAGGGCATGAAAGCTCTTCCTGTGTCCCCCAGTCCTGCCCTGACTAGTGTGGCCAGGGATTTTGGTCCCTGCTTTGGCCAGGGAAAGCCCTGCACTCCCAAGTGAGGCACATCCTTACCTTGCGGCTGGCCTTAAGAGGTATGGAGAGGTGCCACCTCTCCGCTGCCACACTCTGGCGAACGAGTTTAATCCCCAAATTTTCCTGGAGGAGCCTTGTCAGCAGAGGCGGCTGCCCTGGAAGAGCAGGGGTTCACAAGCACTGCACAGCCCGATGCGCTCCCAGACACCCCACAGCGAGCACGCGCGCTCCCCAGGGTGGTGACAAGTGTCCCCAGGCACCTCGTGGACAGGCACCAGAGTGGAAGAACAAGGGACCAACACTTCACCCTCATCTGGTTTATCTCCGGAGGATTTCAGTTGAACATTTGAAGTTGGAGCTAATAGCTATCTTCACCTGCAAGCTACCTTCACCTGCTGCCTCCTGAGGCCATGGTCACGTTTGGGATTTGTCCCCTTGCTCGGAAAGGGGCTGCTCGTGGGCTGCAGGATGAAACCAGCAGCTCCCACACCACAGCAGTGCCTACCACCGTCAGGAGCTGGGCTAGCTTCAGACCAGCCCTTTATGGGGTGAAGACCATTTGGGGAGCAAAGTTCAGCCTGAGCCTGCATCACCGGAGGCACAGAGGGACCAAGACAGGCTTTGATGGGAGCAGGAGCAGGGCATTAACAGCGTCATGACTTAAGCGATGACTTATAGCACCCAGCCTCCCTGGGGGCCTGGGCCAGCGTGGCAGGAGCATCCAAACGCTAACGGCAAAGGAAGCCCAGGGACAGAGCAGGAGGGTCGCGGGGGGACAGGCTCATACCCTACCGCTCCTGGTCGTGGTAAGAGGGTTGCTGTGGAACGTCAGCTCCTTCAGACACGGGAAGAAAGCCACCGGTAAGAGATCTGTCTCCTCTTCAATCTGCAGGACAAAATAATTCACTATTTGCTCTGAGCAGCTGCCACTCGGTCCCACTGGTGGCTGCAGAGTTTCATCTCAACAGGGACAACGGCCCAGGGTGGCCTGGGATCCCTAGAGATGACCTCTGAGGACCTGCAGGGACACTTGGACCCACAAGACACTGTCCTACCTCCCCCACATCCCTCCTGAGCAAAGGCACTGTCCCATCCTTGCTGTGGACACACAGTCAGGGCTGGACACTCCTCTCCTGGGAGCCATGGAGCCACAGTGACAAGCGGAGTCCTGTGCTTCCTCAGCACAGCGCCACGAACCCGAGATTTCAGAGCCTGCTCCTCTCCTCGGGAGCGTGTGTCAGCATCACCCACGCTGCACTGACACGTGCAGCAGCCCCGGGCTCAGCCAGGCCTCCCACCAGCCCCCAGAGGAGGCACGTCACACCAGCAATGCCGAAAAAAGAGTCCAGCTTCTCCTCCCGGGGAGCCAAACCACAGCCTGGCCAGGGCACGGCAGCCAGAAACCAGCTCATCAGCAAGGCGGTGAGCGCTCGGTCTAAACCAGGGTTATGACGCATGGGGATCAGAGGCAGAGCTTGCTTTGCAGCTGCGAGCACAGCCCCGCCGTCACGTCACAGGGATGTCCCCTCGCTGAGAGGTGGCACCTCACCGTCTGCACTCCCAGCTCCCCCCAGCTGAGTTAAGCCCTGAGAAGGAGCCAAAAACACCAGAAAAGGGAAGTTAAATGAATGCATTTTACGTGCCCGTTGGGGCACACGAGGAGCACAGTGTGGCAACCTGGCACTAACACCGCAAACGCCCCGATGGGGCATCGCCTTCCCCAGGGCAGCCCCAGCAAATGATCAGTTCCAAGGGGAGGGCAGTCCTTCATACAGCCCATTCTCTGCCAAAATCCCTAATGTGCAGGGATTCAGACAATCTTAGTACAATTCAGCTGCCTAAATAGGTGTTCAGCCCCGTTTGAGAGACCATGACCATCTGGGACATCCCCACAGGCTGGCAGATGGACTCAGGAGCCAGAGGAGACCTGCGCCCTTCTGCAGTGGCAACTAGAGGCTAGGGTGTCTCCAGAGCACTAAACCCAGGCTTAGGCAGCTGAATCTTGATTTCTAGCCAAAGCCAGAGGGCTCCAATCACCTTGTTGAAGGCCAAGCTGAGATGCTTCAGCTCAGGAAAGGGAGCACAAATGTCTCTGCGCGTGGTGGGAGCAGGCAGAGTCTTCAAGGCAGACGGACATCCCTCGCCGAGAGCACCCTGAAGGAGAGAGGAAGAAGGTGAACAGCAGCAACACGGCTACGCACGCGCTCCGGGACATGGTGACACCTCACTGCTGTCACACCACCACACACACTGAAGGGATTAACAAGAGGCTAAAGGTAAGGAAACCTCATTGGGAAGGTGCTGTAGATGAAGCCTACAACTAGAGGAGCACACAAGGGATCTGGGGTTTCTCCTGCATAGAAAGGCACCGAGTGTTGGTGTGAGGCTCCAGACAGGCTGAGAAATGGTGCCTCGCAGCACAACGGCCCTTCACAACCACAGTGAGGTGGCAACACTGGATCAGCTGGCGGTGGTTTGGTATCAGCCTTGTTCGTTACAGTCTCGGTGGAAGATTGCGAAAGGGACTGTAAAATTATCACACTGGGAAACCTGTGCCTTCGCCAGGGACGGGGCAAGAGGAAGGAGAAGGACAACCAGCACTCATTTCCTTCCTGCTCCCTGCCACGTGCCTAAAAAGCCCTTAGAACCCCTTGCACAAGGGCACAATATAAGGGAAAAGGGCAAATTAACACAGACAGTCCATCCCTCAGCTACCACGGGTGATTGAAACAGCAGTGAAGAGCTTTCAGTGCAGACCCGCTGCGGAGGGTGTCTCATGACAGCTTGCTTTGGCCTATTGCAGGAAATCACGTTAAATAAGCCCAGCTTCCCTGCATAGGGCTATATGGTCACAAGCAAACAACTACCCAGCTTTCATTTGTAAGTGATGCAACGAGTTTAAGCTTGTGTCCCTCAGTGATGCGAAACTTTGCTCCCAGTTGCCCCAGTGACAGAGGACACTGACTGCAGGCCTCGCAGGCAGCCGGAGCCTCGGCAAAACCAATGAGTCTATTAGGACTCATCTGAGAGCGAGGCCTGGGGAAGGGAACTTGGGGAGAGCGCATCCTAAACCGCAGATCGGTCAACAGTTCTTACCGGCACCGGGCGTTCTTGAGAATCAGGATTAAAAACGACCTCTGCAATGAAACACAAGCAAAGTGAGGGTTTCTCAGTGCCGTAGCTGCTAGGTGCAGGGAAAGCAAGCTGGCATCAGCCAGGGCCTAGCTCAGCGGCAAGATGTCCCCAGGATAAGGGCAGGGGTCAGTCCCCACGGTAGCGGGCTTGCTGACAGCCCCGTCACACCGAGGTGAAGTCCAGGCCCCCTCAACACAGCAGGAACCCTGCTACCGGCTTCAGTGCGGCCAGGATTTCCCCACGAATAGATTTTGAGTCCAAGTCTTGTCTTCATGTCTTCCTTGCGCTCTGCTGCAGCCAGGCCAGTGCCAGAAGTCACACCATGGCCTGTTCTGTGATCTACCCAACAGCTGGGACTGGTGCTCCAAGTCAGGGGACAGGAGATGTGCTTGGAGGAGCCTCAGCGGCAGCCTCCATCGCCGCCCGTTCCACACACAAGGCAACCTCCGGATCCATCCCATCGCATGACCAGCATGCACCACGCTTCAGTGAGGACATCAGAGACGTGAAAGCCGACCTACCTAAGACAGAGCTGCAGCACCGTGTACGGGCTGCCTACCCACAAAACATTCCTCCCTTCAGTCCCTTCGCACCCCTGCTCAGCACCCACAGAAATAAGTTTCCTAATCTGAATTTCTTCCAGTGCTTATGCCAGGTTTCCTCCCACCCAGTGCACAATGTCCCCTTTGGGACAAACCACCCTGGAGAAGGTCAGGAGAGACAAAGGAGCACTTCTGTCTGAACAAGAGGTGTCTATTTTCGGGTGGTTCACATCCTAGAAGCGCCAATTTCTCCCAGTAATTACAGAGAGACAGTGCAGGTGAGCTCAGATGTCTAAAATGGTCCCATGCATCCCTCCCTCACTGTTTTAATTTTGCCAAGTGGTTTTACTCACCAATAAACATCCAGCAGATGCAGAAGGCCTCAGCCTAACATAACTGAGCCCTCTCCCACTGAAACAAATGGAAAATGCTCCCCAGCTTCCATGAGAGCAGGAAGAGGCCCGGAGGGCAGCGGCTGCTCACCTGTCCGGTCTGGATCCCTGGTGTTCTGTAACACGACATATTCGAGCTGCTCTTTCTTTGCCTCCAGCTCTGCTGGGACGTCCGTGCCCTCGCACTGCTGTGGCTGGACCTGCGGCCCGAGGCTGCTCAGGGACTTGTACCACTCCGCCCTGAAGCTGTCATCGTCCAGCGCCGGGTGGAGGAAGAAGTTCGTGCTCTCTGCTTGATGCAGGTAGGGGACAGCTGAAATCTCATTCTTGTCCAGATTCAGTTCCCTCAGGCTGTCAGAAAAGGAAATGCCCAAGAAATGGCATCATTACTCGCCGTAAGCACACAGTGCCATGTGCTCGCCCCGGCGCCTGCCGAGCGGGAGCTGTCCCTGGATCTGCCTCCTCGCTCTTGCCTCCCAGCGGTGCTTCCCAGCAGCGATGCAAAGGCACCCGCGACACCCGCTTGCCGCTGCCCCTGTCTCCTCTCTCCTCCCGACACATAAAATCTCAGCCCCAGGCCCAGTCCTCAGCAGGACGCAGAGCCCAGCATTCCCCCTGGAGCCAGTGACTGGGGTTCCCCAGATCAGGCCAAGGGTCGCCTCGCTCATCTGCTGATTACAATTTAATGGCCAAGGAGACACCAGAGCAGCTCATTAAACCCCCCCGGGCTCTGACAAGCTGCAATCCTGCTGGGATTCCCTAACAACATTCCACTTTCCCATGGAAGTATAACATAACCAATCCACTTGACCAAAGTTACAAGATAGCTTACGGAAGAGCAAAAATCTAAAACTCCGCAGTCAAAACCCCCAGTTTCATACCTAAACCCTGCCTGTTCTCCCTCCTCTGTCATGAACGCTGCAGACAACACATTTTCCTCCAGGAATAACGTGGCAGAGCCAGGGCAAGAATCCAGACCCAATTCCCACCTCCAGGTCACAGTGCTGGGAGGAGGCACAAAGCAAACGGGAGAAGCTCTCTGTGCTGCACCCAAACCCACTGCAGCCCAGCCAAGGTGCACGTTGGCCACCTCCCTTTCCAGTGACTCTTCTCTCTGGCTGAATCATAAAGCTCCCGTTAAACAGAGGGAGCTGATCCACAGTGTTTCCTAATGCTGCTGCACTGAAATGAAGGACAAATCTGGGGCAAAGAAGTGAAAATGGAGAAAGCAACTGCCATTTCACAAATCAGACCTGGAGACCAGCGAACGCCCAGGGCCAGCTCTGAATTACCAGCCACCTGCCGGTTTTGGCCAGCCTGTATTTTAGAGCAGGCTGTTGCTTTCACTCAGTCCTATTTTCAATACCGGCGAGACTAAACAGGGAAATATCCGAATGAATCACAAAGATTTTGTTATTCATTTTAAGCCGGCTTCTGTGCAACAGCTGCCAGAGGCAGCTGCCAGCCCACAAAAGCCAGAGCCGCCTGCTGCCAGGTGCTGCCTTACCTGCAGAGATTAGACAGGCTCACAAAGACGCTCGGGTCTGACAGGCGATTGTCATCCAGCAACAAGACCTCTAGAGACGGAAACCTTAAATGAGCAGAGCTGCGAATACAAAGAGACTCATTAATAATGTACTCAAGCCAAGGGCAGGTGAAAAACACATCATCTGCTGTCGCATGGGGAAGATGTATCCACTCACTCCATGGCGCTGGGGCTTTTTTCATTTTTTAAGTAGAAAACTGATATCCCACCTAAAAACAGCTGAACTGAGTCAGTCCAAAGGACCATCTAGCCCAGCATCTTGTCTCCAACGATGGTAAACAGCGGATGCTTTGGTGTCCTGCGCACCCTTACCCAGACCTGCCGACTATCTCCAGCTCTGCTCCCCAGCATGAGCTGGTAGGAACCTGTGGTGCTATGCTGGAGCAGAGGGTCTTCTGAGACCAGCAGCCTTCCTGCATGGCGGTGCTGGATTTGGGATGAGCCGAGCTGGGATACCACTCCCCTGCCACCCGGCATCAGCCGTTAGGCTATTTGATCTTTCAGCTCACAGGAGAACATCCCTACTGTCTGGAGAGGTAGATCCCAGGCCAGCCACCCTTGCCGTAGCCCCTACGTTGCCAGGAGCTCTGCTCCATCACCCTGCCTGCCCACCCCGCCTATCCCACCGGCCGAGTGCCAGCAACGCTCCTGCCTGGCCGCAGCAGCACTTGCCGTGCTCACTTACTCCCACGAGCCTGCCAAGTCGGGAGGCAGCGACCGAAGCCCGTTGGCCGTCAAGTGAAGGACCTTGAGTTGGGACAAATCTCCCAATGTCCAAATGTCCTCAGGGGATAAGTTATTGTATGAGAGGTCCAGGCCCTGAGGGAAACAGAAGAGAGAACCTTCTGGAGCAAAGAATCAGCCCTTATACTGGTCTCTGCTGGCTTTTCCCAGGTACATATTTAATACTTAGACTAGACTTTTGGTTACCACCCGCCCTGAGGTGATGCTGAGTGTGTCTGACTTGCAGTGACTTCACTGACAGCCGTGGGACTCTGCACCGTGGCAGAAGTGCTCAGGGCTGGTCCCTCACTCACACGTGTGACTCATGGGACAACAGTCACGAGAAAGCAAGGAAACAGACCCTGCTGGGAGGTGATTCACAAGGTGAGGTTTCTAGGACACGTGAATAGGAATAGTTTTGCTGGACTGTTAAAATAGGCTACGTTGCCCTGGGAGGAGCTCAGAGCACTTCCAAATCAAATGAACATGAATTTCCAATCAGTCCTCCCAGCGCTGTCTTCTCCCAGGCTGTCAGCAGATGGGAGGCCACTGGCCACAGACTGTGTTGGGATCCGAGGGGGCATCATAGGAAGGGAAGTTTAGATGGGAAATTATGCACAGATGGGCCCATCCACGCCTTTCATAGCTGGTCCCAGTGATGGGTCTGCTCACATGACTGCGCACAGAGATGGACAACGTCAGCCCTGGCCTCAGGAGCTGTGGAAATTTGCCTCCCCAAAACTTAGGCACATGCTCACTGGCTGAGTGAGCAACAACCAACAACCAAGCCACAAAGAATTCTTTGAATGAGACACGAAGAAAGAAGCCTTTTAAGACAAAACTTTATACTCAGCAGCAATCAAAAACCCTATGTACAACAAAAGAGAGAAATCCAGACAAGGGCATCTCCCTGAAGACAGCAAGCCTAAATAAGGCCAACACTGCTGAGTCAGAGACTGAGCTTTTTCTACCAGAGAGCCCCTCTAGGCGGGAGGGAAAGGACAACTTCAGCCTTCATTCCAGCTGCATATGCCTGTTTTTAGGATCTACTTTGATTCTGGTGTTTGATTCCAGTGTTTTTTGGAGGGGGACTTGTTGTTTTGCTTTTTTTTTTAAACCAAACTGGCCCTTTGCTGTGTTAGACAGGCAGCCCATAACTTAGGGGAGCTGTAGACACCCATCTGGAGAGGAGGAGGATGGAACGCATGGAGGTACACCACGGCATGGAGGAGGATGGGGATCTGCCAGGGATCATGCAGAGCAGAGCAGGACATCTACAGTGATGTATGAGGACTGCACATAGCAGCAAGAGGAGGACAGTGACCACAGGAGGTTAACCAGCATCTCAGAGGAGGAGAGCAGTTCCCCAGGGAACAGTTCCCCAGTCCCACAGCGCTGGGGAGAGGGGGCAAAGGGTTTTTTTTATAGAGGAGGAGGAAGAGTGCAGTCACAGAACCTCAGGAACCATGCAGCACTGAATAAAGAAAGGAAAAATCAGCAACTTGGCAGAGAAGGGAGATGAGGATCCACATGGGATCTCACAGTGAGGAGGAGGACATGGAAGAGGGGGAGAAGGCAGAGGGCAGTGATGAGGCCCCCCGTGGGGATCTCATTGTGAGGAGGATGGTAATGGGGATCAAGAGGGTCTCTCACTGTGAGGCGAAAGAGAAGAAAGGCAATTAAAGGGTCCAAAAGAGACCTCTTGCAAGAAGGCAAGGACATGATAGCAATGGGCAGTGATGGGAAGCTGTGACAGATCTACTGGGAAGAGGAAGACAGAGGGATCTGCAAAGGCTCTCACTGTGGAAGAGGAGGGCAATGACACAAGGAGGAGATAAGGGCAGCAACAAAGTCACATGAGGGATCTTATCGTGAGGAGGAGGAAGGGGAGGTGTGCAGGGACAGACATCTCCAAAGATCTCATCTTGGGAAGGGGTGTGTGAGGGGGTCCTCAGGAGATCTCATGGGAGGAAGAGGAGGAGATGGTAGCAGCAGCAGATCTCTCTGTGAGATCCTGCCAAGAGGAGGTGGAAGAGGTGAATGGTAAGAAGTTCCCATGATGGATCTCACTGAAACGAGGAGGAGGCCTGCAAAAAGGATGTGCACATGTTCACAGAGCAGTGAGTGAGAGAGAAACCAGCACACGCAACCATCACACAGCATCAGGAAGGTGAAGGATGACACCAGTGAATGACAGACTGCCTGGCACATCAGCATTAGGGTCTATGAGCAGGAGTGAAAGAAGGACAGGAGATGAGGAGGACAAAGATCTGGTATGGGGAGTCTGCGATGGACTGAACAGAGATGGTCCTACAAAGGGGATCCTGCAGGAAAGGCTGGGGTAGGCCAAGATGGAGGAAACAAGGAGTCATACGGCAAGGGGCTGAGCAGTGGTGATCTGTGAGGGATTGCTTTGCAAGAGGAAGAGGTCCTTGAGGGACACAAGGGAAAAGACATCCCAGATACACTAGGGAGCAGGGAGAGATAATTACCACATGGTTTCAGAGAACTCACACTTGCAGAAGCACGTATTAATCTTAGGTGTTACATTTCAGCGTGACACTAGGGAGGAGACCCCCCTCATCTTACTTCCAAATGCAGGAAGTCTCCAGCAGTAATTTTCAGATTTCTTAGTCCATTCAAGGAAAGTTCTAGTTCCCGCAGTCCTGGAAACTTCCGAAATGCCTCTGCAAGGGTAGAAGAGACAATGTTCCTGTAAGGAACAACAGTAACAGAACAAGCCATGTCTTATCCAGATCTGGAATGGACCAAGACCAGCAAGAAAGACTAGAACTAGTACTATCAGTTGTTGTGCTTGGAAGAAAACACAGGCTCAATTAGATGATTGGAGGTACAAGAGATGATAGGAGGCCCAATAGCCTCCTCCTTAGATATCTGATTTAATTTCATGCATTTGTTTCCACCTCAGATTGGATTATTGCTGCAAGCCACTGACAGCACATTTAGCTTATGTTTACCAGTTGTAAATGGATTTCTCTTTTTCATCTTCAGATTAACTGAGCCCATGACACTGATTTGGATTCACCTCCCAGTTCTGCCATTAGCTTTCTGCGCATTTAGAACAAGTCATTGCACTATTCTGTGCTTCTATATATTAAATGACGATTTTCTCTGTAAAGAGCTTTGTTTCCTAATAATGAAAAGAAGACCACAGTGGCATACAATTATCATTACTATAAAGGGAATCAGTGCAAAGATTTCAGCTCAGTAACAGAAAGGAAGCAATCCTGCAAAAAAGTGCTATATGTGTGTGTGTCTTAAGTCTCTTTGCTTTAGACCTGAGTTTAGACAAGCATAAACTTCTTTATATCATGCTCCTGGGTTTAAAAGCAATATCTATTTTTTGGTAATGCAATCCCTTACCTAATGTCAACAGGTTCTCTGCAGCATTTATAAAAGCAACACAATCAAATTTCTCAAAGTCATCTTCTTTAGCCTGAAAAAAAAGTATACGAAAAAAAGTATAGAAAAAAAATCAATCAGCCCCAGCTCTAAACTGATTTGGAACAACTGGATCTCTCCTTTCTTACTTTCTTCACAACCCTTAAATCATGGCATTTCCCATAAAGGTTTGTAGGACAAATCATCCAGGCCTGTTCACGGCTGGCTTTCCTGTGCAGGAAATACGCCTGGGTTCTAACATGTGTTTTGTCCAATGTCTGGACACTCATATGGTAACATGGTAAATTTTTCAATATTTAAGGTAGTTCCCTAATGCTTCCTGAGTCTCTGATACTCACAGAGACCAGATTTTGGTTGCTTATATTCACAGAGCACAGGTCAGATGGATTCTTCAAACAGTGATGCTTCATCTGGAAAAATAAAAAAGCAAAGGCTTAGCCCTGCACTGCCTGAGACCTGAACCCCCGAACCAGATCTCGGCTGTCCTCTTCCTCACAGTGGGACACCCACCTGCGTGGGCACCTGGTCTCTTGAATCGCAATGACGGGGAGAAGGTGAGTGCCCGGGGTTCCCATGGTCATGGAGATGGCATGGCATGGAGATGGGGAGGAGAGGCAGCTACAGTGTCTGCCCCCCAACAAGGTCCCCCCCAGGTCCATGAAACGCTGTCGCTTGGTTTAGACAAAACCAGGAAATATGCACTCACCAGAAATGGCTCATCTAGGATATTGTCTTCTTCTGCAGAGGCCAAACTTTGGGGCTTTCTCCTCTGCTGGGGCGTCTTGCTGGGGATTCCCTGCTCGATCCAGGACCTCCGGGTAGCTCCGCGTGCTAGCAGCCAGTGTCCGGCCCCTGACACAACAACAGGTCAAGGCAGAAGAGACAAGGTAAGCACAGGACCCTCTGAACATGCCATTCGCAAAGTGGCTGCATTATACTTGGGGTTTCAGCCTGACAGTGAAATCCATCATTTTTAAATCCCTTTATATGTAGAAACACTGGAATATTAAATATTCAGTGACCATATTATTTAAGATAGGAATATCAAAGCTGCAGGCAGAGCCACGGAAGGGGAGAAGCACGCTACTTTATAAATGTAAATAGAGCCATAGGCTCGCAGACATAAAGAAGTGGGCTGGAAAGGCCTTCTGGAGGCCTCTAATCCTGCTCAAAGCAGGACTATCAGCAACGTTAGATCAGGTCAGCCGTGGCTTTGTGCAGACAAGAATGGCAATTCCACCACCTCCAGGGTAACACGGCCAAGGTGCACCCCCTCCCAGGGAAGAAGTTTCTCCCAATGTCCAATCTCAACCTCCCAAGCTGAAATTCGTGGCTGTCGCCCCTAGTTACACCATCTGCCACTACTGAAAAGAGTTTGGCCCCATTGCCTTTGCAACTGCCCTTCAGGTAGGCTGCAAAAAGCTCATCCCTTGGACTCCTCTTGGTCAGAGAAAACAAGCTCAGCTTCCTCAGCTTCTCCTGACACGTCCTGTGCTCCAGCCTCCTGCCCAGCTCGGTAGCTCTCTCCCAACCTTCTACCATTTCTCAAATATTAGAAGACATTTCTGCCATTTCTAAGCGTTTCACAGATGTTGACTCTCAAACCCCAGAGACAAAACAGAAGCTCTAGTGCAGAATAACTGATGGAGAACCACACTGTGTTATCCATGTGCCTGGCTGAAGCATAGATGTTGCTTCCCTCTTCCCTCCTGTCATCGTGCCGAGATGCCTGCTGGAGTCAACATTTGAACAGATGCCCCAGACAGCCTGCTGTCTTCATTTCAAGGGAAGTTTTAACAAATGTTGAGGCTTTTTAGGCACAGCTTTAAGTTCTGCTTTTTTTACATTGTCTATCATCATTCTTTCTATTATTACTGGGCCTCCGAACCCCAGGCACAGACCAGAGTATCGCTCTCACTATTACACCAGTACATGTGGTGGATCTGTCCCAAGCCTTTGACAACCAGAGCCCTACGGAGCCTGACACAACATTACTCTGCAGGGCGACTTCACGAGCAGCACTCAGAGAAACTTCACCTTCTTTATCTGTGCGCAAAATGTTCCTGGCAGGGAAGCAGTTAGTTGCATAGCTGCTTCCATCACCCATTTTGTACAGTCCGGTTGTGGCCATCTTGTCCGCAGTATTCCTGGGAAGAGTGAGAAACAAAGGAACGGGTTAAAATTTTCATTGACACTAATATTACTTAGCTCTAAATGGCACTTTACAGGGACGGTGGCCAATTAGGTATTAGTTTGTACTCAAAGGAACACTGTTAGTGACACATGAAGAGCATCGCTTCACCTAAAATGGAAAAGTAAATGGGATGATAGGATTATAGGCATTACTTTCAAACTCAGGGTAGCAAAACGGAGACCTCAGAACGTGTGTGAGTCAGTCTGTGTGGCCCGTGACTCATGTGGTTTCTGCTTCACCCCTTGTTCCTCCTTCCCCTGGTTCCCTTTCGTTGCAATCTGCTCAGGCTCTGGCAAATATCACCCCTGTCACCACTTTTCAGACCTTGGGAACAAACTTCAGAGTTTATCAATAATGAAGCATCGATAACGAACTCTCTCATCCCAGAGGATGCTGATCCTTAAAGGACGAGGCCTCCGACGAGGCAGAGAAGCTGCAGATTTTGTCACTTCTGGGCACAAGAGCCATTTCAACCCCTTCACCTCCATGGAGGCTGTAG
This sequence comes from Dromaius novaehollandiae, assembly GCF_036370855.1. Classification (NCBI taxonomy): domain Eukaryota; kingdom Metazoa; phylum Chordata; class Aves; order Casuariiformes; family Dromaiidae; genus Dromaius; species Dromaius novaehollandiae. The sequence goes on along the minus strand of NC_088098.1, from coordinate 217,312,728 downwards.
TCTCCTATACTGTGTCACAGGCTAAGGCAAAACAGGAGCCAGAGGTTTGACGGTTGTATCTCCTGCTGCCACCTGATGGTGTTTCCACACCCCGACGGCGCTTTGACATAACGCAGCACAGCCTGACTACAGTGTTTATACACAGTGCCAGTATATATATATATATGTATATATACAACCAGTATTTGGGATAACTCTGCCCTGCGACAACACGGCTCCGCTGTGCGATGACTACATCAACGCAGCACAGCCGCATCTCTGGGCGTCCCCGACTGACGCCCTGCTGGCTGTGCATCGCGTTGCCATGGTACAGCATCAAGCTGCTTCGCCTCGGCACGGACACCCTGACCGCGGCGGTGGCACAGCAAACTGCTGTGGTGCAGTGACGCTCCGCACAGCGCGGACGCGGTGGGGACAGTCGCTGAGGGACCCCTTGCCACGCTCCCCACAAATGAACACCCACACACACCCCCGACTCACACACATCCCCGTTCCCTACACTGACTGTCACCCCACATGAGTACCCACACAAGCCACAGGCATATACACCCCGCCATGAACACCCATTGAACACCCGTACACATCCTGCTCACACAACACCGCAGCTACTGGGTGCACCCCAACATGTGAACCATACACATAGAGCCATACACCCAACACACACCCATAACTACACTGCCACCAACGCCTATCCACACACCCCACATGTCCATACACCCCCAAACACCCACGAACCCTCCATACACCCCACTCTCACACACACGCATATCCCATGTTATAAACCCATACACACATACACCTCCGGAAACCCCAACACACACACACTTATACACAGTCCTCACATGCACCCCTACGCACACCCCAACACACACTTACACATATACCCCTAACACCCCCACTGTGACTCACACCCACACAAACACCCATGAACAGCCTCACACATCCCATTCACGTATACACCCAACACCTATCCACACACCTGCACACTCCTCACATACACCTCCCAAGCACACCCCACATACACACCCACATCCTTAACACACACCCTGACACTGACACCCTCACACAGATAAACCAAACATGAACACCCTCACACATGCTACTTACACACCCGTACACACTCTTCACACACACCCATACAACTTCCCACACACCAACACCCATGAACACCCTCACACACCCCACTTACACTCCCATACACACACTCCCGATACACACAGACCCCTACAACTCACATACCCACAAACACCCTCACACACCCCACTTACACACATTCCTCACACACCCACATACACATGCTCCTCACACACACTCACACGTCCCTACAACCACACACCCCCAACACCCATCAACACCCTCACACACCCATACACACACTCCCCCCCACACACACCCCTACGACCCCCACACACCCACGAACACCCTCACACAACCCACTGACACACACACTCACTCCTCACCCACCCCAACACCCACGAACACCCTCACACGAGCCCCCCATCCCCACGCAAACACCCCCCCACCAACAGCCCCCCCCAGGATCATAGAGTTCCCGGTCCTCCCGGTCCTAGACCCGCTCCGCGTCCCCCCCCCCCCCTCCCCCGACGCAGGCCGCGCGGCCTGTTGCCCCCGTTCCGACGCCGCCCTCCCCTCACCCCGCGGGGCAAAGGCAGAGGCAGGGGCAGAGGCAGCCCCGGCCCCTCGCGCCTCCCCGCTACTCCCCGCGGCTCCGCCCCGCCATGTCCCCGCCGCGTCGCCACGGCAACCGCGACGCGCCCCGAGGGGGGGGGCGGGAGCCGGACTCCACTTCCCGGCGTGCCCCGCGCGCTCCCGTCAGCCCCCTCCCCCTCCCGCGCGCCCCCTCCCCTCCGGCCAATCAGCGGCGAACAGGTCGCGCGGCGCGGGCGGGGGCGGAGGGCGCCGAGAAGATGGCGGCCAAAGGCGGCAGGAACGGGCTGCTCGACAAGGTACGGCGCCGCCTCCCCCCCCCCCTCTCCCCGGGGGCCGCCCGCGGGACCCCCCCCCCACCCGAGGCGCAGCGGGCCCACACGACCCCCCCCATCCCAACACCCCCCTCCCGCCACCGCCGGGCCGGCGCCTCGCCCCCCGCGGCCCCCAGCTCGGGGCCTCTCCGGCGGGGGGGGCTCAGCCGGGCCCTGGCGGAGGCGGCTCGCAGCGCTGGCTGGGGGCGGCTGGAGACCCGCTGGGGCGGCTGTGCTGCTGGAAGGCTGCTGCTGAGCCTGGGCTAGCCCTGCCGTTACCGACTTATAACGCCTTGTGTGTATATATATATATGTGTGTGTATATATATATATGTGTGTGTGTATATATATGTATCGGTATATATATGTGTATATATATATTGGCTCACTCTCAGCCCGGTTTCAAGGAGCCGGGCATTCGCATCGCAAATCTCCGTTGCACTTGGCAGTCGTTTCTGCTCCTCTGGCAGCTGCACCAGAAACTACAGACCTGGAGGCATTTGGGGCTTTTTTGTTGGTTTTTCTGTTTGTTTTTTTTTCCCACAGCGAGATTGAAACAGATGTGTCTGTATCTCGGTGCGCAGGAGGGTGTAGCTGCGGAGCGGCACATCTGGAGTCTTGCTCTGAACTTCAAAGCGCAGATGACTGTGATTGAAAACACCTTGATTCTTTTCTTTTTAATTGATAAATATGAATCCCTAATGTTTGAAGAGTACAGTTTTCCTGCATGTGGATCTATAATGTTTGAAGAGTATAGTTTTCTTGCACGTGGATCCACAATGTTGGAAGAGTACAGTCTTCTTGCATCTGTTTACGTTTGAGATGAAGTTACCCTTATCGTAGATTTGTATTGTAAGATTTGCTGGCATCTCTTTAAGATAGTAGATGAGGTTGTTGGATTGCACGATTTAGGGGAAGGTGTGCTAATCAAATATTTGGGGATATCCTGAGCAAATACGCTTAGATTTCGGTTTGGAAATGACAGCACTTTGTGGTTGAACTTCGGTCCTAAAAGGTATCACGCTCTCAAAGCGTTCTTGCTATTTTCGCTGTGTTGTGTCGTTATTTCAGAAGGAAGAGAAGTAGTTGGTAAGAGAAATATGCTGTTGGTGCTGGAGCTGAACTGTTTAGTAACAGCATGTTGAAACTGGTACGGCTTCAACAGGGCTTCTACCTTCAATATGTACGCATGCTTGAGAGTGTTTTGTTTTCTTTTACCTCTCCATCCCGTGTTGGTCTGTGTGTCTTCGTTTCCTCTCCTTAGATGACTTTAGTGAATTCTGCTCATCTCTGGCAATACAAGAATTGGACTACATATCACTGAGGTATTATCTGGAGAACAGTGGTCTTAGATCCCTAATTTGCCCAAGCTTTTTTCAATCAGAAAGAATAATGGGGTATTGCCAAGGCTTTAATATCTTAGGACAGGTTGCTTGTCTAGCCTATCTTTTTGTACTTCACTAATAAACTAAATCAGGATGAGTTTAGGGAGGTTGGCATGTTAATTATCCCATTTTCTTTTGTCCTGCTCATGTTCTTTCAGTGTTTCTGAAAATAGGATAGTTCCTCCTGACCTGTTCTTGTACCACCAGGACCACCTAAGAGTGCTCTCCCAGTGAATTTAAACTGGCGTGCAACACTGACTACGGCCCTCTAGAGTTCCTTGAGATTTCACTCATTTATTTCTCTGACCTAACAGCAGCACCACGCTAAATTATTCGACACACTTAACCGCCACCACCAGAGCATCCGTCATTTCCGAGCTATGCAAGTCAGAGGACTAAAACCACATCCTGGTTGCCACCTACCATTGCTGCCTTCCGCTCCTGTCCCCCAGAAGGAGCTATCTGGACCAGAGGACACTGATTCTGAGTACAGTCAGACAGCGCTGGTATTTTGGGGAGACTGTGGCCCAGAATGCCTCCCTCCAGAGCAGGGGCTGGGGAATGGCAGCGTTGGTAGTTTGCCGTGTCGTGGTAGTTTACTACGATTGTTCCTTCGATTCCATGCTCTTCCTATATATCTTGATGTATAGTGAGGTGGTTCCTGGGCTCTTGCAGCTGCAAATCCTGCTTCTGTCAGGCTTGTGATGCGAAATGCCGCTGTTACTTTGGGATCTGTGTGAGGGATGGGGACTTGCTGCTCTGTCAGCTGCAGTCTCCTACCTACGTGAGAAGTCAATCCACCGCAGCGTCAGGCTGTGTGTCTTGAGGGATTCAGTGTGCATCGTCTGCTGCGGTTCATCCAAGCTTCCTTTGCTGCTATATGGGAAATGTGTCCCAGTTTGAAGAGGTTCTGGTTTTAGGGTGAAGAAAGGGGAGATGATTTTCTTTCTATCCTTGTAATAGAAAACAGATTAGATGCAGTTCAGAAATATTATTCCCCTTGAAGAACTTAGGTAGTCCGTGCTGCTGTTCGTTGTGTGATGTCTTTGCAGTAGCAACAAATCTTTTTTTACTGTACGACTTCATTATTTATGTTTGCAATACCCCGAAGTGCCTGTCAGCCTCACAGCTGTATTGGAAGAGACAAGTTAGTTACCCAGAAGATGTAGCAGCCTAAAATTGAGCATGATGAGGTTGACAGTAGCAGCAGGAGGAGTAAGGCAGGGAAAAGAGTTAAGTTTGTGCCGTGCCTTACTTCTGACATACGAACGTCTTGAATTTATCCTGCAGGATTTTTCCTTGCCTCCTGCTTATGAGGGAGTTTTGTGAAGGGGTTTAAGTGAAAGTGATAGCTTGACAAATGAGCCTTGTGAGTACTTGGGTCCTGTGATGGCAGCTGTGAAAGTAAGCACTTGTTTTGCTCTCTCTTTTTTGGAGCTAACAGCAGAACGCTCCCCTGTTGCCGTGTTGTGATCCAGCTGCAGGCAGCATCTTTACCCGGGTGTGAACAGCTGGGATCCTTCTGCGTTTCTAGCATCAGCTTGGTTTTATGGCTCTTTGAAATGGCACTTCTGTTTCTTGGGAGTTGGGGGGGTTGTTTTAGTAAGGTAGCCACTAGCTATATATTTTACCCTTCATTCCGAAGCCTCATTCTTTCAAGGATACACTTTCAAGTACCCGATCCACTTCTTAGGTGTGCCTGGTCGTAGCACGCTGTGTTTGTTTCCCATTGACAGTTATATCCTGATGAGAAGTTAAGACACGTTCAGGAGACGTAAGAGCTCTGACACGATAACCTTTTATGATAACCTTTTATTTGTGTTTTAAAACCGAGGAGTCAAGCCACGTCAACCTAAAAACTGCTTTGAAATGCCTTATTAGGAGAAATAACCTCAGGAGAACATCAAGAAAAGGTAAAGGAGGTCTAAAGCCTCTCCCTGGCAGAAGTCCCAGACTGCAGGTTTGCCTCCGTTACAAGCCCTTCCTGACACGAACCGTCTTGAGATTATCACACTGTTACTGTCTGGCAGCAGAACAGCTTCCAGTCACAAATAAGCCTGAATATGAACTAAAAAAAATGCTGTTTCAGCTCTCTGCTTTAAACAGTCTAAGATTAGACGCTTCTTCAGTAGCAGATCTATTTCAAAAATGTCACGTGAGATTTACCTCTACCTCAGAAAGTGCTGGCTCTCATCTCTGTTAAGAGGTCGGTGCCAAATAAATGATTATTGATCTTATCTGACAATTGCAGTGTTGTGTGGTTCAGGACAGAGTCAGAAAGTAGGAATCCAGTTTGGGCACTGTCACGGGCTTTCTGGACAAGGTCGGCTAGATTATCACGGCAGTACCTAGACTCTTTTAACATACAGATACTCGTCTCTGTGCAAATCCCTTCTATACGTGAAGCATTAGCAATCCTACGCCTGCAGGGCTGGTTTCTGGTGGAACTGTAAGAGAGCTTTAAAATCTTAAGGTTTTTCAAAACATTCCTGGGGCTTTATTTTCATTCATTTCTTGGGGTTTTTTGTTTGTTTGTTTTTTGTTTTTTTGAGCTTTTCTGGTTGACATTTTCCAACTATTCCATCTCCAAATATATCTAGAAAGCTGTTGGTTTTATTTGGGAGAGGAAGAAAGTTTAGCATAGGCCTTGATTTCATGCTCTGAGGGGAAAAAACAGACATAGTAAGATTGATTAAAAACTTGAGTTTTGACACCATGATAGGTGATGTATTGTGCTTCAATACCAGCTAAACTTTTGCCAAAGTTTAACTGTGCTTTTGCCAAAAACAAAGACCCCAGACCATGAAAAATGTCACTGCAGTAAAATTAGATCAGTAGATAGCTATAAGGGACATGTGAAGTTCTCACCTGACTTTTGATGTCCATGGTACTCGTCACTATTTGAGCTAGACATCTTCCAAGCTTCCTTTAGAGCAGGTAGAGCACGTTGGCTTTAAGGTGCGATTCACCTGACCTGTTTTAGATACCTGCTTGGCACCCTCAGCTCCGTTCCCCATGAGAGCAGCAAGCTTAGATGTGGACACCTGTGTTTGGTGAGATGAGTCCTGTTCTTAGGAAACAAATGTAGACAAATGCACAAATAAGTAAACGCAGCTACTTTCTGATCTGCTTTTTATCCTTGGGAGTGGATTTAACGGAGACAGCAGGGGAATGGCCAACCTTATTAGTGCTGCTCAATACAAGGAGCATCTTTCTGATCAGGTGTCGCAGTAGCATCCAGGCATCATTTTTTCCATTTTATATCAGAGCTGTGTCTGATCACGATCATCCCGTACCTCTCACTGTTAATTGGGTACTTTCACATTCAGACACGTTCAGACATTGAATGATTTTCTGTTCTGTAATACAGAAGTTTTGTCCGGTGAGTGCAATGTTCAGAGGTGATGTTAATATTAAGTATTGAATTGTGAAACATTGGCTGATAGGTTTTCAAGTATTTCTGGATTCCTGCTCTCTTTTTTTCTCGTTAGGAAGAAGCCTGAGAATACTGTCATAATTTTACACCAAAGATTTTCTTGCTTTAGCCTTAGAAACATGGAAAAATTAATCAATATTTGCTTGGATTTTTTTTCTCTTTCAAAAAGATTTCCATAGTGGCCTTTGAAAAATCACAGCTATACCTAAAGGCAGATCTGGTTTGAAGAAAGCCTTAAAACAGCCTGCTGAGGTCCCTTGTGCTATCATAACGTCACATTTATTTGGTTCATTATTACTTGTGAAAAGCAGGAGCGGGGAAGGATTGATCAGCTATAAAGGTTTGGGTATTTCCATGGCGTTTCATCGATAGCGGTAATAGACCCTGCAGGCTGAATGATGCTTTCACTCCACGGTAAGGCTTGCCTTCGTTTGAGCTGTATGAATATAATAAAGGACAGAGTTTTCCCCTCTAGTTAAATATGAGCTTGTAGTTCCGTTGTAGAAGAGAATCCAGCTTTGCCGTGTCACCGTTGCAGGTGGAATACTAGCAAACTTATTTTTGTCCCTAAAGTAACAGGACTCTTCCTGCACCCCCTGAAAATAGCTCTGCACCTTAAGTAGCTGCTGCTGTTTCAGAAACATTTTCCATTTTGGGATTTTGCTAGCAAAGTACGTTTGCATGTAGGCAGGCAGCGTGACTTTTTTTTTTTTTAATAGGTTGTTGGCTTTCTTTCCACTCCCGCATGAGAAATGGAGGCTGCTCTGGAGAGCAGTGAGGTCAGGTCTGAATGGTGTGTTTTTTTTTTTTTTTCCCCAAAGCATCTTTCAAATCTCTTGATTTATCAGTGCGATACAGAAGCAGAGACTGGCTGTTGGTGTGGTTACTTGGGGGCTTTTCACTTCCAATTCACTTATTAGGAAAAAATACATGTATTCTTTTCCTCTCCCTGCTCAACCTCTTGGTATTTTCACCTCTGTGAATCGCAGTGGGCAAGAACTAAAACTGTTGTAGATGCTTTTATAAAGAAAATAGGCATTTGAGAGTTCTGTATTTTTTTCATGGAAAAGGGTTTTGTTTTCAGTTGTAGTTTATGCTTTATTAGCCTTGGGAAAAAAAAAACTGATGGCTATAAAAATGTGGCCTAGTGACCTCCTAAAATATAATTCTCACCGATATGAGAGCTATTTCCCAGTTATCTCTGATTTTAAATGCTTCTGTTTCTTTTATCCTTCATAAACTAACTACTACAAGTGTACGCATCTCCTATGCACCTAGTAATTCATACCTGCAGACCCTGAAGGATAACCATGCTTTTCCCTAAGCAAAATTGGGCTTTACATCTTTCTTTAAAATGGTTTAATTCCTTCCAGAGAAGAAAATGAGCTCTTCTGACAGGCACTTAGTAAATCCAGCTTGGAAACTGCAGGAGCAGGAGACGATAATACTAGTGAAGTTCAGAACTGCTTCTAATGACATCTGAAATTTGAAGTCAAGTCACTTCACAAAGAACTGTTTGAGATAACAGACCACTTAAAATTCCCGAGGCTCAAACTTACAAATCCAGCTGTGGCTAAAAGAAACTCAGTATCACTAAAAAATACTGTAGTTCAGAGGAAGAATAACCACTTTAAACACCTGACCAGTTGTATCTGGAATTCTTTACTTGTGAAGGACCCACTTCTGAGGACCAGGCTGGGGAAAATCTGAATGTAGAAGAGCTACGGGGTGGTTTTGGTTTCCTGCTGAAGGATGACTAAAACTGTATAATAGGCATCGGATTCCCTTAATCTTTGGTCAGTCTTTCATATACCGAAGCTATTCTGTAGGTATTTTTCTGAGTTGCCTCATATCTTTGTGTTCAGTGCAGGAACAAATGTATTTACAATGAAAGGCCAAATTCGTTGGAAGCCCTTAACGATTTTTCGTTTACGTTGCAGTGGAAGATTGATGACAAGCCAGTAAAAATTGACAAATGGGATGGTTCAGCTGTGAAAAATTCTTTGGACGATTCTGCCAAAAAGGTACGTTCTGCAACTGTTGACTTCTCTTGCTTGGAAAACATTTGTGTTTTGTGATCCCCTGGATCTGAGTTGGATCTGTTAGTGCTTAGAGTAATAGCAGCTATTACAATGTCTGATGCGGGCATCAATTATGTGTAAAGTCTCTCTTCACACTACCTGTATGATCTAGATTGCTTCGGTAAAGGATTTAGACAAACCAATTTGTAAAAATTTATAAAAGCACAAAATAAACTCGGCTTCCTGTTTCTCTCTCAGGTTCTCCTGGAGAAGTACAAGTATGTTGAAAATTTCCATTTGATTGATGGCCGTCTCATCATCTGCACAATCTCTTGTCTCTTTGCAATTGTAGCTTTGATTTGGGATTACCTGCACCCCTTTCCTGAATCCAAACCCGTTCTCGCTTTTTGTGTTGTATCATATCCTTTACATGGGTTGTCTTATTTTCACCAGAAGCGGTTTCTTTATTTTTCTTCCCCCACAGCCCCCAAAGCACAACAAAACTCGTCTCTGTATTCCCATTTTCAGGCCTGTGAGAGTTTTGCCACCTATTGTGCGGGGATCAGCTGTTAATTCACTATTTTTCATGTAACAGCCAAATCCATGCCTGTCTGGGTGGTTTCAATCTGACAGTAACACACCTAAATCTGGGTTATCTGTGTGTAGTAGGTGACTTCCTTGATCTCGGACACCAAGTGCACGTAGAGACACCCGAGTTGTGGTGTGTTAATCTCGAGCTGCAAGTTGGCCCTCAAAAGTTTGGGATATTTCTTGGTTTGTTTGTTTTTTGTTTTAATCGCAGTGAAATTGCTTCTGTAGTCAGGTTACAGTGACATCTGCTCTTTCCTAATACGATAGACCAAGTGCCAAAAGTGAGAAGTGAAGTGGGAGTAATTCTTACCAACACTACCCTCAAAGAGGAACAGACGCCGAATTTAGGAAGGTAGCACTACAAATCAGTGTGTAAATTCAGCGTGAACACTGAACTACCAAGAAATACTCGCAGTTGTGTGTTCAGTATGATGGCACAGCTGTTGTCTTCTGTTTGGGCTCGCAGGGTTGGTGTGCCACTGGTTTGTTTGCATCTACTCCAGCAAGACAGATGTCTGTAGAGGTTTTTGCGACATAAATGTATGGGACGGATCAGCGGTGCTTGCCTGGAAGCTCGGTGCGGACCTGGGAGTCACCGTGCTGCTAAATGGCTGTATGATCTTGGGCAAGCCGCTTCGTCGTTTCAGGCTACGGTTTTTCTCTGGCTTTCAGCATGAAAGTTGGGGTGATTCATCTTGCAGCATTTAGAATGATTTAATTCAAAAAATGAGGAAAATTAATTACTTGATCTGTGCTTGTAGAAATGCACAGTAATTAATTGCGACTCATTTAGTCTCACGTTTTCCCACTATCTCTACAGATGTTGCCCCTCCAAAATGAGTGAAATAAGTGCAAATAGAATTTCATTGTTGTGATTTCTACTTCTTCTAATGATTTTTTTTTTGTAGCTTTTTTTATGTGGCTGTTTCAGAAATCCCATTCACGAAAGTGTTTAGAGTATTGTCGCTTTCCCCGTTACTTTCAGGCATTAATTAGTGCTCTTATACAACCGCAAAGCTTTTACCTGAACGTCACACACTGTCAGTTTAGTTTTTCATGCTAATGAGACATCAGTCCAGCTTGGAATGATAAAAGGTGACTAAAATGACAGAGAATGCAAATAATTGCTTTGCACACCTTCAGATTACTGTACGTACAATTTTCATTTCCTTAACTTTTTGAACATATTTTGTGATGATGGGAATCCTGACCATTTATACCTCGTACAAAGAAAAGAGCATTTTCCTCGTGGCTCACAGACGAGATCCCGCGGGGATGGACCCGGATGACGTCTGGCAGTTGTCCTCCAGTCTCAAACGGTACCGTTGCTCCTGGAGCCGGGCTCACCGAGGGGGAACGCGGTAACGTGGTGCCTGCGGCTTTGATTTGCACTCCACCGTGGGGCAGAGAAGCTGTTTTACTTACCCAGACCATCCCTACATGTGGGATAACTAACTCAGAACAACATGGGGGAGAAAATACTGATATTTCTACAACGGACACAAAGCTTTTTGCAAAGGATCAGCTGTGTGTCATGCGCTTTGCTGCTTCCTGGGCAACCCGTGATTAATACTCACCACAGCACATTGCTCGGAAGCAGCAGTGGTCTGAGGCCGGCTGGCTGAGCGCCTGCCAGTCTCGTGTGCAAGATTTCCATCTGGGGGAAAAAAAATGTCAAGGATGATTCCTATTTTCATACCTACAAATCTGTTTCACTCTAAAATCAAGTCCCAGCCTAAAAATGGGAATAGGGATGAAGTTATGTGCCACAAAAGTTCAACCATTGCTTCTTTTTAAAGGGGAGACAAAAATTGAATCCCTTATGAAGAGTATAAACATCTTCAGCTGTGTTATAATTAAAGACTGCATGTTGCAGCCGTTGCTATTCTGCCTATATTTGTGTAATAAAGTGGGGTGTTGCATGCTGGGACCCCCTTCTTTGGGGATTTCTCCCCCTAGCAAAGATGAGGTTGCTCAGTTACGTTCTCCTGGTGCAAACTGCACGTGGCTTTTTGGTTCCTGACAGCTTTTTGGTGACGCCTCAGCTCTTGCAAATCCTAATGAATTTTGCTTTGACCTTTCTTTGATCTTCCTTCAGGTTTGATGACAAATACACCTTGAAGCTAACTTTCATCAGCGGAAGAACCAAACAGCAGAGGGAGGCCGAGTTCACCGAATCCATTGCGAAATTCTTTGATAACAACGGAACATTAGTCATGGAGGCCTACGAGCCAGAGGTCTCCAAGCTGCACGATAGTTTGGCCGTGGAGAGGAAAATAAAATGATTTCAGGCACCACCTTCATCCTGGGATCATGCTAAATTAATACCAATAAAATAAAACAGCAAAGAAAGTTAATTGCCTCTGTTTTTGTCCTGAAATCCTATCGATTTTGGACGAGCAGGATTTTTAATCTTGGACCTAAGCTTTTTGGAGCTAATGTCTAAGCCTTGGGCTCTGTGCCTGCCGTCCTGGTCCTGTCACCTCCAGGATGGATGTTGGAGGACGGGTGACGCATTGGGGACCTCCAGGAGGGAGACAGTCACTCGATGCTGTGTTGACGTCCTCTCTTTCGCCTGGCCGTGCTTTACAAACCCAGCCCCGCGCCACGTAGCGCTGGGGCGATTTCACCCTTCACGTTACCTTTGCATTAATGAATTTTTGCGTTAGGAATTCAGGACAAAATCCTCTAAACCAGCTGTCCCTTCGCCAACGAGTTTTCTTTATTTTTGTATTTATCCAAGCTGGGGGGGGGGGGGGGGGGATTGTTTTATATAGAGGGAAAAAAACCTTTTATGTGTTTGGGGGCGGTGGGGGAAGATGGATATGCTGCTGCTGGACGTCGGGGTGCGACGCTTATCCATACGGCGCGTTGCAGCCCCTCGCTCCCCGGTGCAAACCGGCGTTTTCTGAGCGGATTGCTTTCTCTTTTTCTCCTTTTTTTCCCCCAATAAAAGGACGGAGCAGATGTGCAGAGCGTGTCCGGCCTCTCTCTGGGCGCCGCGGGGCAGGGCGGGCCGGGGGGCGGGCGCGGGGGCCGGGCCGGGGCGGACCCGGCGCAGCGGAAGCGGCTCCCGGCGCCGCGGATGGCGGTGGCGGCGGCTGCGCCGGGGCCGGGGCCGGGCTGGTGCCCCCGGGCAGCGCGGTAGGACCGGGGTGGGCGGCGGGGAAGCGGTCGGGGGGGCTTCGCGGCGGTGGTGGGGGGCTGAGCACGGCCCGGGGCTGCCCCTGGCTCGGGGGGGTCCCCTGGCCCCGGCCCCGGCCCCAGGGTGTCCCCATCCCTGTCCCCAGGGTGTCCTTGTCCCCATCCCTGGCCCCATCCTGGTCCCCAAGGTGTTCCCATCCCCATCCCAGTCCCCAGCGTGTCCCCATCCCCATCCCTGTCTCCAGGGTGTCCCCATCCCTGTCCCCATCCCGGTCCCCAAGGTGTTCCCATCCCCGTTCGTGTCTCCAGGGTGTCCCTGTCCCTATCCCTGTCCCCAGGTTGTCCCCATCTCCATCCCTGTCTCCAAAGTGTCCCCATCCCTGTCCCCATCCCAGTCCCCAGGGTGTTCCCATTGCCATCCCTGTCCCCAGGGTATTCCCATCCCTGTCCCCGTCCCCAGGGTGTTCCCATCATCATCCCTGTCCCCAAAGTGTCCCCATCCTGGTCCCCAAGGTGTCCCCATCCCCATCCCGGTCCCCAGGGTGTCCCCATCCCTGTGCCCGTTCCTGTCCCCCAAGTGTCCCCATCGCCATCCCTGTCCCCATCCCCATCCCTGTCCCCAGGGTGTCCCCGTCCCTGTCCCAGTCCCCAGGGTGTCCCCTGGGGTCAGACCCCCGCGGGTGGCTGGAAGCGGTTTGGGGGAGCGAGGTGGGATGGGGAGGTTGGGGGGGGGGTCAGGCCGGACCCCGCTTTCCCCCTTCGAAACCTCTCCCGCTGCTTTTCCGCCCCGCCAGGGATTTCGGCCTCGCGGGGCGACCATGGGGCCGGGGACCCCGCCGAGCCCGCGCCGGGAGACCCTTTTCCGGCAGGAAGCTCCCGGCGGCGTCACCTACCGCATCCCGGCGCTGCTCTACCTGCCGCCCGCCGCCACCTTCCTGGCCTTCGCCGAGAAGCGCTCGTCCGCCCGCGACGAGGACGCCCAGCACCTGGTGCTGCGCCGCGGCCGGCGCCGGGGCCTGGAGGTGGAGGTGACGGTGACGCCGGGCGCGGGGTGGACGTGGTGGCCGCGGCGCGATGCCGAGCGCTCTCGTTCTCCCGTCCCCTCCCTTCTTCCCGCAGTGGGGCCCCGCGGAGGAGCTGCCGCAGCTGACGCTGCCCGGCCACCGCACCATGAGCCCCTGCCCCGTGTACGAGGCGGCCGGCGGCACCGTCTTCCTCTTCTGCATCTGCGTGCGGGGCCGGGTGACGGAGCGGCGGCAGGTCCTGGCGGGCCGCAACGCCGCCCGCCTCTGCTGCGCCGCCAGCCCCGACGGCGGCCGCAGCTGGGCCCCGCTGCGCGACCTCACCGAGCCGGCCGTGGGGCCCGAGCTGCGCCGCTGGGCCACCTTCGCCGTGGGGCCGGGCCACGGCGTGCAGCTGGCCGCCGGGCGCCTGGCCGTGCCCGCCTACGCCTACTACGTGCACCGGCGCTTCTGCGGCCTGCCGCTGCCCTGCTGCACCGAGCCGCACGCCCTGGTGTTTTACAGCGACGACCGGGGCCGCAGCTGGCGTAGGGGCGCGTTGGTCGAGGGCTTGCGCACCGGCGAGTGCCAGGTGGCCGAAATCGCCGCCGCTGACGGTGGCCCGGTGCTCTACTGCAGCGCCCGCACGCCGCGGCGGTGCCGGGCCGTGGCGCTCAGCACCGACCGCGGGCTCCGCTTCGGCCGCTCGGCGCCCTGCGAGCAGCTCTGCGAGCCGCCCCGCGGCTGCCAGGGCAGCGTGGTGAGCTTCGCCGGGCCGCCCGGCGCCGGCCAGCCCCTCACCGCCGCCTCTTGGCTCCTCTTCTCCCACCCCACCGACAAGCGCCGCCGGCGCGACCTGGGCCTCTACGTCAACCCTTCGCCGCTGGAGCGGGAGGGCTGGCGGCGGCCCTGGGTGCTCCACGAGGGACCCTGCGGCTACTCCGACCTGGCCGTCTGCCCGGACCCCGACGGGCTCTTCGGGTGCCTCTTCGAGTGCGGGGCGGCCAGCGGCTGCGAGGAGATCGCCTTCTGCCTCTTCACCCGGCGCCAGCTCCTCAGCGCCTGCGGGGCGCCCGCCGGCGAGCCCGGAGCCGCGTAGGCCTTGCCCGGCGTCTCCCCGACGCCGTTTCTTCCAGCGACCATCGAATTTGCGCCCGGAGCCGCCCCCGCGGGGTAAATACTGCGACCAAGGGTCCCCTTTTCCGGCCACGTGCGTGGCGGCATCCTCGATGCTGCCTTTACCTAACGTCGTGGATATAAAGCCGAAACAACTCATCTTCCGAGGATGTTTTATGGGATGCGATCATCCAAACTTTATTACGTGGGCCGAAATGATGCTTTGCAACGGGGAACGAGCCGGTTTTGCCCGGCAGCCGGGAAAGCCGGTGCTGCCGCGGGCTTTTTGGCTCGTTTGACTAAAACCGCTGCGTTTTTGTGTTGGTTGGTGCCCCGGCGCCGGCGGTGCTGGCGCGGCCGGGCTCCCCGGATCGTGTGACCCGGGCGCGTGCGTTATCCGGCCTCGCCGAGGGCGTTGCAAATCAATGAGCTTTATTTATCTCGCAGGGAGTCGGGGCGGTCGCGTGGGTCCCCACCCCGGGCCGGGAAGGGAGCCCAGGAGATCCGGCGGCCGGCTGCGAGGGGACACGGGGGAGCAGCTGGGCTGGGGTCAAAGCCGGAGGTTCGGGGGGGGGGTTAAACCCGAAGGTTTAGGTCGAGTTTTGGGGTCTGAAAGCCAAGGATTTCGCTCCGGGTCCCGGGAGAGACGCGGGCCGTGGGGATGGGGAGAGCTGGCAGCTCATGTTCTTGAGAACATGCACCCAGCGTGCTCCTGCACCCATCACACCCTTGCAACCATCACGCCCTTGCTCCCATCACATCCCTACACCCATCCTGTCCTTGCACCCATCACACCGTTGCACCCGCTATGCCCTTGCACCCATCACGGCCTTGCAACCGTCATGTCCTTATGGCCATCGTGCTCTTACACCCATCATGATCTCAACTCAGTCATGCTCTTGCACCTATCGTGCCCTTGCACCCGTTGCGCCTCTGCACCCATGGTGCCCCTGCACTCATCATGCTCTGACACCAGCCTCGTGGTGGACTGGGCTGAACCTCATGGTCCTTCTTTAAGCCGGATGGAGAAAACCTGGGAGACATCGACTTTGGATGAGCTCGTCTTCCTCTTTGGCTTTTTATCCAATATTCAGCCGTTTCTGGCCCAGGAAAGCTCTGGTCAGCCAAGATCTCGGGGGGGGGGCCAAGCACTCACGCCGGGGGCTTTGGGCTTCTGAGGACCTCTGCGACGGTGGGACCGCTGTGTCTTGAACAGGCCAAGTGGTGGCACTTGAGGACCACGTAACGCGGATTCTCCGGCAAAAAGCCGTTTGCCTGGGTGGGCTGGAGACCCCCCCCCCGCCCGAAGCTCCCGGCTCCCTTTCGGAGCTGCTTCCCCTCTCCCGGCAACCCGCGGGTGCCCAAAACAGCCGAAGCCGGGACGTGCGTTGGAAAGGCGGCGGTGGTGGCCCCCGTTGTGGTGTGCCCTGGGACGCGGGCTGGGTTTTCTGCCTCTCACCGGTGTCGCAGCAAAGGCCCTCAAAGGCCAGCTTTCACCCTTGGTCTCCTCCTGACCCCCATTTCAGCCAGTTTTGAGGTCCCCCCCATGGCCCTGGGGGCTCCTACCACCCCGTCCAGCCCTGGTTTCTCCTCCGGGGTCCGTGGAGGCAGCAAAAGGCCTGGAGATGGCCAAGGTGGGCCGAGAGCAGCCATGGCCATGGCTCGGGGAGAGCGGTGTGACAAGGGGGTCGCAGGGCTGCTGTGGTGCCATGGGCAGGATGAGCTGCAGGACTGAGATGGGACGGGATGAGACAGGACAGGAGCATCATGGGCTCCAGGACAGTGATGGGATGGGACAGGACAGGAATATCCCAGGCTCTGGGAGAGGGACGAGGACAGAATGAGGATGAGGCTGGGGACAGGGACAGGGACAGGACGGGATGTGACAGGACAGGAGCATTGTGGGCTGCAGGACAGAGACAGGGATGAGGATGAAGATGGGATGGGACAGGACAGGACCAGACAGGAACATCGTGGGCTGTGGGACAGGGACAGGGAGGGGGACAGGTCAGGTTGGAGCAGGACAGGAGCATCATGAGCTGTGGGATGGGACAGAACAGGACAGCACCACTGCAGGCTGCAGGACAGGACAGGACGGGACGGGATGGGATGGGACAGGAGCATTGCCGGCTCCAGGTCAGGTTGGGATGGGACAAAATAGGAATGTCATGGACTGCAGGATGGGATGGGACAGGACAGGATGGGGCAGATGCATCATGGGCTCCAGGACAGGACGGGATGAGAGCGGAGGGGACAGGAGCATCGGGGGTGCCAGGACTGGGCCAGGACAGACTGGGGACGGGATGGGTCAGGCTCTGCGCAGGGCTGTGCAGGCCGGGGGCTCAGCAGCCGCCTGCCCCCCCCCCCCCCCCCCCCCCCCACCGAGGGCCCCGAACCCGGGAATAAATGTGGGACTGAATGGGGACAGAGGGAGGGGAAGCGAGGGAGAGGGAAGGAAAGGGAATCTGTCTCCCTACCAGGTGCAGGTTGGGTGCAGATCTGGGAGTGGGTGGAGGTCTGCGTGCGGGTGCAGGTCTGGGTGTGGGTGCAGGTCTAGGTGCAGCTCTGGATGGAGGTCTGGGTGCAGGTGCAGGTCTGGGTGCAGCTGTGGGTGGAGGTCTGAGTGTGGGTGCAGGTCTAAGTGGAGGTCTAGGTGCAGGTCTGGGTGCGGGTGCAGGTCTGGGCGCGGGTGCAGCTGTGGGTGCAGGTCTGGGTACAGGTCTGGGTGCAGCTCTGGGTGCAGGTCTGGGTGCAGCTCTGGGTGCAGGTCTGGGTGTGGGTGCAGGTCTAGGTGGAGGTCTGGGCACAGGTGCAGGTCTGGGCGCGGGTGCAGGTCTGGGCACGAGTGCAGCTGTGGATGCAGGTCTGGGTGCAGGTCTGGGTGCAGGTCCAGGCACGGGTGCAGCTGTGGGTGCAGGTCTGTGTGCAGCTGTGGGTGCAGGTCCGGGTGCAGGTCTGGGTGCAGGTCCAGGTGCAGGTCCGGGCGTGGGTGCAGCTGTGGGTGCAGGTCTGGGTGCAGGTCTAGGTGCAGGTCCGGGTGCGGGTGCAGCTGTGGGTGCAGGTCCGGGTGCAGCTGTGGATGCAGGTCCGGGTGCAGGTTCGGGTGCAGGTCCGGGCGCGGGTGCAGCTGTGGGTGCAGCTGTGGGTGCAGCTGTGGGTGCAGGTCCGGGTGCAGGTCCGGGTGCGGGTGCAGCTGTGGGTGCAGGTCTGGGTGCAGCTGTGGGTGCAGGTCTGGGTGCAGGTCCGGGCGCGGGTGCACACCGAGACCCCAGCGCTGCAGCCAGCACAGGACTGTGCAGTACCGGTGTACGGCTCCTCAGCCCCTCGCAGACGCCGTCCCCCATCAGCACCCTTAATTAGCGCCTGCATTAATTAGCACCCAGGCTGGCGGGCTCCGGAGGAGGCCTCACCGGCGGAGGGGGGACCGTGCCGGGGGGCCGGGTGCAGGATTCGTGCCGGCCCCGCGCGGGAGGGCCGAGCCGCCCCATCCCTCCTCCGCCGTACCGCCCTGCCTGCGCGGCGGGGAGGAGCGGACCGCCGAGCCGGGCCACCACCGCCGCCACCACCACCGCGACCCGCTCGCCATGGCCCCGCGCCGCCGACACCCCTGACCCCCCCCGCCTCCATGGGGGCCCTGGGGGTGCTGGGGCTGGGGGTGCTGCTGGCCTGGCTGCCCCCGGCGCCCGCCGAGACCTTCTCGGCCATGCTGAGCATCCGGCAGGCGCTGGGCGCCGAGGGACGTCTGCTCCGGCTCCTCCGCGCCTACCTGCAGCAGGAGAGCGACCGCCTCAGCGACCTGGCCCGGTAGGGACCGACCCCCCCCCCCGACCCCCCCCCAAAAATCCCATTTTGACGGTGTTTGGGTGATGGGAAGCAGGGATGCGGGTGGCCACCTCGGGACCGGGGAGATGCTGCTGATATCACCAGCACTAGCAGAAATGCAGCAGGAAGGACGCTGAACCAACGGTTTTGGGTGTTTCAGAGCAGACCGAGCACCCATGGGTGAACAGAGATGGTCACCCGGACCGGGCGCTTTGGCGTGGTTTTGGGTGAAGTTTTGAGGTCTTTGAGGTCACTGGGCGCCGGCGCCTCGCAGGTTTTACAACAAGGTGCAGGCGCTGCACCAGGAGCCCGCGGCCTCGGTGGACAACCCCTTGCTGGCCTTCGGCCTCATCAAGCGCCTCCGCTCCGACTGGCTCAACGTGGTCTACAGCGAGGCGGCCGGTGAAAACACACAGGGTATGGGGTCCATCCGGCCACCCGTCCCCCTCCCCGGCCACCAAACGCCCCGGGATGTCCCTGGAGATGTTGGGGTGAGGTGGCACCTGCAAGAGGAGCACGTGGCTTGGGGAGGGACAAGCTGGGGAAGGGGGGACGGGAAGGCAGAGTGGTCCAGGTGGACACCCCCACGGCTTCGTTGGGCTCGTTAACGCTGCCCGGCGCCGTCCCGCTGCCCGCAGAGCTCCAGACCGGCTTCGAGGCGCTGCGGCAGGAGCTGCCGGGGCCGGAGGACCTGGACGGGGCGGCCCGGGCGCTCATGCGGCTGCAGGACGTCTACGCGCTGAGCGTCAAGGGCTTGGCCAAGGGCGTCTTCGAGCCCGCTGGCGCCCACTCGCCCCTCTACCACCCCGGCCAGCCCATCGCCCTCTCCGCCGACGACTGCTTCCACGTGGGCAAGGTGAGGGCGAGCCGGGGGGCTCGCGGCCGGGGGGGGGGTCTCGCGTCCCAGCGCCGGAGCGGGGCTCGGGGCACCGCCGTGCAACGCGAGGGAAGGACGAGGCGGGTTTCGGTCGGCCGCGCGGATGCAGGGAGGCCCCTCTGACTCAGCCCGCAGGCATCTGCCGGCGGAGCGAGCCCAAAGCGCGGGGTTCTCGCACCGCTTTGGGGAAGGGAAGAGCCAGCCCAGCGCCGCTAAGCCCGGCCTTGCCGGCGTGAGCTGCCTCCAGGCGCGGCGGGGGTGATGCTTTGGAGGCGGGGAGGCTGCGGTGGGATGTGGTTGAAGCCCAGCTCCATGGCCGTTCCCTGCCCGGGGGGAAAAGCAGGGCACTAAATCCATGGGAGCAGATTCGGATGCATTTATGGAAACTAAGCTTTTCTGGGCAGAGCCCCCCTGAGGTCATTGCAGAGCCAGGACTGAGTGTTGGGGGGGGGGAGGTGGGATGGGAGAGGACGGGGTGGCACAGGATGGGATGGGGATTGAGATGGGAGAAGATGGGGTGGAGATGGGACAGAGCAGGATGGGGTGGGACAAGATGGGATGGGATGGGAAGGGATGGGACGGGAAGGAACAAGGTGGGACAGGTGGCAGGTGGAGGAGGGATGGGATGGGATGGGATGGGATGGGATGGGATGGGACGGGATGGGATGGGTGGCAGGTGGAGGAGAGATGGGATGGGATGGGACAGAGTGGGGTGGGGTGAGTGGCAGGTGGAGGAGAGATGGGATGGGATGGGACAGAGTGGGGTGGGATGAGTGGCAGGTGGAGAAGGGATGGGACAGGACGGGACAGGACAGGGGCCAGGTTCTCCCTGGCGGTGGGTCCAAGCGGCACGGTGCCTCGCAGGTGGCCTACGACACGGGCGATTACTACCACTCCATTGCGTGGCTGGAGGAGGCCGTCGACCTCTTCCGCCTCTCCTACGGGAGCTGGAACACAGAGGACCGGGCCAGCCTGGAGGACGCCCTGGACCACCTGGCCTTCTCCTACTTCATGGTATGTCCGTGGCACGTCCGTGTCCAGGAGATTCCCGCGTGCCCCACTCCAGCTGGAGCTCAGCGTGATTTTCAGGGTCGTCCCCATCACCGCGGTGCCCGGTGGGGTGAAACCGTGGGCTGAGCTCTGAGGGGACATGGCCGTGGTGGGAGGATGCTCCTGAGCTTTCTTCATCTCCCCCTTGCAGGTGGGAAACGTCTCGCACGCCTTGAGCCTCTCCAGGGAGCTTCTGCGCTACGGTACGTCGTCAGCAAGGGCAGATCCCCGGCGTCAAACCGCTGCACCTCCAAACCGGGCTTGGCCACGCTGGAAGGGGCAGGAGAAGCCTGGTGGCACCCCATCGCCTCGTCCCCATGCGGGTGCTGCCATGCCTCGGTGGGGAGCACCGGGTGGACCCGGCCGCGGGACCAAGCCCCGGTGGGGGGGGGGGGGGGGACAGACACCGGTGCCACCTTGTCCCCGGCAGACCCCGGCAACCTCAGGGTGGCCAGGAACGTGGCGCAGTACGAGAAGCTGCTGGAGGAGCGGGAGGTCCCCGCGGAGCCGGGACCGCCGCGGCGCCCCGACAGCACCCGCCTGCAGACCCGCGACGCCTACGAGGAGCTGTGCCGGCGCCCGGGGACGCAGGTGCGGGGCGGCGGGTCCCGCGGCGGTCCTCGCCGCCGGCCCCCGCCGCACGCCCTGCCCGCTGCCGTCTCGCCCCCGCAGCACCCGCCGCCGAGCCTCCGCTGCGCCTACGAGACCCACGGCAGCCCCTACCTGCTGCTCCAGCCGGCCAAGAGGGAGACGGTCCGGCTGCAGCCCTACGTCGCCCTGTACCACGACTTCGTCAGCGACGCCGAGGCCGAGACCGTCAAGGCGCTGGCGGGGCCCTGGGTGAGCTGGGGGGGTGGCAGGTCCCACCACGTCCCACCGCGTCTCCTGGCCAGGGCCACCCAAGCGCCGCTTCTCCAGGCGTGCAGAAACGTGAGCGTTTCGGAGCTTTTTCACAGCCGGGAAGAGCCCGAGCTTCAAGCCCGGCTCAGCTCCCTCCTAGACCCGGCACCTCGGAGGTTTTGGGGAGCAACCAGGCGCTTTCCAGCATCCGTCTAGCCAAACCAAGCCTGAACTCGTGGTATCTAATCGTGGTGGGTGACAAGGGGCTGATGCTGCCGGTGACCACCTCCAGCCCGGCTCGGCGTCACCGGCAGCTCGGGGTGGTGATTTTTGGTAAAACCACCCCAGCTCAGACCCAGACGCTGGTCCCTGCTTGATTTGGGGGGGTCCCTAACCTTGGGGTCCCACCGCGGCACCCCAGGTGGCCACGCTGGTGGCTCTCCGGCCGCCACCGAGCATCTCCATCTCCCCGCAGCTGCAGCGGTCCGTGGTCGCCTCCGGCGAGGAGCAGCAAAAAGCCGAGTACCGGATCAGCAAGAGGTAGGTGACCCCCCAACGCCGCGGCTCCTGGGGACGCCTGGGCCCTCCTGGGGCTGGGCGAGCACCGGCCAGCCACCCCCATGTGACCCATGGCCGTGGGGCCCGCAGCGCCTGGCTGAAGGACACGGCCGACCCGGCGGTGGCGGCACTGGAGCGGCGCATCGCCGCCGTCACCGGCCTGGACGTGCGGGTGCCCTACGCCGAGTACCTGCAGGTGGTCAACTACGGGCTGGGCGGCCACTACGAGCCCCACTTCGACCACGCCACCGTGAGCGGGGGGACGGGGATGGGAACGGGGGGCTTCTCGGGGGGCTCCTCAGGGTTGTCCCTGCGGTGGTCCCAGCATGGTCCCCAGGGTTGTCCCCAGGGTGGTCCCTAAGGTGGTCCCAGAATGGTCCCAGCATTGTCTCCAGCATGGTCCCCAGGGTGGTCCCTAAGGTGGTCCCAGAATGGTCCCAGCATTGTCTCCAGCGTGGTCCCCAGGGTGGTCCCTAAGGTGGTCCCAGCATGGTCCCCAGGGTTGTCTCCAGCATGGTCCCTAACGTGGTCCCAGCATTGTCCCCAGTGTGGTCCCTAAGGTGGTCCCAGGGTGGTCCCAGCATTGTCTCCAGCGTGGTCCCTAAGGTGGTCTCAGCATGGTCCCCAGGCTGGTCCCAGCATTGTCCCCAGCATGGTCGCTAAGGTGGTCTCAGCATTGTCCCCAGTGTGGTCCCTAGGGTGGTCCCAGCATGGTCCCCAGGGTTGTCTCCAGCATGGCCCCCAGTGTGGTCCCTAAGGTGGTCCCAGCATGGTCCCCAGGGTTGTCCCTGGCATGGTCCCTAGGGTGGTCCCAGCATTGTCCCCATCATGGTCTCCAGGGTGACTCCAGCATTGCCCCCAGTGTGGTCCCTAGGGTGGTCCCAGCATGGTCCCCAGGGTTGTCCCCAGCATGGTCCCCAGGGTGGTCCCAGCATTGTCCCCATCGTGGTCTCCAGGGTGGCCCCAGTGTGGTCCCCAGGGTGGTCCCAGCATGGCCCCAGCGTGGTCCCTAAGGTGGTCCCAGGGTTGTCCCTGGGGTGGTCGAGGTAACTGCTGGGAAAGGCAGCAGGTTCGCTGAGGGAAGGGAGGAAAAGAGAGAGGGAGAGAGATAGGGAGAGAGGGAAAGAAAGAAAGAAAAGAGGAAAAAAGGGAAAGAGAAAGGGAAAGAGGGAGACAAGGAAAGAGAGAGAGAAAGAAAGAGAAAGAAAGAATGAAAGAAAGAGGGAAAGGGAGAGGGAAAGGGAGAGGGAAAGAGAGAAAGAGAAAGAGAGGAAGGAAGAAGGGGAGGGAATGGGAAGGGGAAAGGAGGGATGGGGAGAGAGAGGGAAGGAGGAATCGCAGGACAGTTATAGTTCACCCCATGTTTTTCCTCCAAACCTTCTTCTGGGCAGAAAGGTTTTTCAAGCAAGGTGAAAACATCCAATCAGGTTAAAATTCCCCAGGTTTTTCTCGAGGGGAGAAAAAAAGCAAGTGGGAAATGGCTCAGTTGGGGACATTTTGGCTAAAAAGCTTTGATTTGCACAAAAAAAGGGTGTTGAGGCTCGAGTTCCTGTCGTGCCCAGGTTTTCCTGGGGGATTTGCCCGCGGGCAGCTCAGAGCCACTGGGTCCCGTTGTGGTGCGACGTGCTTTGGGGCCGAGCAGCGTTCGCCCGGGCCCGACCGGCTCCTCTCTCTGGGGCAGTCGCGGAAGAGCCCCCTTTACAGAATGAAGTCGGGCAACAGGATCGCCACGGTCATGATCTACGTGAGTGCCCGCGTTTCCGGGCTCCGCGAGGTCGCAGCTGCGTCGGTCGTCAGTAGGGTTCAGAGTGAACGTGGTTTCGAGATGGAGAGGGAGGCTGGGGCGGGGGGGAGGCTCAAGGGAGACTTCACGCCTCGTGAAGCAGCCGTCCCCCGTCCCCCACGGGGCAGGAGGACGAGCGCAGGCTCACGCTTTGGCTCATTCTCCAGCTGAGCTCGGTGGAGGCCGGCGGCTCCACTGCCTTCATCTACGCCAACTTCAGCGTGCCCGTCGTCAAGGTGAGGGGGGACCCCTCCATTTTAGGGGTGCCAAACCCCAATGCTGGGGCCGGGTGCTGAGTTTTGGGGCGCCCAGCCCCAAGGCTGAGGGCTCAGTTTTGGGGCCCGGCTCTGCAGAACGCAGCGCTGTTCTGGTGGAACCTGCGGCGGAGCGGCGAGGGCGACGGGGACACGCTGCACGCCGCCTGCCCCGTCCTGGCCGGCGACAAGTGGGGTAAGGGGCCCGGCCAGGCACTCCGGCTCCAGAGCCGCCCCAAAAAACCCGGCCCGCTCGGCCCACGCCGCTCCCGTCTCTTCCAGTGGCCAACAAGTGGATCCACGAGCACGGGCAGGAGTTTCGGCGGCCGTGCGGCCTCCGCCCTGAGGACTGAGGCCGGCGGGGGCGAAAAGCCACCCTGGTGGGCTTCATCCGGGGCTCTCGCAGTACCCGGAGCAGCCCCAAACCTGGGGGAAATAAAGCCGAAGGAGACTGAAACAGAGTCTGGGAGAAGTGGCTTCCTGCGGCACCCCAGGGCCGAGACGGGCTGTGCCATGGGGCTGCAGTGGGGGGGGGGGGGGGGGGGTTGAGGCGGGTGTCTGCATCCTCCAATTCCAGCCTTGACCCCAAATTTCCTCCCAGCCCCCTTTGCTCCTTCTCCCAACCTCAGAGAAAAACAAGTCTCTCCTAGAAGGACTGGCAGGGAGTTAGTGTTACGGTACTGCTATGGTAATCAGTCTGCTTCAGAGTTAACAGAACACTGCTATTGGGCCAGAGCTTTGCAAAACCATGCCACTTTCCTTGCTCAAAGGCAAGGAGAGCAGGCAGGCAGATTTGCACCCCCAAGTAAACCCATGAGCCGGGCACCCCGGGGAGAGGCATGCGCAGAGCGCGGTGGGTCACATTCATCCCGGGCCGCCCGCGCGGGGCTGGAAAGGAGCCGCTGCGCCCGGAGGCTTTGCACAAATGCTTTATTGGTGGGAGGCAAGAGGGAGGGACGGCGGGCGACATGCGAAGGGGCTGAGGCTCCGGCGGGGGGATGGACAGACGGACACACGCGTTTGCCTTCGGAAAACACCAGCAGAAAGGAGGGAGAGCGTCCACGCCGGAGGCTGTTGCCAGCCCACGTCTCTCGGACACGACGGCTCCGAGCGCTCCCCGAGCTCGGTTTCGGCGTCAACCTGCCGTCAGACGGGGCGACTTCGTCGTCACCAGCGCGGAGCCCCGGAAAGCGGGGCTGGAACGGGCTTTTTGGGGGTCAGCCAAGCCCAAAGGCAAAAACGGCCCACGGCCGCGTCGCTCCCCCCCAACAAACCAACCTCCCAAACTGCAGCTCCTGCCAAGCCGCGGGATTTTCCATTGTGCAAGTTTCCGCTGATCCTCGATCCAAGGACTGGAACGAAGGCAAGCGGGATTTCTAAGTAACCAAGAGCTCTGGTGTAAAACCGGCATCCTTTGAACTCAGACACCCTCTTCCCACGTAGCTGCTTTTACCTAGAAACAGTAAAAAGCTGAAGGCTGTGGAAAAAACGCGGTGAAAAGCTGGGACTTGAAGGGGGATTTTCTGGATTTCCCAATTTCAAATGAGTCAAAAAAAGAGTATTTGTCTCTGCGGTTACTCCTGCCGTTGGCCTGCGCTATCCTTCACCCAAGTGCAACTCATCTCTGCCTGCAGCTCCTTCCTCCCTGGAAAGGGAGGAGAAATTGCAGCAGGAGTGAAATCCTAATTCTTTCACTCATTTCTCCAATGCGAACAGCAAAATGCAATTTTGGGGAGCCCACGGCACTCGGAAACAGCCGCTCAGCTCCCAAGCGGCCCCTCCACAGAGCACAAAACAGCGGCTCGCTTTCGCTTTCCACGGAGCCTTTGCAAAAAGATCTCCGAAAGAGTTAAAAGCAAGCAAAAAGGCAAGGAGTTACCTCATCGAGCCACTCGAAGCCAGATCCTCCGGGTTACTCGAGCGCATGGAGGAATGCGACTTCACCGGGATCGTTCACGAGTCTGACGGCAGGCGCATGCCTAAGCACCCCACGAAATGAGACCCCGGGGCCGCGCTACGCTCTTAGTTTCTAATGATTTAGCCACAGGTCTGGAAAGGACCGAGAGTCTCGCCAACCTTCAGGACGCGTCTGGACAAAGTTGTATTTCTCCAAAATTAAAGCTCCGAACTCAGCGGCTTTGGACCATTTAATGAATTCGCGGCTAGAACCAGGATGGACGTTACCGAGGTCACGGTAGACTAATACAATAATTAACGTGGTGACTTACGGAGAAAAACGCCAGGAGCCAGAAATTGCTCTTTCAACCCCCGAGTGCCAACGGCCTAAGTGCCAGGGAAAAGCGGAGCTCGTGAATTAGGCTTTCTCGTTTCCAATTCAGGCATTTCCTGCCCCGATGTGTCAGGGAAGGGACACGGAGTAAGGCCACGGCTTGCTCCGTCCCGGGCTCACGTGCGAACGAATCCGAAGAGAACAGCGGCTCTCTGTTGGGATAAATCCCGGCGTTCAGCTGGCCTTGACCAGCTCTTCGCAGCGCTCCCTCTTCCCCCACCTGCACCTCACAAATGCAAAGAATTCATTATGGCTCTTGGCACAGGACATATTTACAGCCACCCACTGCATCTCCCGGGATCAGGCCAGGAACAGACCTATGCTTCAGCAAACCAGCGTTAAAAACGCTGCTTTCATCATACAGCACGAGAGGGTTATGAATGCAAGGCAGAAAAAAATAATAATTAAAAAAAGAGAGAGATTTCAGAAGACCATCAGCAACATACTGAGGAAAACAGCTCCAAAACGTGTCTGCTCTTACGCTCAAGTGATTTTTAGGAGAAGTGAAAGCAACCTGACGAACCGCCTAAGGACAATTAACCCTGAAGAAAAGCTCTCTGTGTAACTACTGCTTTTACATGGCGACATGGAAGGCAGTCAGTGAAACATCTAGAAGTGTCAGTGAAAAGTCAAGGAAGCGTCAGTGAAAACAAGGTCTTTCCTTCAATACTGGGGGGAGCAAGCAGCTGCCTACACCCCTGTGCCAACGTTAACGGCACCGACTCCGAGCTCTTCCAATATTTTATCTGCTGCACATTTTTGCATCTTTCCATCCAAGAGGTGCTGGTCTCCGCTCAGCTGAATGTAGCAGCAACAAGAAGGGAAGTATAAACCCATTCCAGAGGCAGAGAAGGGCCAAGCAGGCAAACAGCCTGCTGCTCACACCGTTACCGCTGCTCTCGGGTCTTCCCTGTGACTGCAGGCCAGAGCCCCTGCCCGCTACGTGTCTGCAGTAGATTGAGTTACTGAGGCTACATTTCTCACTGAGTACCTGAAACGAATGTTGAGAAGGCTGCAAGACTCTGAAACGGTGCTCACGGTCCCCCCTCCCACCGTTTTGTTTCGCACTCCTGTCCAAATTCGAACAGGAAAGTAGCATCTAGGCTCGTCCCACAGCTTGACCCCTAAGGCTGGCTTTGGTGAGATGAACCCTGAGCTCCCAATGAAGCCGATTCCTCGTCTGCTTGAGGGGAAAGGAATATGTATATAAAAAACAAACCTAAGGGGCATTTCAAAGACGATTAGACGATTCCGTGGACAAATCCTGAAGCCTTTGGATTTGCTGCAATGCCCTCTGTGGATCTGGACTGCCAACAGCCCCTTTGCAGTTGGGTCCAAGAAAGCCTGAGAATTCATGGAGATCGGTATGATTGACTACTCGGGATTTCAGGAGGTCTTTCCTTGCGGCAGCAGAGAGGAGCCCGCTTCCACAGGTCTGGAGAGCTTTGCATGGTCTTCAATGTAAGCTGCTTCCCAGCAAGGAAGTCCCTAACCATTTACACATCCTGGAGAACTAGTTCTAGGGGATGAATCTCACACCAACTTCTCATTGCTGCTGAACTGGAGAGATGAAAGGATATGGATACATCACAGTGGCCTCTGGTGCAGTTTATTTACAATGGGACTCAGTGCTGAAGAACACCAGGGTATTAACGAGAACACCAGGGTATTAACAAGCAGGAAACACACTAGGAGGCAAAAAGGAGAGAGGAGAAAACGTCACACATTAAAATCCAAGTATTCTCTGCAAATATTTGATGCTGTGGCACCCTAAAGTTAGTTGATTACCCAAAGTAAACCTAGGCCAAGAAAACAAACAAACAAACAAACAATCATGTAGGTTAAAATCAACATTGATGCATTCAACAATAACTCGTAACATAGGTAATAGTGAGAAGCACAAAAGCTTTTTATATCACACAATATGGCTAGCAAGCCACCTCGCTTCCTCCAGGCCTCCTGTTTTAAAGCTGCTCTTGCTACAACCATAATAGCAGAAGCAACAGGCTAGTTGTCTTTAAAGGCTCACAGCAATAGCACAGGTTGTCAAATACCTGGCAGAGATTCGAAATTATAATGCAGTACAGTCCTTTGGTCTTCACCCTCTCCCATCATTTACACATTTTCCTACACTATATCCTTTCATTGGATTTAATATATGCGCTCCTGACAGTCCTACATTTATACAGTTTCATCCCCAAGGGCACAAAGGGGAAAAAAAAGAAAGAGACCACTCTAGTACTAGAAAGAGACCCTTCTAGTACTGCCAGTCCTAAAAGTACTACACATTTTGGGGCTTACTTCTGTCAAACTAATTCTTAAGTAAAAGCAGTGGGATTTTTCAGGGCTGCTGAAGAAACATGCTTGGCTTATTCTACCACTCACCTGAAAGATGACTCTAAAATAGGTCAGTACCTTCTATGGTATTGTCTAAATTGGTTCAGTTATTGCCTTGATGGCAATATGGTACCGTAACTAAGACTTTAGGAGCCTTTTCCGTCAACCCTGTAACTCTATCACTCACCACCTACTCTCATTGCTGTAGGGCTGACTGTGGAGGCCTGGCTTCTGTAGGTCATTCTGATAAGAAAACACATGAGGTAAGCATAAAGTCTGCAAGATGAAGCACTCAGCTTTACATTTCTAACTTCACCAGTATTTCGTGGCCAAAGAAATATGGTGCAAATGGCTTCCAAGATACAGGGACTTGACTATTTAAATAAATACTATTCAAACTGAGTAACAGAAAGCTTGTATTTTTGCCTTCTGGAAGTTTATAAAGAAATCAGCTAGGTATGATCTGCTTCTCTCCTTCCTTCCAAGGAAGGAGATTTTATTAACACAAGTTAATATGTGAAAAGTTTAGACCGAACACAAACATCAAATACACTACAGGCTGTGATTTAAAGCTGTTTGTTTACATGCTGCTTTCAGCATTACACCAAAACTCCAGGATACCTCCCACACTGAGAGCCACAAACGCACACAGTAAGAGCAAGAACTCTCCTTCAAGGGCTGCACAGTTCGAGCACCCGCAGACACTCACCACTGGAATCCACCGATGGGCTCTGTAAACCTGTGACGGATCAGGAACGTCGCAACAGCTTCAGCCACCTGAGAAAGGGAAAATTGGTCAGAATTTAAAGGGACGTGAAGGCAACGAGAAATCCAGTCACTTATCAAAGGCTGCAGCAATTTCAGCAACAGTACCTCTCCTCAGCCCCCCATGCAGTGGTCAAGTTTGTTCCTTTAAAACTAGAACCTCTGCGTGACAGCACCATAAAGTAACTACACGCTCCCATTACTCTGACACTCACCAAACAGTCAAGAGCCGGCAAAACTTTTTGCCATCTCTTGCAGTAATTTTAAAACAATGCCTAAATTTAGTAGGTAAAAAAGGTCAGGCTGAATCATTATTAAGTTATTCTTATAAAGAATAACCCAATACAGTAACCTGACAGTGGTAATACCGCTTCTAATTTATATTAGAAAGAAAAATAGTTCAAGAGCTCACTGTTTAGATAATCCCTATTTCATATTGGCAAACTGAAGCACAAAGAGCCTGAGTTTTACATTCATGGCAATCAGTGCAGAACAAGCTTTAAAACCACGTGTTTCCAACCACAGGCTCCATTGGCTGTATCACATTTCTGAGTCTCTCTAGACACCAAATTCAGTAATACACACAACTAGCACTGCTCTGTCTGTAAACTGCTCCAGTCACATTTGTTTCATATTTGGAAAATGTGAGCCACCCAACTCAGCAAAGCACAGACCAAACCCAAAAGCTGCAGCTTAACACTAGAGGGAGTGGAAAACTTGAAGAGAAAAGGCAGGGAGAACAAAACAGTCCACACTCCATCTGATAACAGTTAGTTACATCACCACCAGCCCGAGTTAAATCTATAACCTAGCCAAGCCTCGTGTCTCAAGTTACATAGGCATGTTGCATCTTAGCCCAGGCTTTCAAGCTAGCTTAAAGAATGTGATTTAACCCAAGCTGTTTTGTGAACAGCCAGTTTTGATAATGCCAAAAAGGACTCTGAAGTATAATCGCAGCTTCGTAGTAAGTGATAGGACTCTTTCGCACTTAAGCTGTGAAAACCATGGTCTGTCTAACCTCACCCCCACAGTGGAGCTCACCTTGTCTGGAGCATCTTCATGGACCGCATGGCCACACTGCGGGAGGACTTGCATCTGAAACTTCCCTGCAGATCAAGAGAGTCACTGGAGCCGCTTTTTAAGTGGTCTTAATTTTTACCAGCAATGGTTTAGGCAGGCAATTCTCGTGAATACAGGAGACACCTACTCTGAGACTAAATGGTAGGACTAAAGACACTGGTCTCTTAAAAGCGCTCTGAATTTATGAACCCTTCTAAAAAGGATCTCTCGTTCTTTACAAACAAACCTCACTATATTCATCTGGGTGAAGAAGGAGCAAGGCAGGCAGACAAATTTCAGGCAAACTCTGTAATACACACAGCAGACAGTTCCAACAGAAAGCGAGAACTGTCTGCTTAATTCATCTTCCCCAGCTGCACTTAGAGTAGGTTCCTGGGAGCCAAAATTGAGGCAAAACTTTTTAGAGCTTCTTGTCAAAGGTGAGACCGTCTTTCAGAGCTGAGACTGCTATCAGATCTACCTTAACACAATGCCTATCCTACTACTCCTATTACTTTTCAGTACTGATTGCTCTGGAAATTTATGAAGCTGGGACCAGAAGGAAAAAATGCATCCATGGAGATGCTTAATCTTTATTTGCTGCCTGCCAGAAATAACAGGAGACCAGATGGTTTTGGATGGTCCCAAATGTTCTAGCTGGGAGCAACAGCAATGACATTAAAAAGGGAAAAACAGATTAGAAAGAAATCCTCACAGTCATCCTGATCCCGCAAGATAAGTGGCAGCCCCACTACTGGAAACATTTAACACTAGACTGAACAAAAACCATGGCAACAGCCCTGCGCAAGTACTAATTAGACCGTTCCCTTCTCAACTTTTCCACCTCTTCTACAACCACAGACAGTCAGGAATGACTTTGGAATTGACTGAATTCTTTAACGCACATTTGTTTCAATACAGACTGCACCTGGTAACAGACCATTCCAGCTCTCTCTCGTTCACGTACCCATGGCAACAAGCTATCATCCAAAAAGAGCATTACAGTAACAATATTAAATATTTACCTTGCATCTGTCCAATTGTTAGATCTTTATCCAGCCTGTCAACACCTACATTCAAATAAACAGAGGTATTGGTGAAACGCCAGAGAGAGTATGACTGTCTAAACAGAGCTTTACTAGAGATTGTGAAAGAGACATTTGGTGTGAAAAATGCAAAAGAAACATCATATTTGATACCCGCTAGGATGCTTCACTGCTGCACTTCAGAACAGTAAAGGGACAGGAAAGATCCTAGTCAAAAATGCAAAACCACATCCTTCCCTACAACTGAAAAGGGTATTTAGCTTGGTTAAGCTCTGTATTTCCTATCAAGGGTCAAAAAGGGCCTATAACTGGCTGTAGAACATTGATACTTTGACTTTTGAGTGCAAGTTCAAATACAGCCCATATCTGTAGGAAAAAATAATAGTAGCAGGGGCTGAAGGGCAGCTTGAAAGGGCCCTGTTTGTTCAGCGTCATCTCAGTCACACAGTAAAAACACCTGTCCCACAGCAGCAATACATGGTATGTCGTTATGTGCTATTTTGATATTAGAGGCTCTGATCTAATTCCAGATCTGCATGGAAAATCAAATGAAGTGGCGTATAGTATTTCAAGATACGTAGAAAAGCCAGGATGGGAGAAATGGTCTGCTATTCTCAGAACAAAACATTAGCCAAATGCTGACCCTATTCTCCAAAGTACAGGTGAAACACCACTGAAGTGAAGAGCCATTGAACTTAAACAAAGCTGGAAGATACCTACCAGCTAAAAGCAACAGCTTTGGAGTTGGACAGCTTAGGAAGAGGTTAGATAAACCCCTGAACCAGCCATCCCAGTACTTTTCTGTTTTCGCCAGTTCAATTCGCCACGTGTATAGGTGCTCCTTCTTTGTCTGCAGGAAGGAGAAAGAGCTCTGCATTAGCGATCAGTAAAACAGCTCAAGCAATATGAACTCACAGTGCCGCCTGGAAGTGCATATAAAAAAAATACTGGCTCCCTCTGGTGGATTACACTCCCAGCGGACAATTCTTCTTGCTCCTAAATTTCTCTCCACATCACAGCCAAAGCAGGGAGCAAGAAAGGCGGCAGCAGCAGCTACAACAGCCCTGCGGTTTTCAGGGCTCTCGATTTGCCTTCCTTTACTAGCACAGATAGCTCAGGAATAGTCAGAGCATTCAGACCCGGCTCTCCGCAAGGCCTGGATGACATGGAAACGCAAGGTGCCAAGTTGGCTACAACTACTTCCCCGGAGGATTTCAGACTCCTAGGCTGCAACTGGCTGTATGACCTCCTGAATACTAATGAGTCTTTGTAATGAGCAGAAATACCAGCGAGGCTCAGAAAAGAGCATTCTTCATTCAGGACAGAAGCCCCATTTCAGGCCACATGCACTAAATCTGTAAACATCTGAGAAAAGGAAACTAAACACACATGCTAAGACACTTTAAATTGATAGTTCAAGATGGAATCAGCAGCGCAAGACCAAGAAGAAAATGATAGCCCCAGTATAAAGTTTTGGGTCACTGAAGTTG
This sequence comes from Dromaius novaehollandiae, assembly GCF_036370855.1. Lineage (NCBI taxonomy): Eukaryota > Metazoa > Chordata > Aves > Casuariiformes > Dromaiidae > Dromaius > Dromaius novaehollandiae. The sequence continues at coordinate 217,279,881 of NC_088098.1, read as the reverse complement.
CTCCCACTGCTATTGGCATGTTTTGGATAACTGCTAGCTACTTTTCTTGCAAGGGAGCTCCATGCAAATGAATGAAAACACAGCAGGAAACTCCCTACCTCTGTGTCATCTTCTTTCTTCCTTTTGTTGACAGAGCCTCCCCCTTCATCATCATCATCTTCCTCCTCTTCCTCTTCAATAATGCCCTCCACTATGGCTTTAGGACATTCAGGACTGGCAGCCCCTTCACACCTGTGAAAATAAAACTAGAAACTGATTCCTTCCAAAACAAAAAAAAAAAGCATGTTTTAACCTTGAGCAGTCAGCAATTTCTCAGAAACTGGCTGAGAAAAATTCCCCCCCCCTCAATGTAAAAGCAGCTGTGCATCAAAGAGACAGACAGGACTAGCCACAGGACTGAGTGCCCGTGCAGCAAACATACCCCAGTGCAAACGTGAACAGCTACTTAAAGGAAGAGGAGCAGGTCAAACAAGCAATGGCTTCTCTTTTACAGAGTATGAGAGACATTTGTAAAGGCTCCACATGTCTCAAGAATTATAATGGCACAGGCAGGTCACTTTGATCCCCCCTGAACTCACCTTGGACCACTCCTAAAATGCAATGGACAGTTAAATAATTCCTTATAAGAAGTGAAAGGTATCATATCCAGAAGGCCAACATTTCTGAAGCGACCTCAGACTAATATCTATTTCCTTAATGTATACAAGAAGGCAGCCAAAACAAGGGAGGCACAACCACAGTAGTTAACTTTTTAAAACATGGCTCTTGGTGGAGTCCTCTGCCCCAGTGAAATTTTGGCCAGGTTTTCTCAAAGTGCCATAACTATGCTTCAGTGCTGCTGTGGATACCAACTGTGATCATATGACAGAACACTTGTATTTGCTAGAAGAAATGTTCACTTTCAGGCGTATTTATGTTTTGTCATAAGGGTATTGTAAAACACAGGAGAAGATTTGAAGAATAGCTCAAAGAAAAAACAACCTACTGTTTGACTTGACCGACCATAGAAACTCTTGCAGATTCAAGATTTCTTATTTGTCCACTTTTTACACTAGAAAAAAATTTGAAGAAAGGCAGAAATAGTTATAAAATGGAAGTCAAACAGGTACATTTGTAAGGAACTAGCAGGCCCAGAAATAGGAGCACAAGCCTTTTACAGTTCACAATTTCCCCAAGCCGTCCCCAAATCACCTGTACTCGGAAGTCATTCTGAATACAGATACATCGCTCACGCTACATGCTGACTTATTTGAATCCTCCAAGTCACTGTGACCTGCGTATTTCATTACAGGGGAGAAGTGCTCACGGGGAAAAAGTGAAATAGGTTTATACCCACTTCATTGTGGAGGCAGGAAGAAGAGAGAAACTATGTTGGTATTCAGGAACAGAAGCAGGCTTTCTGCTCTCCAATCTACAGACCTAACCACAAAGCCTTTTCTTTTCGAACTCAGCTGCTGAAGGTTTAAGTAATTTTTTTCTGCATGAGAATTAGCAAGTCCCATTTCTTACAGATGAAGAAGAACCATGAGACATTCCAAATAGAGGGGACATTTACAAAGAAGTTGCAATTTGTACCAGCAAAGCTTCCTCTTAGTTAAAGCCCTTCGAGGATCTTTCTCCATTACCTAGTCAACTCTCCCAGAAAATGAATTATCCTTGAGACCTCCCTCTCCTTGCCAAATCAGCCAAGGAATTGGTGATGATAGTTGGGGAAGTGAGCAGGGAGAGAACAGACAAATCGTGTAAACCTTGTTTCCTTCATGAGTCCGGCTAAAAAGGCAAGTGATTTTAGAGGGAACCTAAGCCCACGCATTACCTCCACTCAATTGCGTTCTCAAGTGACTTGAATGTTTTGGGACGACTCCTTAAGAAGTTCTGCATGCTGTTCAATGCATCCATGGCTGTACCTAAAAACAAATATTTTTATTTTACGGCATCTGATAAATTGCCTGGTCCCTTTAAATGGGACTGGCTACCAGGGAATACCCTGAGAGCGAGCTAGGGCTCACTGGGGATTTAAGGCAGTTAAGAAGAGTACAGTCCTAAGACTTCCAGTCATACCTGCTCCTACATTAGAAAATGAATATTTGAACCAGTAGAACATTCAGATAGTAAGAAAAAGCAGTAAACACCCATCGGCATCATGCGTTATTCAAACAAACAAACAAAAAAACACTCCTCTGTCACTCCTCCCTGCCAACAAGTACTGCAAGTAAATTATGAGGAAAAAAGCAAATGGGAGAGCCCACCTGGGAAAAGCAAAAGGAGGGATCGCACTAGGAAGTCTATTTTATGGAGGTAACATCTGTTAAGAGGAGGGAACTGGCACTGGTTTAACAACCAAGCAGAACTCTGTACTCAGGGATTTGAGGATAACCAGAAAAGATCAATATGAAAGATAACCATACCCAAGGGTACACACACTTACCTTCCACTACATCTATCATGCACAGACCCAGTAAACTTGGCACCAAATTTGCTGCTGCCGTGTGCACTGCAATGGCACCACCCATGCTGTGCCCGATCAGCATGATAGGGGGAGGGAGGTCCCCGTACAGAGCTTCCACCACGTTCCCAACGTCTCTGCCAAATTGAGATAAACACACGGTCAGGCATTTCTACTTTGATATATTTCCGAAGCGGATTTGCAAAATGGGAGGAGAAAATACAGATCTAAGAGAGATGTCCGGCTCCAAACTGTCTGCTCACTCCCTCCCAACGCTAGATGACCCCATCCCGCACATTAGCCTTCAACCTTCTCTACGTGCTCATTTAACCCAGAAGTAATTGCGACAAATGTGTTCTGTTATCGCTGTCTAGTTTTGCTTAGGTACCAATACCAGAAATCACTCAAGCCAATGACTTCCTGAACAAAAGTTCCCTTTCTATTAACAGAAAGTGCTCTTTAACAACAACGAAACCCTGAAGAGAACATTTTACATCGACATGGGTTAGTGGGAGATTTAAGTAAAAGGTGAGAGAACTGCCAAGTCCTGTTGCGTGGAAGCGTAGCTTAAGGAATTAGCAGTTCCAAAAGGAGAAACCTTTTCCAATTAAAGAGAAAATAATCAAGCCCTACTGACCAAGACAGAGATAAACAACGCCAAACACACACAAAAAGATTCAGAGTCTCTCTGAAGTGTAGCTACTACAGGGCAAAGAGCAATTTCCCCGGCTTTTCCATAAGACCCACCTCCAGGTCCTTATACTCAAGTTGTCACTGCAATATGTGAATGCTGGCTCACACAATTCGCAAAAATACAAAGCAAGAGCAGAGCTAAGGCCTGAACTCTGCTGAACACCACGATAGTTTGAGAGAGACTCAAAGACATCAAAACTGGCTTTCCTGACAAAAAAAAAATCACAGGAGCTGGAAACCTGAGCAGTACTACACCTAGTAAATGGAAAAGTAGTCAAAAAGAAGGTTGACCAACTTGTTTGCTCTGTCGATGAGAAAATTACTCAAAGATTTAACAAACTCTGAAAAACAGCTATAATTTAATGCTCTAATATAAACGCTGATTAGGAATAACTTTCAAGCTCACTGCAAAGAGGACAGGAAGGTTTAAAACAAAAGGCAACTTGTTTTCGCCCATGTTAGTGCTGCTCCAGATCTAAAAAAATCCTAATTATTTCATACGGCATCTCCTCGGGACACTAACACATCAGGAGCTGACAAGCTGAAAGCAGCAGCAATAAGGTATACAATGGACGTCAGAATACATTTCACACATGGCCTCCCCACAACAAATCAAGCGGATTTGTTCATATGAAGGTTACAAAGTCCTTCATGACTTAATCGTTCATAGAAAAGAGTCTCTTTGTGCTAAATGTGGACATAATCTAACGGGCTTAGTAATATGTATTTGCTTTTCTTACAGCTTGTCAAGAGGGGAATTTGCATCCCAAAGTAGATCATTACAGTCCGAAAAAGCAGCTCCCTCCATGCCTGAAAGTCTCAGTCTGTGACCCACGCTTTGGGGATGCCTCCCGTCAAGGTGAGCACGCTCTCCATGTTCATTCAAGGAGCAGAGGAAGAGCCAAAGCGGTGATTCCAAGTTAAAATGTCCAAGTCAGTTATGTCTGAGGAAATCTCTCCCCTTCTATCAGGAAATCTCCAGTATGTGTTTTAGAGTGTTGCTGGTTTAAAGTGTCCACTGCAATAAAGCCACTGATCTTTAAACTGAGTTTAAACCTGAAGGCATCTACAGAACAAGTCCAGTTTGGAACCTGACTCAGCTGGTAGATATAATTTCAAGTCAACTTCAAACCATCCTAAAATGGAAGGAAAGCAAGAGGCAACTACCAGAAGCATGTGAAATGAAACTATCTGCCATCTCCCTCGCATGAGGTTGCATGTCTTCCAGTATTTCAGTCAAGAAAAGCAAACTAGTTCAGTCAAGAAAACAAAACAAAGATTTGTGAAAAGTGAAATACTGAAGAGAAAGCATAAGTTTCCTTACTTTGACATAGTTTCTGCAGAAAGATCCTCAGGATTCCTAACTTTTGTTTCTCCTGAAAACAATTAGAAAAAGTTAAGTTCACACAAGCTGAAAACCCTCAGGACATGCAGCAGGAACTGTACAAAGCTTTTTGGCACAGTCAGTAAGGAAGAGCCTATTTCTGTTAATATGAATATTTAAGACATCCAGAATTAATGGATAATGGATTAATGGATTGGTACTGTATCACGTTATAACTTAGGGGCAAGAAACACTCCCCATGTCCACTCCACATTTGCAACGTATCTTACAACTAAGAAACACACTTACTTCTATGGTAGAAACCACCTATAGACTGGGAAAATATGGAGGGGGTTGCTGCCAATATGTAGGAAGGTTGAAGCCCACTGCCTCACACAAAGGCACAAGGAGTCTCAGCTTCTCTGACGTGAGGTCAGATAGCTGTGGAGATCTAGCCGCCACTTTTCCAACCCTGCTTTCAAATAAAAATAAGGATGCCTTAAGGATGATTTCTTAGCCTCTGAACTCAGCCATTTTGGGAGGGATTCATTACATCTCCTTTGTATTCAACTGCAAATGTGTATTTAAAAATATATAGATGTACTTACATGATTTTAATCTTTTTTATTACTTACCATGGCCTCGGAGATCTAAAGCCACAATCCTACACTGAATCCGGTTAATGATTGCAGACTGCAAGAAGGGACAAAGAGAATATAATTTGCAAAGCGCCACACCTTGTCTGCAAGAGGGTTAGTAACACTAAGCATTCCCCAAAATACTACCAAATGCCAGGATGGCATAACGAGGACCCTCCACTGCCAGTAAAGCAGCTGAACCTGGACGGCACAAGGTCCCATAGAAAGCAAGCACGAAATTCCGTATAAGCTACCTATAGTTACCTATCTACAATTAACTAAAGCTCCCTCCTTTCTACCATTGTTCACACCATCTCCGAGGACAATTATTTCATGGGGCATGAGACATCACGTATTTACCCTTGGATAACGAATTCAAGCTCTGTAGCACCTCTGAAAACCGAAGTGCAGCAGCAGGATTGCACAGACGCTGAAGTAATGCCCCCCTTTCCCCGAGCCCCACGTGTTCCCAAATTAGCCTTGGCTGTACAGCAGACGTGAAGATGAAGCAGCTGCTTTGCAGCACACATCCAATTTGCTCGCAAAGAATGGAATTTTACAGTAATGTCAAAATGTACAAAATTGATTAGTACAAAGGGGTGGGGGGAACAAGGGAGGGATCTTTTTAAAGTAACACGAGGCTGATGTACAATTACGCCTCTTTATTTGTTCCTGACAGCTCAATTTACATAAGTTATTTCAGGCATCACAGTGATTAAGTGGCATTCTTTGTAGAAAGGAAGACTTTTGTGCTAGGGAATCATCGATTATTTAAATAATGGCCCTGCAAGCAAGGGGGAATTTGTTGAGAGATTCTTAATAGAAACACCTACATAATTGGCAGAGATCTGAAAACTACCCATGAAAATGCCTCATGTTTTGGTTCTTCAGCTATTCAGCTCCTAAATGATTGTAGTAGTTGCTGTCCCAACTACTGAATACAGAAGTTAGTATTTTAAGAGCAGCTAAAGTCTTGAAACCTCAATCTGTAAGGTGCTTACATAGCTAAGGAATAATTCACCTAGGCAGATGAGTAGTTTCCTGCTAGAAAACAACCATCCGTAGAGGAAAGTAAAGAAAGAGGATCAGCAACATGATGTGACAGAACAGGATGCTTTCCAATGCCTTGAGTTTTACCCAAACTGGAATACTTCGGGCAAGAGAAGTACATCATCCAGGAAGGTACCAGGCCAACAGGCAAAAGAAGAAAGGGGCGCCCTGCTCCTGCCAGCTATTATTGTATTTACAGAAGCTTACTCTCAACGCTTTCCCCTTTGAGTTTTTGGGTTTTCAAGCTCTGGTTCATTCCAAACATTACTACTTGACTGCTTGGGACAAACTTTCATTTCAAAATACGCCCAAGAAATAATTTGATACTAGCTACATAAAGGGATGAGCTAATGGTTGGGGCAATTTCTTTCTCCAGATGCATCGTCAGGTGCAAGGCACCAATCTATGTGAATCTTGTATATGATTTAACTTTGCTAATTGCTAACAGTAGCATAAAAAGGCAGCACCTGTAAGGTCCAGTGTTACAACTGCAGTCACTTCACCATATTCAATAAACTATGTCCAGATCCTGAAGTGTAAAAATGGTATTGGCTTTGCTATTGGGACTAGAGTTCTAGAGAGGGTGGGAGTGTCTTGCAAAAAACCTGTCCTTTAACTCAGGAAAACTTGACTTCATGCTTGTGCCTCTGCCTGCTTAAAAGCAATGACCTTTCCTACACCTATTTAAGGCACTTGCCTACCATAACAATAAACACTAGACTAGCAGAGGAAAAAAGATCTGTCCATTTTGGCAACTAATGATCTACAAGCAAATAATGACAGAATTTAGTAAGACAGACATAAGACAAACTTCAGGAGCCCTCCATCTGCAACAGTTTCTGGGTAAACTAAAATTATACATACAAATGAACCAAGTTAGGTGTCAAACTACAATTCAATACCAAAATTACAGCCCAGTTAGCAAAGAATTGTTCTAATACATCTCGTTTTTGAGTAGCAGGATTACTCAATGGCAGTCCTCAAAAGCAGCTGGTAATAACTCTTGTAAAATGTTCATTCCTGTTACTCATTTGAATCTCCACTTAAAGGCTAACTGGTCTAAAGATAATCGACCTGCAAAAAGATAACATATGACACAGACAGAGACACAGGGCAGATTTACAGACTCCATCTGTGCAGTGGTATTTCTGTGAAATCTGTCCTATAACATCCTTCCATTAAGGTAAGAGTACTAGACAACTTAAGAGTTCCTGGATTAAAAAGGTCCCAAATATAAACTGCATGCTGCAAGTGCTTTTATTTTACTTATAATCCTTTAATACCATTTTCTTCCTTTACTCCCTCTTTTTTATTCTTTTTTTTTTTAGGGAGGAGGGGGTGGTTGGTCAAAAAAGTGCTTGGTCAGTCCACAGCACTTGCTCCTATTGACACCACATCACTTTATGTTTCCGAGAGCTGCTTAAGCAGCAAACGAGATTTCTAGACTAGTCAAACAGGACCTCAACCATGCGAAGATGATACTGCTGAGATGAGATAAAGCTGTTGAACCTTCACCAGTAGTCATGCAAAAGCAGGCCTGAGAAAAATATGGATATGCTGAGATGAGCAACATCTTGGCACTTCACTAAAACACGCAAGTTATGTGGCAGATGTAGTTTTGGACGCTGCTGCTAACTAAAGCCTAGAGAATAAAGCTTTGGATGTGCTTTGCCTATTTAATGTATACACTGACAGTGAAATATGTAGAAGAGTTGAGTCAGGTATACACCAGGAAATTATAAGACACAGCTTTCTGAACTGGCTTTTCCGTGCTTAACAGGGCTGAATGGTTATTTGTCTTCCACGCTTGGAACAGTATCTGCACACACATATATATACTATAAATCAGCAGCTTACTTACAGTAAACACAGCCCAGGAAAGAGCAGAATGGCCTCCACCATGTAGCAGCAGCAAGACAGGCCCCTCCGATCCGCTTTTGTAAATTCGAAAAGTGTATGAACAGTTAAGGACATTTCACGAAGTTCTTTGAAACAAGTTATTGAGTTTAATATATTCTGGAGTCTCCAACATGCTCAATAGTATTTCATTTCTACCCTTGCCTAAACGAGGCCTCATTTCTACCTCTGATCAACCAGTATGTGCAGGTATAACCTGAGCAAAACTTAACCTGCTTTAACTTTCAAAAATTATCTTCCTACCACCCAGGTCTCCTCCCCCTTGTCACCTATACATCTTCTGCCCACACCCATTTTTCTCTGTGTACAACAGCAAATCAAATGACAAAGAGAAAAATCAAAGCAGTACCAGCAGAAACTATAAAGCACACAATTTTCATTCACATGTATTTTCCTGCTACATGCAAGAAAACATGTCAGACAAACCTGCAACCAAGATTTTTAGGGCAATACAATTACTCTCTGGAATATACACCGGTAAAGAAGCTTGACTAAGGTATGTGAGGTCGCCTCACAGTATAGAGATGTGGAAAAATGAGGTTAAACTATTACTAAAAACAGTGTCACTTAGGGAAAGGCACAGAACTGGGAGTCACGATATCTCTGTTCACTTCCCACAGCTGTGACCAAGAGATCAGACAAGTCATTTCACCGCTTCCACCGTCTTTGTGTTCCCGGAGTGCCTCATCTATTGAGATTATAACGTCTTCAGAAAAGAGATTTTCTTTTCAACCGCAGACAAACATGTTCCTCTGACTCTAACTATGCTAGCTGGGGTTACTCAGCAGCATCAGCTCAACCAGTTCAATCAGCTGGGCACTAACTCCATTCCTTTATTCAGCCTTTTCCACAGTACACATCTGTCTAAAACCTCTCACATGGGAGCTTAAACTTCTGTTAGAGATGAGGAGGTGCAGCTGCAACAATAAATCCCAAAGAACTAAGACTTGCTCAAGTACATCACCCATCCAAAAAGGTCCGTTATGCTCTTTACGTCATTATTTATGAAGCCTCACGGGTGCACAAGGCAGGTTACAACAAAGGCAGACAAGGTGCAAATCATGAAAAATTCACAGGATCAACTGGACAAGTACAGTTACTGAGAGCAGAGAACAATGACAAGCTGAGCAAAACCACCAGGAGAGAGAATTTTTCCTCATTTTAAGGCATCACATGCTACTGGCATTAGAGAAATAATTAATAAACCAAAATTTGGGACTGAAGTAGTTTGAAATTTGCTTTTCTTAATGGCCAAGCTAGGGTATGCATGCTTAAAAACTACGCAACTATTTACACTACAAGGTTGTGTAATTTAAGCACAAATAGGAAAAATCATTTCATTTTGCAATTAAGTATGGCAAAAATTTTTTACAAATGCTTCTTTGCATGTTTGCAACATACTCCAGGAAGAGTTTTGAAGATATTTATACAGGTTGGCGAATTAAAAAAACTGAGGTACAGAGCTGTTTAGCAAAGTTCACACAGAAAGAGATGACTGACAGAGCCAGAAACTGAACCCTGGTTCTTCATCCCTGATCCTGCACAGTAGCTCCCTTCATGAGAGCTGCCAGGAACAACAGTGCCAAGACAGTGAATGGCTCAGGCGATATGTTTGAAAGATTTACTTTACGGGACAGATTTACTGCCTGGCTCCTCAGGCAGTCCAGAGCAGACGGTAAGGCAGGTCAAAAGACCTGGAAGTACCTCTCAAACCGCTTTTGTCACAGCTCTAGGCAGAGGCAGAGCTGATGGGAAGTCTTGTCTCAGCAGCACAGCCCATGCTCAGCAAATGGCCTGGAAAACAGCAGCAATTAGTAGGTGTAAGCAGCATCTGTGAAAGGAATGAAGGAAGCCATATGAAGGCTTTTGCCCCATACTCAAGCTTGTCAAAGAGGATAACAGCCATTAACTGTCATTAATAAAATCAACAAACAGCTTTGATCTTGATTTGATTTAAAACTACAAGAACTAAGGAGTTTTTCCCAGCAAAATATATTATTCAGCTGTTGGAAACACTTGCTTAAATTAATATTTAATAAAGTAAGAAAGCAATACCAGGAATCAACCTTACTAGGTATCTTTACCTTCTATAACATCTTAACTGTCAGCTTAGCAGCTACAGCTTTGGTCGCTGAAAGTAATCCATGCAAAAGAAAAAAACTGGGGAAGGGAAGGTAGGAAGGAAAGAAATACATGAAAGAGGTGAAGCAAACCCCCCAAAACTCAAAAAACATATGATACTACCCCAGTCACCGAGAACAAGGAAAGTTCAATCTGGAAAAAAAGGATATATCCTTGCCGGTTTCATTTTCTACCACGACGTCTTCCATAGATTCAAAATATTGGTTCCAAAGCACCGGGGAAAAATCACGCTTCCTTCCAGGGCTGTAAGACAAAAAAAAAAATTCAGTAAGAAAGAGGTATTTTAAAGTCTTTCATTTAAATTGACAGAGTGGTCACTGCATACATTTAGCACAATATGGCAATGTTACAAAATAGTTTAGGACTGGAAGCAAATGATACATAAGGGAAATTCCCTCTTGACTACAATATTAGCACTTTCATGTTCAGTAAGGCAATACCCTCCCTGTTCTGTTTTATATAGTGTTGTTCCTATTGGGGACATCATAGAGATGCACAGGAAAAGCAGCGGCGGAACAAAGAGAAGAATATTTTCTCATAAATCAATACCAAGGAACACTGAACAATGGCAATTTTGATTACAGAGATCTAACATAAAAACAGCAGACTGGATAAAAGCAAAGGTGTAGCTAGCCTGGTATTTCAGACTGTCACAGCACTCAATAGCATATTCCAAGGAAAAAAGAATAAGAACAGGGCAAGTATGCAGCGATGCTTTCCCAGTAAAACCTCCCAACTTGCAACGACCCACAGATCAGGGGCTTCCGAAGCCAGAGGTGGAATCTTTTTATTTAATAGCCCTGTACTATCCTTAAAGCAGGCCTGACACTGATATGACCGGGAGCATTTCCGTGTCTGGAATGCAGGAAGTCATCCTAAATTTATGACTCAGCCCATGAATCACAATTAAAAAAAAAAATACATCCCTCTCAGAAGTCACCTTGACACCACACGTTTGAAAAGTAAAGTGTCAGCTATTTACTGAAGGTTACTACTAATCTAGCATAGGATGTAAGAAATTCAGCATCTTATTAAAAAAATAAAAATTAGCACTTGTTCGTGAGCTTTCCTAGGAATCTCCTCTTTTAGTAGCATCTAATTTCTGTAAGAATTATCATCCAAAAAGAAAGTCAAACCGCCCCCATCATTGGGTGGCTGATAGAGAAACCATGGAGGAAAAAATTAAACTGAGGTTTACAGAAGGACGCCTGCTTAGAAACATTGTTAGAAGCAGAATAAATTAAATCTGTCATATTTGAAGTTAACAGCAGCAAGTGTTAATTACAGCTCAGGTTTCCTGGAATCTACTGCAGTGATTAAAACTTGAACATGTTTGTAAACAAGTTCTAGTATTAAAGCCCTGTATACAGAGCAATGTCAGGACAGTGGGGGAGAAGTACAAGATCAAGCGAACTCAGTCTAGGCTTCCACATCTGCACTGCCTCAGCTAAGTATAAGGATCACGAGAACATCACCACCACAAAGATCAATAAATACTCCCCAAGCTGCCCTCCTTCCATGGTCTTAGACCTACACAGGCAAAACTACAACAACATTAAGCCATTACCACATTATGTGATGGCTCAAGGAGACGCGACGGACACTCAAAAGTTATGAAAGAGACCAAGTTCTTAGGAAATTATTGGAAAAATAAAACATCCTCTAATAAAAAGACTTCATTAGGAAGGACACCATCAGCAATTTAAGTAACAGTGAATCCAAAAGACAAAAAAAAGGAAAATCCTTTAGAAACTTGTATACTTAAATTCAGGTTCATAATGACAAGCCTACGTAACACAGATGCTGGCAGAATACTTCCTTAAGAAAATGGGATTTTAGGGTAGGGATTGCGAGAAGCTTTGCAGTTATTCCAGGTTCCTTTCCATAATTCCTTTAAAAGTCATAATCTACCCATATAGAAACACCGCTTTACCTTCATCAGAAAAACCAGGAAGGTAAAGTTTGGCCAACCACATTCCAATCGCTGGAGACTCCTGGATGCCAAAACTACCTACCACAAACTAGGGAGCTAAGGCCCAGAAGCAAGATTTCTTCATCTGTTGCATCATTTGCCAAACGCTGATGAAAGGGCACTATGCAAGAAAATCATAGTGGTGGACACTGGGGGAAGAGAAGGCGCTTCGGAGAGGCCAAAACTATGGTGTTGGAAAATGACTCACATGACGATGAAAGGTTCAGACATCAGGGCTACCTGTGGAGTGACAACTCCTTAACTATAAGCAAGGTAGAGCGCCAATCTGCTTCACGTCTAACAACTACTTCCACCTGCAGTGGTTTCCTTCAGGCTTGGACAAGCCTGTAGAGCACCTTGAGACAGTGATGGCCTTGTGGAAGTCTTTCATCCAGCCTGCAAGCCACTGGTCTACAGAGCCGTCAGGTATAGTCCTTTATAAGACATATATATGAGCCATCCTTGGCGTGCTTGGCTCAGACCACCCAAAAGGCAGAAGAGGCAGGTCACTAGAGCTCCCTAACTTATTTTTCTTTCTCCTACCTGGGGAATCAAGGTCCCGGTTTCCATGGTCAATAGGTACAGCATCCTTTTGTACAAGTTGGCACCTTCCTGACAGTGCTCTGCAGACCCAGGGAATGATACCTGAACGGAGGCAGTAAAACCAGGCCTGGTTTTCCCAGTAGCACATTTCCAAAATGTGAATCACAGTCTTTATTCCTCATAAGCAAAGAGACTCATCTCCTCTTTATAACAAGGCTAACTTCTGCTGCAGTCTCTTGACGGGTGCATCACAAGGCACTGCAATAAACGATGCCTCAAATTAGCCATTCCTCCGGTGCTAATTTCCGTTTGTATTTAGCACCTTAGGGAACACAATTCCCCACAAAGTAACGGGTGAATGCAGAAAACCGGACATTACATAATCTAGGACTCTCAAAGGTGCCCAGTTGATAAACCAAATTTTTTTTTTTTTTAACTTCAATCAAAAGGTGCAGCTGTGCCTTCTCCTCATATCCCCATTACTAATGAAAGGCTCTGCAATCAGAATTTTCCTGATGACTCAGTTGATGCAAAATCTGTTTCTCAGGCTTATATTCACTCAGTAAGGCTAAAAGGGTAGTGCTTAATTTTGGCAGTGACATAATCAGGCTAGATTCAAGCCCGGCATACTGGATGAGTAACTGCACCATTTTAACAGGCTTTTTGCACTTTAATTCTTCTGGGGGAGGCAATCAGCACAGAATATTAAGAGCAGGCATGGGTGTGGGGGGTAAAAGACCTCCTCAGAAGAAAATCTTCTCTATTGAAGAAGTTTCTCCAGCATTCTCTGCTTCCTTAAAGAAACAGAAAAGAACAGAGAAAGTAGCTTTTCAGTTTTGTACAAATAAAACTATTCCCCCTGATATTTCTAGAATATCAAACATAAAACATCCACCCCCTGAATGTTCCAAATTCACTTCTGTGGGTTTCCAGACTTCAGTATTGTTCTTGTCAAGCTTCAATTAAATGAGACGTCACACACCTACGTAAATCCAGAAAACATTAATCCCTTCCACTCTCTCAGCTTAATCTCATTTTCTGAGTAGATTAAAAAAAAAAATCACATTCAAGCCTTCATCTCTCAAAGGATGCTGTAGATCAAGAACAGAGCAATACGATACACACAAAGATGACAAGTCAACATAATATTGGTAAGAACCACGCATACCTGCATAGGTGTCCAAGTATTCAAGGAAGACAGACACAACATTTGCCAAGACACCTAAGTAACATCTTGCTAGGGGGGCAAAAAAAAGGCACTCCCACTGCAGATTAAGATCCAAAAAAGCAACTAATGCTGATTTTGATAAGCAAGAACTTACTAGGAATTACAGTGAAATCATACTATTGATAAAGCTTCAAGCTACCTCACTTACGATTGCGTATCTTCTAGGACCACAAGAACTGATGTAATGAGAGACAGCAAAGGTCCACGCAGTTCTGTAACCTGTCACCAAAAGATACCAGCACAGCGAATGAGAAAGGCTGCAAATAAGCAACAGCGTACGACAGGCCTCCAACTTCTCGCTATGATCAGGATGGGGATCTCCCGGGGCTGCATCCTCAGCACTGTTACGCTAATGGAGGATAATTTTCATTAGCTATTCACATAAAATATGAGTCAGTTCCAGCCAGAGCTACTTTCACAACATCTGTGACAACAAGTGCCACAATTTAATTATGCTTTGCGCAAAAAGGAGTACTTCTGTTGGCTTTTAAGCCCACCATATCATAACATTTGCCTACTCTTCTTTACAATATTAATGACTGTATCAACCTCTATCACACTGCCCTTGCCTGGGCCATGTACTTTGCAAGTCAAGAGTCCTCTTCCATTGATCGTGTCCTTGTCTGGAAGCCACGGCAGCCCCCATCACGCTCTCACTCTGCACCGTTCCTGGTTCTTTCTGGAGATGGAAAGAAGAGAACTGCCCACAGTTTGGATGATTTCTGTTCTCTGGTCTTTGCAAATTACTCACTAAAGTCTATTACCTGAGTGCAGTTGACCTGATGTTTAAAAAAAACCTATACTCATTACTCCAAGATGTATTTTCTGAGTGATCGCAGCCAAGAACCCATAACTTGCAGACATAGTTAGGATGTGCAGTTAATGACATCGAACTCCATCAGCCTTTTAAAATGCTGCATTTCAGTGCTGTAAAGCTTTTTTTCAGCATGTTACAGCTGTTTTTTGGTTTGAGTGTCCTGAATAATTCCACCTGACCAGCAAATATTTTGATCCCCCTAGTTGTGTCCTTTCCCAGATAACCCATAAATCTGGTAAACAGCAGGAACCTACCAGTAATCTCCCTTTCATTACAAGAACAGAAAGTTTGTTGCTAACTCGTTTCCTAGCAGATAACTAGTTACTAATGAGAGGATGATCCTCCTCATCCCACAACACCTTAGACTTAAATTTTGAAAAGATCTCAAAAGGAAAAAGAGATAAGTGGTCCTTCCTATCCATATGGAAGGGAAGCAGAATATGGGCCAATCTTGAAGCAAGCTGGTGACTGGTATTACGTAAGGTGAAGAGTTTTGGTTGTGTGACCAACTAAACCACCTCTTTTGGAAAGGAGTTACAGTATGGACAGCCTCTAACACAAGGGACAAGAGAGACAATATTCTAAGGGACACATTAACTTGTTGACTAATGCAAGGACATTAGAGCAGCATCACGTAGGAAAGATGAGGAGATCAAATGAACCTTCAATAGTGCAAGTTCCGGATATTTACAATCAAAATTAAGCATAACAAAAGACAAGAAGTGAATTCTTCACAGCTGCACACCGATGCTACAAGCCCAAGTTATAACGATGAGGAATTGGAGCTGCTTCAGTCATCACTGAAGATCTTTGGCTCAGCCAATCTCCCTGTCACAAGTGGCAATACCTATTTCAGTGTTGCTACTAATAAGAAGCAGGTTTTTAAGCATTCAGGACTAACAGAGGAAACATTTAGCAGAGCATTAACTAAATCAGCTATCAATGGCCAAGTTATGCAGGAAGCGTTCATTAACCCTGCTTGGGTGAGAGGACTTTCTTGCGCAGCCTTACATTCCTGCGTCGCAGTGGCATACTCTTAATTGTAGGGAACTCTCTCTTACAGGAGAGCTTCAGTCTGAAAGATGTACGATAGGAGTCTCACGCCACGTTCAGGGACCAGGGCACGCTGACCTGCAAAGCGGAGCCTCCGGAAACAGGCGGTCAAATCGGCTGACTACGCGCTCCCAAAGGCACGCGCGGCGCATGACTTCCAGACATCTAAAGGACGATCTCAGATCGCAGCACGGACTATGCTATTTCCGCGGAAGGCACTGGTGCCACCGTGTCTGGAATACTGTACCTACGGCTGGAGTCAGTAATTCAAGGAGACAACCGAAGAGGATTTGAAGAACCACATAACTAAGGCTGGAAAACATGTCATGTAGTGAAAGACTTTAAGGAGCCTGATTATCTGCAAAGCCAGGAGTGACTTGGGGTGAAGGGTTGGGCAGGGGGAATTGAGTTACTTTATCTCAATTGCTCAGATTGAAGGGTTTTTTAGCCCATTTTTCCCCCCATGTCTCTCAGGTAGATGTCCTCATGAGATCAGATAACTTGGAGACCTTGAAACCAGGCTCAAGCTTTTTAGGCTGACCCAGTGCAGCCCTTTCTCCTGGAAAGGAGAAGCCTCCAGTTAGCGAGACGGCCGATACGCAATCACTAATGCAGAATAAACATGTGCTGCTAGTGAAGAAGACATCCCCCCTTCCTTCCCCATTCCTCCAGATCCTCGAGGAGGAGCGCTGCACTAGGAACCCGTGAGAGCAGAGCCGAGCCCTTCCCTGGGAACTTGGCACTCTCTGCCTCGTCGCACTGTTTGATTTAGAAGTATTAGTAAACAGCTCAAAAATCCCGCTTAGTAAGAGCTAACGACTCCAAAGAAAACGTTAGTAGATGTGTGCCAGATATATGAAATATTGGAGAACAACAAATACTAGAATTCCTATGTTTGCAGGGGAATTAGAGCAGAAAGTGAAGAGGACCTGGGAATTAAAAACTGTTGTCACCTCTTATGCAAATATTTGCAGATTGCAATTGAAAGCAAAATACTTGCTTCCAAACGGTGCTTGGGAGGGTCTAAGCGACCTCTGATTTCATACTGAGCCCCTAACAGGGGAAGAATAAACATGCAGTTTTCCACAAAATGTCTGGTGACTGCACAAGGCTGAGCAATGGCTGATTTTAAAGAAACACTGGTGTCTGAACCACATAAAGCAATCACAGCACAGCACTAAAGATAATGCATTAGAGCTTGGTCTTTTTCTGAAGAAAGCAAAAATGAGTATCTTCAATTTATTATTCTTCTAGAGCTTCTTTTTTGCCAGTGATATATCAACACGCATTCAAAATTAGAAGCGAGCCCAATAAACAGCAGCTGTGATTTTGCACCTTCCTATGCCGAAGCAACATTTTGCTGACCAAATATTTAAACTGACAGAACTAATTACTGCTTTTTAAAGTATCCGGCAGACCAAAACAGAATCCAACATAATAACTTTTTTAGAATGATCTTTCAACTCAAAACCAGCCAGCTTACGTATTAAACTAGAATCACAAAACACATTCTGGGCACTCTCTACAGCTAATTTTACCCTATTGTGCAGCTTGGCCTCTTCATCGCGTAATGAAAACGTGCACGTACTGCCAGGGAGCCCACGTGCATTGATTTAAACGAAAACCATTTTGCTCACCAATGTTCAGAGGGGCTTTCTTTGGGTTATTTTCCTACAGGAAAGCTGTACCAAACATGGAGAACCATTTTTAGATGTATTTTCTTTTTCTGCTGACCTAGAGAACAAATTTACAACTATTTAAGCAATTATAGAACTTAACACACCTGAATCGAGAGTTAATTCTCACACCGTATTTGAACCTCACCAACAAGGCACATCAAATATAATCTAGTATGCAAGAACCACTATGCCTGGCAAGTCGTATTTTGAAAGTCTAAAAATGGACAAAAACAGTATGTTAAAGTCTACCTTACATATACTGAATACATAAATTGTTTCTTTTATAAAAAAGTTTCAGGAAAAATTGATTAAAAACGGAGACACTAGTTGTCATCATTGAATTAAACTGATGAGATCCAGTCATACCCTTTCAGATAATGAAGGGATCTTAGGACATCATGCACAATTTTTATTCATAGGCTGGAAGGGAAATGGGAACTCTTCCTCATTTTCAACTCCCATTTGGATTCTCAGCCCTGAATCACTAGCTCTATAAGCAAACTAGTGAAAAACGTAAAATATAAAAAGGCCTGCACACGCAGAAGCTGTTACAGCTGTCAGGAGCTGCTTCCATAGCTCTTGGTCCTTCCGCTTAACTACTGATTTTATGAACTCCATTATTTGATTTTCTCCAAGAATTCTGACCATAAAGTTTGATTTTATTCCCCTTTCAACTGAGTGATTCAAATGAAGGCCTTAATACATGTGGTCCGTTTCAAATGCAGTCGTAGAGAGATGTGCTCCTGCAAATAAAAAAATGGACACTTAAAAATGAACTAAGTTCCTCTCACCTGTGTGATTTTCACATACTGCATGAGCCAGAAGCACACCTTCTTCCTTCAAAAAAATGTCTTTCGATAATATTGCTCTATTCAGTCGGAGAGCACTTAAACACAAATAAAGGCAGCAGAGTGCTAAGCTAGCAAAAGCGGGTATTTCTGGAACAGCGCACGCACATGTGCGAGTTTGCAGATGGGAGGGGGGTGTAATTTAGGGGAAGCCAGGTAGCAGAAATCAATGCAACGTGCTGTGAAATATGGAGAAATTCAAGCGTACATCTTGTAGTACTGCAAAAGCCTGTTAAAACTATGTTGCAGCAGCCATTTTAACTATTCAGCTCTGTTTTTATTTAAATATTAATACCAGCGTTACACCCGAATCAAAGATTCAATATCCCTACTGTCTCGCTGGGCATACTTATTTTCTGGAATATTCGAATTTGAATAATTTTTGAATACTGAGTATTTGCATTTTCACAAATATTATTCTGTTGATGCACAGCTGTAAATACGGAAGAGCCCGCAGATGCAAGTCAAACGAAGATGCTGAGCAGAATTCAGCCCCTGTGACACTCTCATGGGCTCAGCACAGCTATTTGTTTTGGCCACTTGGACTTCTCAAATAAGACTTTCCAGTAAAGCGATATAAGGGAGCAATCACACTGGAAAATGGCAAAACTGGAAACGGCAAAAAAAAAAAAAGTCTATTCTCACCTATTTGAATGAAGTAGTAGGTGACATTTTATTAGGAGCTACTGAAATACATGTTAACCTCTGAACAACATATTAGAAAAAGCTATAAACATTTATTTTGCTGAAGAAACCCTCAATATAAATGGCGAAAAGCTTCCTCACAAAATGGGTAATCTCAAAGTAAGTTTGAAAACGATGTTGTAAAGAAAGCGTCCTGCCCCTCCAAGCTGCCTTTCCAGTCAAGGATGACTGAAGCTCGAGAAATCTCAGCGCTGCAGTAAGCTATTTTTGTTTGCCTAGGGCAATGTGCCCCGCTCCACCCTCGGCTTCTTCCGACCTGCTTTCATCCACCCACCAGAGTCACATCTGACACGGCCTGCCTGGTTGATTAACAAAAACAACAACAAAAGTACTCCACGCGCTCCCATCTGAGAACTGCTGGGTACCAAGCAAAAAAATGGGAAAATGGGGGGAAAAAAAGTGGAAAAAATCAACTTGCCAGCACTGCTGGACATTGTCTAAACACACTTTAATGGACCTGCTCCCAAGTCAAGAAATTCATTGCAAATAAAACAGTTTTATAAATAAAAGATGCTTAAAAGAGTAAACAAATGTTTCATTAGATTTCTAATTTAAGTGTTTTTGTTCCCAGTAAAAGTTGGACTTCTTTTAGAAGACTATTTTAGAATAGTCTTTTAAAAGACTATTTCAGTATAGCCAGGCACATTTGCCAGCACTATTTGTATGTCACACCCCTATTTTCTTCTGTAGAGCTAATCATATTCTCTGTTGCTGGTCTGCTCAGAGACTCTTGCACTTCGGTGGACTGAACCGCATCTTACCAAGGCAGGTGTGAGCCAAACTTAGGCACGAATAATCCACACAGACGCAGGCAGGAGGCAAGCAGTCGCTGCCGAACTGCAGAAAACGACTGGCAGGGCGAAGAACAGTGTCATGCTGCTAAAAAATAATAAAATCTACAGGATTGTATGAATTAAGTTATCATCTCTAAAGGCACAGAAATAAACTGCAGTTCACATGGTGCGTGAAAGCTTCTGCTGAAGTTTGATGTCCAGTTTTGGGCATCACTGTCCAAAACCGAAGCTGACTGCTTAAGATCAACAGGAAAGATAGAGATCTCAGGGAGGAAAAAGGCTAAAGGACGGGATATTTTGTCTACAGACTAACAAAGTTCATAAGTGAGGGGCTAGAAGACTGACACCCAGCCAGCCTCATCTTCTACGAGCTTCATCGCAAAAAAACAGTCCTGGCATTTGAAAACGTCGGCTAAAATTCCGAGCCAAAGCCTCTGCCACACCACTAGCACCAGAATCCACCACCCATGCGACGTGCAGACAAACGCCGGTGCTGTCAGATGTGCAATCCTACCCACGTGGAAGGATATTCCACACGTATTTAAAAAGCCCCTTCGCTACCCTGCAAAATCTGCTTTCCGACTCTCCCCTGCTACAATAGCCGTGAAAAAGGACTCATCCAGTACAACAGCTTCGCGTCACCATTATTCGCACTCCACTGTGTCATATGCAAGTCTTCGCGGACTCCTCCTTTAAATATTACCAAACTGAAAAAACACCCCACTGACATACATCATATTTAAATAAAAATCTCTAAAAGGGCTCAGTTGTAATGTCATTGTTTACCTGTGATGAATAAGTGAAGAAAGAAGCATCACGGGGGCTTTGGCAGCACCTCATTAAGTTAGTACTCAATAGCCTTTACTTTTGTCTATTTTACTAATAAAAATTATCATGAGAATGGATTTTCAGCAGCCACAACACTGACATGGAGAACATTTTGCAAGAACGTAGCTAATTAGAAGCACAAAAAAAACACCATTAGCACAACACCAGCTCCTTTGGCCTCCGCTGATCCCGAGATTTTGCAACAGATCACCCCGTGCTGCAAGAAATTCATTCTTGATATTTTAATCATCATCACTGTGGAGACACCTGCCCTCAGAAAATATCCAGTCCCATTTAGGGCCACCTTAACACCAATGTTGTAAGTTTTTAAATTTATTATTAAATTATGACAACGCCCTTAGCTGAATGAGCAAAGTGACATGATGTTTATTTATAGTGCCATAGGTGTAGGCACTGCTTTATGGAAAGAATTAGATAGAGTGCCTGACAGAGTTTACAGCCTGTGAAACCAGAATAAAGTGCATTGAATCTTACACAAAACAACTGCGCAGGATGAGGCTCCGAGTTAAACAGGATAAAACAAGAGGGAGAGATGAAAACTGTAACAGAAAAATTCTCTGTTTGGCAGGCTTTGTACAACACAAGGGTTTGCTTTGTTATTTCTGTTTTAAACAGACCCAGCCTAATCAAACCATATTTATAATATTAAACCTAGTTTTGTATGTACCTTGAAACCTTCACAATGCTCCTGTGAAACACAACACAAAGGGGAAAGCTCATGGTTTAGCGACTTGCTCACAACCCCAAGCTTCAGCACAACTTCAGGAAACAGAACCCAGCAGTCCCGACTCCCAGTTTCAGATAACCAAGGGATACAGCACCTCTCCTGCAGAGCTGATAACATCCCTGAGAAAGAGCAAGCCCCTCCGAAAGTCATTCAAAAGAGCTCCTTTCTAATTGCTACGCTTGCACTAACAGTACAAATTAATCCTTAAATATGCCATTTTTGCTTAGGCTTAGAGCCATGCCATTAAACATTTAAATGAAGCTTCGTTTTAAAGTGAATCATCATAAAAAGTCTTTGATGAAGATGTGTTAGTATGAGTCCATACACTAACTATATCAATTATACTGCATTCATCCAAACGTAGTATTAAGTATCTAATGCAAAAGAAATTTTAAAACTACGCTTTAAAGGAGAGGAGAAATAGCTGTCATTAAGATGTCCTCTCCCATCCACAAATATCTAAACATTTTATTTCAGTCACGGTGGAGTAGCTGTCTTTTTCATCATTTCTTTTAGTTATCTGATTTCATGCATCAGGGCAAAGGAGATTTCCTGTAGGAATTGTAGGATATTTTTATCGTCTAAATAGAGCACTTCACATCATCGGGAATAGTGCAAAGCACACCTGGACCTTGCAGACGCCAGCTATCCAACACAAGAGGTTAGCATTCCTCTGAAGGATCAGCCCCTGGTCTTTTGGCACGATTCGGATCTCAGCTTTCATATTGTAATAATCATCTCGGTATGAAAAGTCACACATCCCTGAAAACGCATTTTCTCCAGATTTAGGAAGGTGTCCTGTCACTCTACCCAAATCCACGCTGTCCTCCTGCAGGATCATCTTGCACTCCTTCCAGCACTACAAGGTACCTATTTGAGATATGTTTCTCCACCATCCCCCTTGGAGACAAAATTACCCCTTCTCATGAAAGTTGTCCTGTTTGCAACCCATTTTCTCCGCTAAAGAAGAAAGCTTTTGCCAAGGTTCTTCTTGTCCCAGTCAGTCCCTCTTTACTTCCCCTCCACACAGCTGAATATAGCCGCAATAAACACTGGCCAATCTTCTTCCCTCACATCTTCCAAAAGACGGTCTCACT
Organism: Dromaius novaehollandiae; assembly: GCF_036370855.1. Classification (NCBI taxonomy): domain Eukaryota; kingdom Metazoa; phylum Chordata; class Aves; order Casuariiformes; family Dromaiidae; genus Dromaius; species Dromaius novaehollandiae. The sequence goes on along the minus strand of NC_088098.1, from coordinate 217,257,359 downwards.
CCTGCTTGAAAGATTTGACAGCTGTTTATTCGGTGCTGCCCTGTACTGGATCATCCCAGATGAAATACCATCACCTGAGGTAGGGACGTACTTAGCACGGCGCACCTACTGCACAGTTTCACGTAAGCGTCTGCTGCTTGGAAATGACATTTAAAGATACCTCTCCCCCTCAGTCGTGCCCTCACAGACTTGGAGGTGCCAGGCAAGCAAGTCATTGCACACGGCAAAAGGACTCAGAGAAAAGGGTTGTTAAGGGGGCAAGGGGATGAGCTGAGACATTTATCTTTACTGAGCTCTGTACTCAAGAGGAAGAGCTTGAGAAAGCTTCATAATGAAACGTTACCACGTCTCTGATGAGTCTCCGGGATGCAGCAGTAGGGGCAAGCCAAGCTGGGCAAACCCGTTTGGGGCTTCAAAGACGGGGAGGCCAGGAGGACACCAAGTCCTGCTGCAGCTCCATACGCCACGTTCCCCATCGGGGGTCCGAAGCCACCTCCCCCAGCCCCAGGATACTCTTCTTGCGGTAAGACCTTTGCCTGCTCCCTCGGCATGGAGAGGCGGCTGGAGGAGATGCTGCTCTCCCTGGGTACCGGTGGGCAAGCCAGGACACAGCAGGGCCAGCCGGGGGCTTGCTGGTCTCTCCCAGCACATTGCCCACCTTCCAGGAGGACCCACCTCACTGCCGGCCACCTCCCCCGGGCTGCCAGCCCCCCAGAGGGCCCCCCAGCAACCAACACCCGCTTTCCTGCCCTTCTTCTGCCCACCCCCCGAGGAATAAGCATCCCTCCTGCAGCAACAAGTTTCCTCCACCCCAAGCGAGGGGCAACCCCAGCCTCGTGTGCCCCAGCGGCCCCGCTACCCCAAACCCCCACCAACAAGCACCTCCAGCCCCCCTCAAAGCGCAGCCCCCACCTCCCCCAGCACAGAGAGCCCCCAAACCCAACCTGCCCAAACACGACCATCCCACCCTCTCTACTGCCACCTCGCAGCAAAGATGGCCCCTTCCCCCCAAATCTTCCACCCAATCTTTCCCCTAAATCTTCCACCAACGAGCAACCCCCCTCAAAAGCCTCCCCACATCCCCCCAACGAGCTGCCCCTCCCAAAAGCCCCCCTCAACGAGCTGCCCCCCTCAAAAGCCCCCCCAACGAGCTGCCCCCCTCAAAAGCCTCCCTCAACGAGCTGCCCCCCCCAAACGCCTCCCTCAACGAGCTGCCCCCCCAAACGCCTCCCTCAACGAGCTGCCCCCCTCAAACGCCTCCCTCAACGAGCTGCCCCCCCAAACGCCTCCCTCAACGAGCTGCCCCCCCAAAAGCCTCCCTCAACGAGCTGCCCCCCCAAAAGCCTCCCTCAACGAGCTGCCCCCCCCAAAAGCCTCCCTCAACGAGCTGCCCCCCCAAAAGCCTCCCTCAACGAGCTGCCCCCCCAAAAGCCTCCCTCAACGAGCTGCCCCCCCTCAAAAGCCCCCTCCAACGAGCTGCCCCCTCAAAAGCCCCCTCCAACGAGCTGCCCCCTTAAAAGCCCCCTCCAACGAGCACCCTCTCCCCCCAAATCCCTCACCGACAAGCACCCCCCTGCCTGCCCCCCCTTCCCCTCCCCCCCCCGAGCTCCCTGTCCCCTCAGCCGCCCCGGCCCCTCCCCCACCTACCCCATGCGCATCTTGGAGCCGGACTGGCCGCCGCCGCCGGGCAAAGGGGGCCGCGGCGGGAGGCGTCCCAGGTGCAGCTGCTTCTCCAGGGCCGACATGGCGGCGGCCGGCGCACAAGGACACAGCAGCAGCCCCCGAACCGGCCCCGCCGAGCGCCGCGGCCGCCGCCAACCCCCGCTCCGCTCCGCTCCCCTCCGCCCCGCCCCGCCGGAAGCGCCCCCTCCCCCCGCGCCGCCGCGCGGCACCACGGGAAACGGAGTCCGCCACCGCCCACACCGGAAACTCCCTAACGCGGCCTTCTGGGAAATGCAGTCCGCGCCCCCATAGGGCCGGCTGGGGAGCGCAGTGCATGGCGGGAGGTGTAGTCCCGCCGCGCGGCCGCGCCGGAAGTGCCCGCGGGGGAGGCGGGGGGGGGACGCTCCCGCCGAGGCGGCGGTTGCCGGGCAGCGGCGGGGCGCCATGGGGCAGAGGAGGCCGAAGGCGCTCGCCGCCAAGGCCGGGGGGTCCCAGCGGAGGAGAGGTGGGCTGCGGCGCCTGGCCGGCTCCCCCGGGCGGGGTGGGGGCCGGGGAGGCGGCGGCGGTTGGGAGGGTGCCGCGGCGCGGCCTGCCACCGCCGCCATTTGCTCACGGCTCGTCCCCCGCAGGTGCCGGCGACGCCCCCGCTCCCCTCAGCCTGCCGCCGCTGGTGCGGGGCCCGCCGCGCTGCTTCCTCCGCTGCACCGTGGGCCGGGTGCTGTGGGCGCTCCCCGAGCCGCCCGCCGCCGCCCTCGTCCGCCTCAGGTGGTGGGGGGAGACGTCGGACGGGACCCTGCTGCAGCCGCCGGCCGCCGCCGAGCCGGAGCAGCGAGCGGCGGGGGCCACGGCCCGCTACGCCGTCCGCTGCGGGCCCCGGCAGCTCGCCGCCTACCTCACAGGTGGGGCCTGCGCCTCTGCGGAGCCGGGCAGCTCGGTCAGGCGGGAGCCGAGGAGCCCCTTGCTGAATAACCGCGATTTTTACCCACCTAGATCAACCTTTTACATTGTATTAGTTATATTATATTATTATGTTAGTTATATTATATTCCTAGTTGGCTTCAGGGCTCAGCTCTGTGAAATACCGAAGCCCTTTTCGTTCCCAGATGAGACGCCAAGCTGATGACTTTTAGCATCATCAATATCTGAAACATTATGCATTTCAGTATTCTGAGCTGGTGAAAAGTAAAAACATACTCCTATGATCTTACGATGTTACTAAGATACTTACTTTACCGAAAGGTCTGCGCTGTCTTTAGCTGGTAGCCTGGTGTCTAACTTATGTCCATAAAACCTGTGTTTGCTGTCACTGGTCATCGTCCATATTAAAAAAAAAAAAAAAAAGAAACATTATTTCAAGAACAATTGACAGATTGGATATCTTCTACTTATTTATCATAATTTGTTATTAGTGTAACCCTTCTTTAACTGCTGCCTCATGTCATAAATTCATGACACAGCATTATGTTAGCTTTTCTTGCCTCTGATTCATTTTAACTGAATAGTTTTAATTATGTTTTTATTCATAACGAGCCTTCAAGGTATGTTGTGTCAGAAGTTATTTAGTGAAATTAATGAAGGCGTTTAAACTGTTCGTGATTTTTGCAGATATGGGTGTGCTTGTCCTAGAAGTAATGACCAGACGTGACCATCTCCCCATTGGCACAGTGCAAATTGCTGGCCTTTCCCAGCTCTCTCCCAGCCATCCCATCAGCGGATTTTTCGCCATAGTTTCACCAACGTCTGATAAACTCGGAGAGCTGCAGGTAGCCCTTAAATCTTTGCTCTTTCTTAGTTATCGTATGTGTTAGTGCAACACTTCACGGTATAAACAGATATCAGGATTGAGTTGTGCTGTGTGCACTGCACACCTGGTTTATGCCCAAAAAGTCTTTACGGGCTAAAGGTAGGAAATGAAAAATAAATACTGACAGTTTTGATTGTTTTGTTTAGAAGGATATGCGGCACTGGTAGTTCAACTTGACTAAGAAAATTTGTAGACTCTACCATGAGGGTGAGTTTTAACAGTGGATCTGAAAGCGGATACTGAAGTAGTTTTAATGTTTCCCCAGAGCCCCCCTGAGCTGAAATTGTACAAGATTTTGAAGTCTGGGGTAAAGAAGATATTTGTTCTGTTTGCAGCCCTGGCTCTGGATAATACATGCTGACACATAGTTACTTGTGATTTGAAAACACAGCATGTGAAATAAGTAGTTGTAAATATGTCAGAGTTTTAAAGTGTTACGTAGCTGTATGATATAAATACCATTTTTTTACAGAAAAGCAACAACTTTGCATAGCATGCAAAGTAAAGGTGAATATAGAGTATGTGTTGCGCTTAATTAAGAAAGAACAACATACTATTTTCACATTCTGTCTTTCAGGTCTCGCTGGTTTTAGAACCTCTGCCTGAAATGTATGACACCAGCAGCTCTATCCCAACGACAGATGCAAGTTTAGATGTCGCTCCTTCCACCCAGGGAAGCAGCAAGCCCCAGCTTCTTGCTCCATCACAGCAATCCAGCCAAAGAGGGGTGACTGCTGCTGGCCAAGAGTCTCTTAACAATAGCAGAGCCACAACTCCCAGGTATCTTTCTTTTCCCGATGATAAAATTCTGATTTATTTTGCCAGTCACACCTTTTTTTAAGCAATGGCAATGCACTTGTGAGTTATGGAATACTCGATTTCTTGGTTGTGCTTTTTATATGAAATTCAAAGCATTCAGTAATTAAGAGCTTAAAGTGACAATTTCTTGTCTGAATATATTTGCGTCCTACATTGACTTAATTCAGGCTGTGCTAGTTGATGCAAGAGGTGCCACAATCTTTTGTTTACAGCTGTCTCTCTGATGGCATGAGTGGAAGATGGGGAGTCAGTAAAGCAACGTGTTGCATTTCTTTTTGGAGTGAGTACTGAAGGGGAGCAGCTGCAGTGCTAGGGAGAATTGGAAGAGGTTTGAATCCTGTTACTGATCCACTTCAATTGTTATTGAAATAATGTTTCATTTTTTTTTAATAGAGGAAAAGACCATTTGTTCTTTCAAGAGGATTCTGAAAACATAAAGGATATTTATTCTGCTTCTCGCCACCATCTGATTTTACCGGATGAACATTTAAAAGCGAATCCTTCAAATCAGCAAGCGTCATTTCCCACAAGCGCTGATCCTGAAACACCTGCTAGAACAAACATGCGGGTGCTATCTTTGCATAACCCGACTACAAAAGACCTGCTTTCAGGTTTGTATACAGTTGGCATCACGCTTTACATTTCATGTCAAATAGATCTTGATAATATTTCAGCTGCCTGTCTAGAGATACAGCTGGCAAAAGACTAAAGACTTGAGGAAAGAGCAATACTTTGCGGAGTCGCCGTATGTCGTTTGGAACAGAAGAGGATAACAAAAATAAATATTGATTTAGTCTTGTTAGAAGGTGTCTTGACTATCCAGATCAAGCAAAACATGCTGCACTACCACTGTACCTCTGGAGCCCCCAAAGGGATAAGAGAAGGGGAAATTCAGCTTCACAGACTGCTTAATCATTGATGCGTCTTCTGCGATGACCATCAAAGGTGCCACTCACGTTTGAATAGGGATTGGAAGGGTTTCTGTGGCATCAGCATTTTCTGATGGAAAATGAATTCCTTTTCCATTGCTTGCTAGTTAGCATCCCTTCCGTGGCCTGGATTCAGATAAGCACCAAAGCAGGGCAACTTTCTGTATGTGTTATCTTTTGAGTTATTCTTTATATTTACTGAGAAGACTTAAAATTAGACTACCATTGAGGCGTCCTAAGGTGACAAATTAGTCTTCTATGAATTAGTCTTGCTACTATATCTTAATATTGCCCCTCTAGTGCCTCACTCTGTGTATGGAGTGCAGATGAGTTATTTGTACAAGTCTGAGTGAGAGATTTGATAGAGGATTGCTCTCACTTCTAGATGTACTGTCCGTTTTATGGTGTATAACATGCTTAATCTCTACTATGTTAAGATCTCTTTATAACAGCGAAAAACAGGAGTTTCATGATTGTGGCTGTCACATTTATTGTGTGTGCAGACAGCTTTTAAATGACATTCTAATGCTGAGATTTAATCCTTGTGCTTATTTTTCAGCTCTTTTAGATCAAGGCAATAAACTCCGTGATGCCATGGTTGTTTCTGCAATGAAATCTACCCCAGACATGGAGATTGAACTGAATGAAGTGCTTCCTTCCATAAGAACAGATGGTTTCAAAGCAAAAACAAAGTGAGTTTGGAAAGAGGAAAGTGAGCTTAAGTTCCAAACCATAAACTTCAAATATTTTAGGATTCTTATTCAAATGGGAAATTAAATTCTGTGTGTGAATACAAGCCTGCATGTTGTAAATTGATTTAAATCATCATGTAGTATGCCTTGATTTAAATCATTGACTTTAATTTTTTTTCTATGCTATATTTGTATTTAGTACATAGTTATTTGATAAGGAAATATTAACAATATTAAGTGTTTATAAGGAATAAGGGTATGATAAGGAACATAGTAAATTAAATGTTACTTGGTCACAGAAAACAGGTTTTCAAGGAAATGTAAGTAGTTAGTGGCATAAATTGAATACTTCTGCATATTCTGGTTTGGATGTCTCAATGCCAAAATACCCATGAATATTTAAATCTATAACTGTGTTCTCAGAATTAGTAGTTGTTTTCCTCTTCTGTATGACCTTTATTAGGAAATTGGAAAAAAATAGTCTTTGTGCCTTTTCAACGTGTAACTCGTGTAACTCAAACTTATTGTTTTGTACTAGACTAGAATAAACGTTCTCACTTCACTGAAACTGAAATTTAAAAAACAAAAGTATTTTTATGCAAGAGAAATTTTAAATCCTTATTTCTGAAATGATACGAATATTGGAATTTGTTCCATTATAAAACAGAAAAAAATGTCATTGCCTTCAGCAGTCAATGATGCTGTAGAAATGCAATTTAAATTATTTGTATGTGATTGTAGTAAATGTTGGTGTTACTTCTATAATCTTCTCACTTCTTAAAGTTATTTTTATATTAAAAATACATCTATTAAAAATCTAATGGAAATGAAAACAAAATACATTTTTTCCCCACTGTGGTATGTTTTCTGCACTGCCATTTGCTCTCCAGATTGGCACTGGAGCAGAAGTCACTATCATGTGAAAGCCATTTAATGACTTATTTAGAATTTATTGGTGGGTCTCGGTGCATTTTTGAGGTACAGATGTGCGTATTAGCCTTCTGCATGATGAATTAATCAGAAAGATTGCGTGGGTGGACATAATTCATTGTGCCCCAAAGAGTTTAGTGATTGTGTGGAAAGCAGTTCCAGCGCTTTTGCCCAGACTATTCCAGTTTCTTTAAAATAGATGATTTTGGACTCTTCAGGAAAAACTGATAGGGCATCATTTACAGACAGCTTGACTTTTGCAGGCGCTCTTCCTGCTAGTCTGCAGCAGCTGCCCTTAAACTGCAGGATTGAACCATCCTGACACTTTGCAAAATATAAGATTTTGAATGAGAAACATCAACTTGCAGCAGAACTGCACTGTTATGGAAAGTTTTTGTGTACGTGGAGGTCAAGCTACAAGCTGGAGAAGGCTGTACATAGTCTTTGATTGTTGTCTGTGCAGTGGCTAACATCTCAAACATACCAGAAATACTAATTATTTTTCTCTTTACTGCTATCGCTGTTATCTAGGAGCCCCAAAAGCTTGAACTCAAATTTTGTGTCCACTGCTGAAGATCCCCATCTCTCCTCACCCGAAGTCTCAGGTCAGCAATTTGACCTGAGCTCTGAAGAGAGAGCAATACAGTTACTGTTGGGCAGGTGAGTGTAATACTGATGGTCACTGCAAAATTGTCCTTGTTTGCTCAGTTAGTGCTGAAGAATGCTTCTTAACCCTGTGTGTTCTCCGTGTTTCTGGAAACATATAAGTGAATTGTATGAACAAGTGGTGGTGGAAGGAGGTTTTTTATACCTCAGCTTGCATGCAACTTTAATGCATGCCAAACTGCGTAGCTCAAAGTTACCTGGTGTGAAAATGATGTTGGAAAGACTAGTCATCATCTTTGATAAGACTGAGTTATTTCATAGCTGTATATATTGTGTCCTCATGTGTTAAAAGGTCCATAAAAAAAAAACCTGTGATGTTTGCCTGAAGAACTTGCAGTCTCTAAGTTAAAATTAGAGAGAACTGATAGTGATAGATCCTCCAAACATGAAAATGTCATTCTTCTATCTTTTTGTGAAGAGTGGCAAGAGTATGAATGATATTTATATTGCCTCTATCTAAATCAGGAGTATGAAGTCTACCACTTCTGTGTCAGATATGGCTATTTCAATTCATGTCTTGTCTCCCGTGCTTAGTTTTTCCGTGTACTTCATTATTGGATAAGACTGAAATGTTTGCAGGTCACAGAACGGTTTTGAACTCACAGCGCACAGAAAGCCTTTAAACCAAAAAAACCAAGCTCTCTCCAAACTTGTGTTAAAGATGCTTGTATATACTCAGACATAGTATGTTATTTTTTTTAAAGTAAACTGTCCTTAAATATTACTGATAGCTTAAAAAGTTCCAAAACTTAATAAGGTTGTGAGTAGGTGTCATAGATGGATACTAGTAGATATTTTTTACAGTGAGGGTGATCATGCACTGGAAGAGGTTGCCCAGAGGTTTTGTAGAATCTCTATCTCTGCAGATACTCAAAACCCAGCTCAACATGATCCTGAGCAAACTGCTCCAGTTGACCCTACTTTGAGCAGGGGATTTGGACTAGATGATCTTCAGAGGTCCCTTCCAATCTCAAATATTCTGTGATTCTATGTATATATATTTACACACTTTTTTTTTTTCCGGCAGGGTTCCAGAGATATCCTCACAGGGTTTATTAGCGTGGGCACAGTGCTGCGTGAGCACAGTTCAGCTGTATGAAAAGACAGCATAGCACAAATGCAGTGTAGAATAAACACTATTGTCAGAATTTACATGAAATTGTCTGCAGAACTCATGACGCTAAGTTACCTTTTTTTTCTCTTGTGTCCACAGTGTTGATTTATCTCCTGTGCATCTCTGGGATAAGACAGGTTCCCTTCTGGATTCTCTCTCTGTTGGGAATGAGGTGTATGACAGTGAACTCAACGATCCCCATTACGACCAGAGTCTGCTGGAGAATCTTTTTTACACAGGTCCTGTAAGTGGCAGGCAAAAGATGCTTGATATGCAATCCCTAAAGCGAAGGAAAATCAGAAAAGCTCACATCAGGAAAAAAAAGGCTAAAGAGCTTGGTATTAATAAGGCTAATAAGCATTAAGTATCATATAGACACTTGTGAGAACACTGCTTACAAACAAACACTTAAGATAGTACAAAGGCTGTGAAGTTAGTCATTAAGTTTGGAAATTGCTAGGATTCAGCTGCCCGTGAAGATTGAAAAATTTTGATGCAGTTTTGAATTATACAGTCCACAAGTTTATTTTTTTTCCTAATTTATCATGACCATTATGTATCTTTCTTGACAATGATATTGTTATCTTCATGCTTTATGTGCATTATTTCTGTTTCAGAAATCTGATTCCAGTTTAAGTGATTTCTTCAGTGATGATGATGATGTTAACTCTTCCAAAAAGGTAACCAAGACAAAAACTCTCAAGAAGGCTGATCCTACAAAACTTCAGAGTCCACAGAAGGAATCTAGCGCCTGTGATGGGGAGGTGAAGGAGACAGAAATTAAACTCAGGTAAATAGTTACATTAGTGACTTGTTTTGCAGCATCTTGCTCATTATAATTACTATTAGCAAGAGTTACACTGTGTTAGCATGCTCTGTCATTATCACGCAATCTACTGAATAACCATTTTGGTGAGGGATTTTCATAGCATCTCTGGGAATGACAGAACCCAGAAATTGCTGTATGCTGTTGAAGAAACTATTTTAAGGAGATGTGATCTAGTTAAAAATCATGAGTTTCCCAAAAATATAATAAGCTTAATAATAACACTTTCAACCAATAAAAAACACCACGTATTCTGGGACCAAAATTATTTTCTTTAGTGTTTTGCCTTTCCTCTAACTTGAGTGAGGAATTAAGTTCGTCTTTGGTCTTGTTTGTACTTAGATACGTTTTCAGCTTTTCATGTAATAGTAAGTCTGTGCCTAAAATATCAGATTTGAAATGATGGTTCTTTTAATGCCAGATGTATTTTAAAAGTCTGTAAAGAGAACATATGGTCACACGTTTTGTTTAAAAGCCTCCAGGTATTTTACTTAATTTACAAAATGAAACCCGTAATGTTAGATTTTCTTTTTCTCTCATTTGCATACATACAATTCCCTGTCTAAAGAATTCTGGATTCTGGCAAGCAGCCAGGGAGAGTTGCAATAAGTAGTAATGATTTTTAAATTGTCTGTTTTCTATACTTGTAACTATTTCTCTCAAAAATCTAGTTACCAAGCTTTACTAGTTCAATACCAGTAAGTATTACGGTTTGACTTCTTTTTCCTGATTCAGTTCCAAACAGTTATTTGTGAAACTTCTGTTACAAATACTGCTGTTTTTATATTCAGGCGAAGTTCATTTCTCCACAGGTAGAACAAAAAAGCGTTTCCCAGTGAAGTCTTAAAAATAAAACGCAAGTGGGATCTTAAATTATGTCAAAAATCCTGTTGCTCTGCTGCAGCAGTGACTCTTACCCGTGGCTATAACTGCATTTTATCCCTTTTTTCGTATCTGACATTAAATGAAGCTTTTATTTTTGAGGTCTTAGTCTGCATATGCTTTTTTCAAAATCCAGCAACACTGAACATGTTCTTTTTCTTTGGTCAGGTACTAGATATTATATATTGTATGATTTCTGTTATAGAGACCACCACATTTGTTGTAAAAGGATACATAGAAAAAGGTGCATTTTAATGAACTATGAGCAGTTTTTAACATCCTGCCAAGCTACAATTTCCCCTGCAGTTGGTATTGTTAAGAATGTTTGTGTAGACCTGATTCTGTTTTAACTTTTCAGCTGCTCTCCTACTAGACAACTTGCTTCTTCAGAAGCTCGTACAAAAGAAGCTTGTCTCACATCCTTGAGTGTAGATCGGCTGGCACTGCTGGGGCGAATACACCTAGCCAGAGTCATCATTGAAAGCTTGAAAATCCCTCCTGAGAGCACCCAGATTACACCAGGAAAGAAAAACTTAATTGGGAAGCCTCCAAGACCTGCATCAGTTAAAAAGTGGTAAGGGGGATTGTTTCTCACCAACCTGTCACCCCTTCCTTGGAGCTAGACTTCTCTGAGTCTTGTGTAGTTGTGTAGTAACTTTATAAACTGTGAATATGAAGCTTGTCTGCTGTGTTTGGTTTCATTCTCAGCATTAGGCTTTTGATAGCTGTAATCATCTATTCACTTTTTCATTCATAGTACCTTCTTTGTTGAGTACCACTTTCCTATGGGAGCCTCCAAGGATGAAAAAGGACAGGTCTCCATAACAACAGAAGTAATTCGAATAGCTTCAAGTAAAATCACAGGCGATGGTAAGAGCATTATTTTTCTCCCTTGTATTTAGCACTGTTGACTCCTTCATCTCTTAGCAATTATTTAGTAGCATTTGCTTATGTATTTTCTTTGCTGTGTGGAAATAATACAGTGATTTGTATTACGATTAGTGGCACCTCTACCAAGAGAGAGTTGGTGCACTGCAGGTGGTGGAATGTTCCTCTTGCGGAGCAGGTAGCCAAGTGTGTGGTTTTTTTGTTTTTTGTTTTTTGGTTTTTTTTGCTCCCAGGAAGTTGTCACATTGGGATTTTCACTTCTTTTTTCTTAGGGGCATAACAGCAGGTCAGTAAATCCATTCCTTTGTCTCAAAGTAAAAACATCCCTTTTGCAATAGTACTCAAGATGGTGAAATCCTTTTATAAATATCAGAGATATTTATATATCAGATAAATACCTAATTTTTTCCAGATGCTGGAATACATCACGTAACATCTTGAAGAGCACAGAGCATGCTAGATTCAATAAAATCCTGACAAGTCCTGTGCTTAAATCAGTAGACATTTCATCCCTTTAGTGAGAGGCACCAGTGTTCCTATCCCTGAGAACGCTTTAAGTTACATTTCTGTCCTTGACGAGCAGAGAACGCTGCATGAGCAAGATCCTGTGTGCCCCTTTTTCCCAGAAACTGGAATTCAGAAAGGCAACTTTCAAATGACTCTCTCATATGGTTATTCATTGCCTTTGCTATTTTCTGGGTGGTACTTAAGGTATCTGTGTGTAATTCTCAGTTCTCTGGTACACTCTCCATTTGTGTCCAGACAAAACATCTAATTCTTCTGAACCTTCGCTTTTTGTAACAGAAGGACAGTACTGCCTCCTGCACTTTGTCTTGTTTAGTTAGAATCCAGCTCTTTAGAACCTACAAGAAGAGAAAGGACTGAAAATAATCGGAAGAAGCCATCTAGTCAATCCACTATACCAGTATCTTTCCTGAGCAATTTCCATTTATCTCATTTGTTCTTGAAGATGCCCAATGATAGTGATTCTGTAGCCTCCCCAGACAAGCTATGAAAGCGCTGCCCTGTTAGAAAAATTTCCTTATGTCTAATCTGAATTTTTGTCATCGTAAGAGTACTTATTTCATCCATTGTGGACAAGGAAAATGCACTTTTTTGAGACTGGTATTGTATTTCTCTTTGTCCTTGTTCTTTTTGCTAGAGTAAACACCAATCCATTCAGTCTTTCCTTACAGATAATGTTTTCTTCTTGGACCTGTGGTTATTCTTGCAGCTCTGCTTCTGACTCCAAATATGTCTTGAAATGCATCAACCAAGATGAGATTGAGTTCTCCCACTGAAGAAAGGGCTATCTCTTCCTGCATGCTAGAATGACATAGACTTCCTATCAACTGCAGCCTTTAGATGCTGCTGTAATATTAATGTTGTCATGCTGCTCTCATGCTATTTTCTGGCCTTGGAAAATGAAGAACAGTTTACTTTGAACTTGATGTTAATAAGTAATGCAAAGTTAGATGATTGTGTGAATGACAGAGTGACTATCTCCACAGAAAAGTTTATTAATATTCAATTAGTGTTGAACATTTGGTGCTTCTGCAAAAAAATGTAAACTGCCTACAGATTTGCAATGTATTTTATAGGTTGAAACCTCAAGAGAATTCTCACTGAGGGTTCCAGCAACAGGCGGTTCCCCTTCGGCTCCTACCCTTACTTGATCCCTGATTCTGGCAGATACGCAAATGCCCTCTGTGTATTTGTCCACCCTCCTGAGAAGTGCCATCATTTTCCTCTCGTATCTCCTGAACTTCACGTGTCTGTGCTCACCCTGCATGTTTTCCACACAGAGACTGAACGTTTCTCTGTTCCAGGTCAAGCTCAAAAGACAGGTTAGCTCTGAACCCAGATAAGAGCTCATAAGTCTCTGTCTTCCTTGCAGCGGTAAAATTTCAACAGCGGTTTGTGTTCCCTGTTCATTTTGGTGGAACGATGATAGAGCACTGGTGGAGCTCTGCCCTTGCTTTTAAAATCTACATGAGAAAAAGCACACAGAAAAAGGTACTTACTAAAAGTTACTTAAATTTTGTGTATTAAAAGGCAAAGAAAGACTTTGCATTTGGATTCTCTCCAAATACTTATGCAAAAAGTGGTAGCTTTTCTAAGTTATCTGCAGTGCTTCATTGCAACTGCTGCAGTCTCAGCCATCCCAGGCAAAATAGACAGGCTGATGTGGTTTGAATGAGCCACTTCTTACCCATCCATTGCCAGATATTGTAAAGGGGAATGACGTTATGTGCAGATTCTGTAAGCTGAACTAACTGATGTTCAGTCTTTCTAAATGATTTTCTGAGTTCAAGGATGAAAGGCCAAAAAAATTGTCCTTCCCTCATCTTTCAAACTGAATTCTTGATGTTTAAGGATACTGGGTCAATTACAAGTATTAATTTTCAATCAGAACAGCTTGTTAAGCAATATTGAATGATTTAATGTGAATGCAATTAATATCATTGCTCTGACTAGGGTAAGAGGAATAACGTGAGGTGTGAGAAACTGGCTTAAATTATGCATTTGAGAAAAAAAATCTTTTGGGTAAATAAATGCAAGTAACCATATTTGCATAATCATCTGCTTGTGATAAACTCAGTGAGAAGTGTTAATTCAGCTTATATTTTGTTTTAATCAACACCAAAGGTATCTGCCCATCTGTTCTAATAGGAGCTCTTCCTTTAACGGATGAATAATTTGCATCTTTAAGTTTGGAAATCTTACTCAGTTAATAGGATTTGGGATGTTCATTTTTGCATTGATCTGGAACTGCTGTAGGTCCTGGAGGGGTTTCCCTTACTCTCGTCCTACTGATACTTGGAATTGGAACTAAGGGAAACTTTAATCCCTTTTGGTATAACTCATGAAACGAGTGGGGTGGGTAAGTGGTTGACCATGGCTTCCTCATGCTTTCAGAAGGCTTTCGTTTCACAATGTGCCTTTAGTTAGCTAAACCTGTCAGAAAACTTGCAGAATGAATTCTTTCTCTGTCCTCAGCCAGTGGCCGTTGGCTCAGCAGTCCTTCAGTTGTGCAAGGTTATTCAGTCTGAGCAGCTCACTGTCAGCTGTGAAATACCTGTGGAAGAAGAAGGAGGTCAGACGCAAGTTGGACCACTTAAGGTATGTGTTTTGCCACATTGGGTTTGAGTTGAACCACTTTTTGTTACTAATTTTGGCCGGGTATTCTTTTGTTTTCTCCTCCTCTCTTTTTTTTTTCTCTGTTTTAATTTGCCAGGTGTCAGATATGAAGGTTCGTAGACCCAAAACAAGAAAACATGAACTATTCCCCCCGCCCTTAAGGTTTTGGATAAATATTTCAAACCTTCTCCAAATCCAGGGGTTTTGCCATGTGAAGTTCCCTTGGCTGCAGGGTAAAACCAGAGTCAGTAGGCTATGGCTTGGGTACAAAAGCCACTCTGCGGGCAGGTTTTGAGCGGCACATATTCAGGGTTAGGAGCTTTGGCACATGAGAATGGGGAGGCAGCAGCTCCTGGTTCATGAGCTCCACACGTGGCATGAGCTGAGGGTCTCTCCTGACACAGAGGTTTGATGCCGAAAAATGGAGACAAATGCAGTGGGTATGCAGGTCATTGGAGAGAAAAACAAAAGGAGCCCGCAGAAAGGCAAGGATATTTAGGACAGCTAAAATCAGCAGGGAACGCAAAGGTGAAAGAGCGGTGAAAAAGAGGTCATTCAGAGAGAAACACTTTTCCTTTTTCATTATTTTCCTAAAGCAGCAATTGCTATAGCAAGGTGAAAAAAAATATAATTGTGATACTTTGTCACAATACTTTTCACCCCAGCTAAGTGGTGGTTGGTACTTTTTTCAGTCTGCTTGGTGATTGGTTTTAAATGTCTCTTTTATTCAGCTGTAGTTATATGTGTGTGTACTTGAATTATTGCTTTATTTGATAAAACTGCATATAGTTTATTATGGAGTCAGAGTCGTAGCTTATGACCAGCATGTATCTAACAGTAAGCATTCTGGGTACTGATCTAAAACAATTCTTGAATAAAGTATGCAATGTGTTTTCCTGAGGTTTTTATTGTAGTCTCTTGTCTTTTTATGGGACGTGTCTTCTGATCAGCTGCCTTTTTCTTGTATAATGCAGGTATCGTTAGAGCTTGCAGTTGACAACAAGGACTTTGCCTGCACCTCTGCCCGGTCAGCTGTGGCTGTGCAGCGAGTCCCAGCTCATGCCGTAAGAAGTCCCCGGCTGGAGCTCCAGGAACCCGAGAGGGTTAATGTAGATGCAGCAAGCCCTTGCAGTTTGAAATTTAGCAATCCTGAAGACTCCCAGAAGACAGGAGCGGCAAACACAAAGGTTGTGCAGCTACCACAGGCCGTAGCGACCTCTGTGTCCCGTAATCTGATGGCACAAATAACTGCATCTGAACAGGATGGGCTATTACTGCATGTGCTGTTGATGGTGCCTGCTGGAAAAGGTTTTGTCAGTGGAGAATATGGCTTCCATGGTTCTTGTAATGTGTATTTAAACTGCAAACTGCTCAGCACAGAGGAGGCAACGAGATCTGCTGTTGTATGGGGTACAACACAACCTGCCTTTAACTTTTCTCAGGCAAGTCACACCTCTCCCTGGTTATACTGCCTGAAATGCACCATTTCACGCTGACAAACACGTTTCAGAGATAAGTTACTTTTATGTATGTAGAAACTTCTCTGTTTGGCCCTGACCAGTATGTTGGAAGTGTTTTCAGTATTGTTTTGGCTGCATTGTGAAGTTTGAAATGCAGATGAGCAGTTCCTTGAATCATCCAAATAGTAAACGAGACTTACGAAGCACGAGAGGGAAACGTTCAGAAAAGCCTTGGTTAAAACTGAAAAAGAAGTTGACTACTCCTTTCTTCCTTTATAGGAAGAAACTATATTGTTGATGGCATCCTAATATGTAAATGTAGATTTTATTTTGTTTTGTTCCATTGCTTGGTCGTCTTGTTCTTCTTAACAGATTTGTCAGCACAGAAGTTTGGGTTTTCATTGTGGTGTGGGCCAGAGCTTTCCCCAGTAAACAGAAGTTCAGACTTTCGCTGTATTGCAAAGATCACCATGTTTCACAGACAGCTTTTTTTCTTTTTAATAACATTATGAGTTTGTAGTTGTTTTTCTGGCCATTATTCTTTGGAAATGTCAGGATGTTCAAATGTGTATTTTTTCATTTTTCACAGTACTTAGTGATTTGAGACATCAGCCTTCTTAGTCTTCAGCTGAAAGAGTGGAATGTAAAAACATGGCAAAAGACATCTGAAACAGTTGTCTGAAGTGATTTATCTGTTTAGTAAATAGTCGTTTAAAGTTAAAAACAACTGGTTTTTAAGATAGGTTTTAAAATAAGATCATTTGCTGTCTCAGTTGCATTTATTTTCCTGGCTTGCTCTTTTCCAAGCCTACTAGCTCTCTGAAACATGTTAGGCAAGTACACATTTAATTTTTAATTTCCACTTCTAAAGAACACTGTTCTGTACACTCTGGAATTAGCTAGTGTTACCAGAATGCCCTGTACTTAGCAAACAGCTTCCAGTGTGTTCTGTGTACTAATTCTGCATTAAACTCCACCAGGTGATGCCTTTTTCATTGACTTCCAAACATTTGGAGCGACTGAAGAACAACTTCATGATTATTGAGGCATGGAATAAGATGGGAAACCCTGGCTGCGACAAACTGCTAGGATTAGTGAAGCTTCCTCTGCATCAGTTTTACATGTCATTCAAGTAAGCATCTTTGCTGTGTGTTTTCTTGGCTTGGGATATACACTAACTAATGCTCAGAGAAAAATGTGGTGTCTGGAGTGTGCAGGGGAGGATTCTTAGTAATGCTTTATAGGAGGAGGCATTTTTGTCTTGCCGAGCTTCCTCTGGCGCTCTCCTACAATGAGCAGTGTGTGAGTAACTAACGTTGTCCTGGTACAGAAATACAAGTAGACTGTGAGAAATGAAGATGCTATGCTGCATCAGGCTTTGAGCCAGCTAACTTTGCTCTCTTAAGGAAGAGTAAAGCTGTAAAAGATCCAAGGGACTGCACAGAAAAACTGAGTGTGGCCTTCAGAGTTGTTGGTGGCTACACCAGATTAGAGTAGATTAGTGATTTTCCAAGGCTGCGACTGATGAAGTGGGTGATTTTGTTCATGATTATGCCCTGTATAAATCCCATTGCTAGGGATGCTGTTGGTCTGCACAGCCCAGGATAATGCTTGTGATATCAAAAATGTGTTTAAATATTTCATATTTGGACTTTATTCTAATCCCATAGTTCTCTCCAGAGCTCTTTGTTCTTTTTAGTTCAGTGTCAAATAAATATCTGCTTAAAGCAATTTAAATTAATGGAAATAATAGAACAGATTCTTTCTGACTCAAAGGATTAGTTCCTTTTGGTTTGGTCAGACTAATCATAGGTGGAAATCAGACGGTGCCTGAGCTGACCGGCCAGTATTATGTTAATTACTAGTGTATCATTTGTATAATTGTTTTTAGTAAGCCACCATAATTTGCTTGTGCATATCTTCATTTTATTATTAAAGGTTTTTGCATTTTTTGACTTGATGGAAATGCCATCATTTCTTGTCTTCCTGCCCCAGTTCATCCCCAGAGGCATAACTAGTTCATAAAAATATAATGTGGCTACCGTATATTAACGGGAGTCTTGTTCCAGTTCATCGCCTCACTCGCGATCCCTAGGCTGGTTTATCGCTAAGGCCATGTTAGTTTTTAGAAAGCTCTACTTTCTCATGGCTGAAAATAGCCATTCCCATTCAGCAGAAAGTGAATCTGTGCTTTGTGAAGACCAATGTAATTGAGCTGAATTTTGGAGGAATGGAGATGGGTTGGTTTGTAGCTGCGTTGCAAGTTCCATCTGAAATGAGCTGTGCGTAAGCTTGTTCATATTCAGGTGAACTATTCAAGGGCTTTTGGGTTTTTTTTGTTTGTTTTAATCTACTGTAGAGATCCAAAGATATGCCGCCTGCTGCTTCAAGCTCAGTATCCAGTGGTTGCTGTGGACAGCTATATGCCTGTGATAGATGTTTTTACCGGCAGTAAAAGTGGAAGCCTGAGGGTCATTCTGGCTATGGGGTCAGCTGATCAAATAGTGGCACTGCAGAGGCTGAAGAACGAAGAAGGAATGGTACCTCCCATCACGCAGCGCCCTGCCCACTCTCTGGATCCTCCTCCTGCAGAGCCCACGACGGTATTGTGCAGTAAACTCCTGTTCTTGCTGTTAGAGATGCATGAAAAGGATTTTAGCTATGGCTCCATCAATAGACCAGTGGTCTCCAATCTCTGCCGTAACCAATTTTGTTATAGGTGATCCCGTTCTGTGCAGAAGTACGGTATATTATCTGTACTTTTTTATTACCCTGCTTTTTCTCACCAGTCTTGACATTACTCTCCTTTTTACTGCCCTGCATATTCACTGTTGTACCTATATGACAACTGCATTAAAAAAAAATCTAGAAAACTGTAATTCTTACAGCCTTATTCTGTACCACAAAGGCTTTGCCACCAAACTCAAATTAGATGTGTATGAGCTTTCATGCTTACGTGCTGTGTTCTTGGCTTTTGCAGAGTAAGAATTTGCTATCAAGCTTTTAATTTTCTGTGAACTTTAGGAAGAAAATGGCAGATAGTGGTTCTTAACCCCTTGTCTCAGGCTTCTTAGAATCTCATGTTCCCAGTCCTCTTGTATGCAGTTTCCTAGAAAGTGTTCCTCTGTGGCTTTCCTTTCTTTTATTAGCAGTTAGATAGAGAAGGGGAAGAACTGATGGAGCACGTGTTTGAGATCCAAGTGGAAAGCGTGAAAGGACTCACTCCCTTACAGTCCACAGTCTGGGGAGAGGCTGACTGCTACATACAGTACCATTTCCCAGTGCAAGAGGCCAGCTGCGGTGCATCACAAGGAACTGAACTGCATGAGGATGGTAAGTTTGTTTTATGACAGCACCTTATGTAGAGTATTGCTTTAGTTAAATATTGTTTAGTAGTGTTCTGTCTGCTTAAGTAAAACAGTATGTGTTCCTCTGAGCTTCCATAATGCAGCCAACGCTTTCTTTCCTCAGAAGATGAGCATACAGCTGTATTTGGGCTAGGTCAATAAATTAAAAGCCTGCTTCAACTGAGGCAGGTGGCAAAGTTCCCAGTAAAATAGATATCTCGTTCTGAACCTGTTTACGCGGTACCTTTTTGTTAAAGATCCTCGTGTGGTTCACAGGCTGAGCCTGCAAAGACGTAAGAGCAGATGCACAGGAAATGCTAAGAGTGCTTGCAGTTAAATTCAGTGAAGGCTTTACATGCACAAGCGTTTGGAGATGCTCATTTTCATGGCTACACCAAAATAAGACTGGCTATCTTAATTCATTGGAAGTATGAAGGAGTATTTAAATAATTACAATTCTAGGAAAGGACTTAGTGTTAACTTTGAGTACTTTGAATCACTAATGCGTTTTTCCTCTGAAAAATAACACTACCAGTAGCACTGTCCATAGCAAGTGCTGTGGACTGTGTCAGCTTCCAGCTGCATTTAACAGTAGCTTTTTCAGCCTGTGGACCACAAATTCATGGGACTGCGTGAATTGCTTGTAAAAGATTTGTGAAGCGTAATTCAGAAGAGCAAGTCAGAAGGCTTTAACTTACTGTACAGGGGTCCTGCCTCCTGCAGAAAATATTTGAACGACTGCAAGTAGGAAGAGGTTGAAACCCACTAATGCAGACAACAGAAGCACAGCTCTGTACCACACAGTGTGGTCTGTGCGGAGAGGAGACCCCCTGGGCTTCCTCCAGCCGCTCCCTCTGAGCTTGGCCAAGCTTATTAGCACAAGCGTAACGCTGCCCAAGTGTGGCTGCTTTGCTTCCAGACCAGCATTGCTCCCCTGTTTCCTGGCGAGGCAGGGCTCCCCAGTGCTTGCGTCCAGGTTAGCTTGCCCAGAACCAGTGCAAGTGTCTGAAGCTTCAGCGTATGCCATGTTTATAAATTCCAATGTGAATGCCTTCTGCTTCTCTCCTTGGATGTGAATCCAGGACTGACTGTTTAACCAACTCATTTGACTTGTAGGTATGAAGTTAAAGGCTTTTCGTACGGCGACTACATTGTGCGTCCCTGATCCCGTCTTTCATGATGAGCATCATCATTCTTTGTTGGTTCCTGCCAATGTCCCAGTCCAGAGACTCCTGGTCAGTGCATTTATGGCACCTGGAATGTCTGGAGGAGGAATCCAGTTTGAAGTCTGGTGCAGGTACAGAATAAGGTCCTATTCTTTGTAGGTATCGCAGCAATACAGATAGAAGTGTGTCCGGTATGGAAAAAATCTCCGATTATGAGATTAATATTTAATAACAAGGGAAAAAGTAATGATCTCATCAACATTTGGGCCTTTTTTTTCCCAAAAAAGTGCTGATTATGCTTTTCTTATGATTTTGTTAGCAAATGTCTGCTCTCAGTTTTCTTCCCTCCACTTTATTAGCATAGAGATTTAAAAGTAGTATTTAACGGTATGATTTTATTGGGTTTTTTTCCTACTACAAGTCACTGGCTTCAGAAAAATATACCGTAAAATGTTTGCATATTGTCTTGTTTTGTATTTCCCATGTTCTTCCTGGATCATTAAAGGATCTTAGCTTACGTTTGTTCCTATTTGCACAATGTTTTATGCTATAGATAAGATGAGGCCAGCTCAATTAATGCTAAGCTCAAATCATAGTTTCTTTGGCAACTGAAGCTAATTACTGGTAATGGAAAGTAGAGACCTCGAAGACAAGCAACTGTCTTAGAAAAGCATATTTATAATCTCTTCATACCATAGTAAACAAACCAAGCTATTTAAAATTCGCAGGTTCATATGAGAGTTGTTATATGCAGGACATGTTTACATTAATGTTGGTAATGCCCAGTGGAAGTTACCAATTGTTAGTACCTGGCATTTAAAAATTGTGCTTTAGTTCAATTTCCTGAAAAATATTGGATTTTAGTTTAATCTTGCAGTAACCACTCACTGATAGCAGCTGGTGAACTTGGGCACTTTTGGGTCAAAGAAGCAAATTGGTGAGCCATGTCTTTTAAGAATGCAGTAAACATCCTCCTGCCTGTTTGCCATATTTGAAATGGGGAATAGCTTACCAACAAATCTTGGTAATTAGGAAGGTGCTTATATGCTGACCGATAGATCCAGAATCATAGAGTGCTTGCTATGGTTAGTCTGAAGCCCAGCAGCACAGTAACAAACTGTCTGGAGTCATCATTTACGCACTCAAACTGGTACCACAAAACTGTTTTGTAAGTGACATTCGTATTAATGGAAATTGAGAGTGAAGAATATTTGGTGCCAGATCCTCCTCTTGTTTTGCTTTGGGATGCCAATTGTTGGTTGAGATACTGCGACCTGACTTGCTGTGACTAATGCAAAAGCTTTGTGGCTTTACCTACTCAGGAGCACATATTCTTTTTCCTTCTGTGGAAATTTGCTTACTTAAGCTTGTTCCTCAGCTATCAGGAGACGAACCAACTAGTGTTTGAAGACACCTGGATTAAAGTGCACTTGAGAGAAATGATGATCATTTTGTCATCATCAAAACACCATGATTGACACTGCTTCTTTGTGCTTTACCAGGTATTATTATCCAAATGTCAGAGACCAGATGGTTGCCAAAGGGACCTTGCCTTTGTCACGGCTGTGTGCCATGGTAACTATGCAGCACCGTGAAGAAATAGGGATACAGACCTTTAATCTTCCCTTGGTCCCAAGGACTGATTCCTCAGAGAAATTCCAACTGTGGTCATCAGGTAAGGAAGGCTTGTGGTTTTTCACTTTATATATATAAGTGAATGTCTGTGTATTCACTGACAAGGGGAATAAAAATATATATGTGTGTTGGTAACTGATACCAACCATGCATGCTTTTCATACCAGCTTTCACTATCACCGTACCAAGCTAAGAATCAGTGATTAAACACAAGCAACCTCAAACTCCATCACAAAGGTTTAGCAGTAAAATGCAAGAATTAAAGACAGATTCTTGGGAAAAGTGGCCAAAATAAAAACCCAGAGAAAAGCTGGGACAGGAGACAGAGTTCAGTATATTTCAGCTACTTCGTAATAATTAGCTGCCTGCAGCAGAAGACAATATGCCTCTCTTGTGGTTTTGTCACTGCAGTACTATAAAAATGATGTGTTGAAATACTGCAGCAGTGTATTTGAAAACTTGCAATGAATGCACACATGAGGGCGTGGCTGGGTTAAACAGATCATCCTCGTTCTATTATGTCATAAATTTGGCAAAGAAAAGGAGCCGTTAAGACCATCTGATCTGACTTCCTGTAGGACGCAAGCATTAAAATTTCCTTCTCTTCCTCCTGCATCAGGCCTTAATTTCTGGCTGAAGTAAGAGCATCTTGCAGAAACAGTCAGTCTCAACAGTCTTTAATTCCCAGCTGTGCATCTGTGTTTTTCATATGGATTTTTTTTTTGCATTAATAGAGTAAGTTTTGTATTGCAAGTTACAACAAAGTACTGATTATATTGGACGTAGCTTTATAAAAAGCTGACCATTTCTTTCCCTTCTTTCTTTTATTTAATCTAGGGTTACTTGATGTGAGCGTGAGATACCAACGTTCCATGAAAACAGCAGCTCGAGCTATTTCTCTTTCTGTACAAATACACAGAGCAGCTGGTTTGCAAGCAGCAGCCAGGTAAAGTCTAATTGTAAAATGAAGATTTCTCTCTTAGAATAGCCTTATCTGGAGGCAGCAGGCTGAGACATTAGAACAAACTGTAACTGGCCAATTTTCTATCTGTAGGGACCTAGATTCAAACTGGGTTCTGATCAAAAGAGAAACTAAGTTAATAAAGAACATTAGTGGTTATTTTTGTCCCTTAAGCTGCAGCATTGTGTAGTAGCAATTGTTCTGCAGAAGGCTCAAGACTGTAGGGCAGGGAATGAAGTAGTTTAGATTTGCAGTGCATTAGCAAAACTAAGAGTGAGGGAGGACATCGTGCAGTGTTCTTACAACATGCATAATTCTAGCCACACTTTTGACTCCTCAGCCTTTTGATCAGTATTACCTTCTTTCATATTTTTCTACACCAAAAGCTGATATAAAATTTGGGCCATAGAGAACGGCACCTAGCTGGATGTTGCATCTTGGTGTTACTGATGCTATTTAAATGTTAACTGAGATTAGTTTTCTTGAGTTTCACTGTGGAAACATGGATAAACTGACTGGAAAAATGAAACATCCCTTTTCACCTTCCGGTTGCTGTAAGGCTGCTGTACGTGCACAGTATCACATAAGCTTAGTTTCAATATGCAATTTTCAAGAATTAAAGAAGAAGGGGTAAAAGAGGGGGAGTCACTTCTGTAAGGGGAAGATGGCTCTTGTCTTTCTAGAGCTGTGCCCACTGACCTTTTCTGAGTGTTGGTGAGCTGTTAATCTATCTTAATTCAAGTAGACTCCATAAGATGAAGATCACTCCCATATGGTGCTCTGAGAAGTTAAGAAAGTGGAATGACTTGCAAGTCCTGATTCTTCAGGTGTATGACCTGAATAATATATCCAGTCTGTTTTGGTTGTGAATGATTCCATCTGACAATTTCACCTCCTTTTGTTTATCAGTACTAGCGTATAAAAATAATATGGCTTGGCCTTTTGCTTTCATCTGCAGTAGGTTCTCTGGGAATTTATCCTACTA
Organism: Dromaius novaehollandiae; assembly: GCF_036370855.1. Classification (NCBI taxonomy): domain Eukaryota; kingdom Metazoa; phylum Chordata; class Aves; order Casuariiformes; family Dromaiidae; genus Dromaius; species Dromaius novaehollandiae. The sequence continues at coordinate 217,233,452 of NC_088098.1, read as the reverse complement.
CTGTTTTTACAGTATGGGATGTTTTTAAAGGTGCTGAGTACTTTCTCACGTACTTTGGTCTTCAGATCCTGACAACAACGAGAACACAGCCACCAATGATGGACCTTGTGATGGTTACTCCCACCATTTCATACATGTTCCTAGTATGTTCAGACAAAAAAAAATGGTGAAAAATACCTGCAGCCAGAACCCCTGTCTGCTCTAACCTATAACAGTCCTACAGCACAGATAAAAAATTTTCTGAGCACTTCTATGTTAGGCAAAACCCAGGAATATAGATTGAATCCACTGTTTTGTTTTGTCTCGTATTTTCACCATGAAGACTTAAAACCTTTACTTTGTTTGCATTGATTCCTAGTTTTATTGTACATTATATTCATTCTCCTCTTTGTTTTCCTCTCCTTTATTAAATGAAGAGCTGTTGCAGAAAAGAACCCTTCCCTTCAGTACTATGCAGGTGTGGGAGTTAACACCTACGTCTCTGTGCGCCCCTCTTTCCTACCAGAGAGGGAGAGGCGCAACACGCGAGCTGTGGCTCATACTTTCTGCCCGGAGTTCAAGGACCACATAGAGTTTCCTTGTAACCTCATCGTTCAGAGAAGTAGTGGAGAAGCCTCTTCTCTGGGGGAACTCCTGCAGTCTGCCAGTATCATCTTCTCTATCTACCATCAGAGCATCAAGTCAGGTAAGCAAGACAAGTGATTCCAGTGACTAGATGATGTCGCTATTTTAGATAATGATCCAGTCTCATTAATTTTCAGTTCAGAAGAGAGACTACTTTGTGCAGTCTATAATAGATGTCATTACCTAACCTGCCTTCAGAGAAGGCTTTGGGAAGTACTGTTCCCCATGTACAAAGAATTAAGGCTTCCAAGACTCCAGGTGGTCAAGATCTGTTTTAAATGAAGAGATAATGCAGTTAATAGCAATAGCCCTTTGACTCCTGGAGCACCCTGCCTTCATAGGTGCATGCCTTATTGCCCCAACTTTATGGAATGGGGTAATGGAGGTTCAGAAAAAAATTGCTTAAGATCCTCCAGTGAACGTATGGCAGATAGGCAGATGTGTGCTGTGATAGAGTTGGGTTTCATCCTTCAATCTCCTGCTCTAATCATTAGTACCTTAGTACCTGCCAATACTTACAGACAGGTCTTGTTCACACTCCTGTTTCTTGCTGATTTGGGCCTGATATATCCTGGGCCGTTTGTTTTGACTTTTGTCCTTTTTCCATGAGTTACGAGTTTTTTCAGTATGGCAGCTGAGCTATCTGCTGTTGATGTGATGCAGCTTTCTCTAGAAAGAGATAGTCTGAATCATGTCTAAATCTTGCATTCTAGTTTGCTCTATTTGCAAAATTTTTTATTTTCCAGCCACTGACACATTGGCAACACAGACATCAAGAGATTATCTTCTTGGGACAGTCACAGTTCCAACCAGAGACCTGCTGAGAAGAAGATCAGGTAATGGGGCAGTTACATTACCGACATTCTGTGTAGATGCTCTTGTAATTAATTGCTTAGAACAATTTTGGTTCTCATTTTTTTAGACCAAAGTTCTCTCAGACGTTACGTATATCTCTATTAAAAATCCTGTATTAGAAAACTCATATAATGGAAGCTGTTTGAAGATCAGCTTTCAAGGTGCTGGATGTGTAGCAGCAGTTGAACTGTGTGATTAATATATTTTGTACTGCTTATGTGGGTCTTCCAGAAATTACAAGAGAGCAGCCAGTTGCACCTTATTAAGAGTCAGACACTGTATAGATGGCACTGTATGGATGGCACTGTAAACTGCTGTTTATTTTCTACTTTATGATTGAAAGTCCAAGAGTTGTAGAGTTTGGTTGAGGACCAGTGATTGCTTTTGAGGTGACAAATCTGGAAACAAAGGCTTAGATAAGTTAAAAAGCAGTTGGATTAACCTTTTTTTTTCTTTTTCTTTTTTTAACTAAATGTAAAATACTACTTCTGTCTAGTCTTCATTTGCAATTGTTATATCTTGTAGTAATATTTTCTTGTAATAATATTTTCATTATCGTCTTGTTCATTTCTGCTTTAATGTCATTATAGTTTTAGTGCTCTTTTTCTCCAACCATGAAATTTTCTGTTTATTTTTAATGAGAAGAGAGGAGGAAAAATCTGAGACTCTTTAATTTTATAATTGGAGATTCATGGGGTATAGTTTGATTGTAAAATGAGAGTCATTGATGAAGTGGAAAGTAAAATGCTTTTGGGATTGGAACTACCTGTGAGGTTTTCTGAGGTCTAACAACCTGCTGCTTTTTCAGGTTAGAAATGATTTGACAAATTCCAAATTTTCACTTCCAAATACTGGTCCTGGACTAATGACCAAAGCGTGAAAAATTCTTTCCTGACATCTTCCAGAAGGTAGGATAAGGCTAATTATGATCTCTTCTCCTGAAGGTATTACGGGCTGGTACCCAGTTACCCTCTCTGAGGATTTGGTGCCTTCCCATTGCACAAACGTCATGCAGACCATTGTGGGAGGACTGGAGCTTTCGGTGACTTTTGCTCACCACGATGACAGAGAGCGTGTTTTGGAGGCTGCTAAGCTTTTAGGCTGGAACAGCGAGGAAAACAACGAAGACAGTATGGATGATAGTGACGAATGGGAGCAGGGTGAGAATCCAGCGATCGTGACCATTTCTACCCCGAGAGTGTGGCTGCCAGTCCACTGCGTGCTGCTCGCAGGCCAGACGCACCTGAATAAAACTACTTACTGCTACCTCAGGTATAAGCTGTATAATCAGGAAGCCACGTGGACTTTGCTTAAGAGACCAAAATTGAGTGACGACAAAAAGAACGTTACAGCGAACTTTAAGAAACCACACAGGATGACTCTCAGGAGGAGCCAAGGGCTGCACTGGTTCTTCAGAGAGGAGAAGTTGGAAATCCAGGTGTGGTGGGCGTATGGTAAAGAAAATGGTGTGGAAAGACCACTTGATACAGATCGTCTTATTGGATCTGCCTACGTCGACCTCACAGCATTGGCGGAGAGGTCAAGGAAAACGCTAAGTGTTAGTGGTAAGTTCCTAAAGAACGTGCCCTTATTTCATTCCTCTTTAGTGATATTTTTGTTTGCCTAACTTGTCTAGTCACCTTAAGCAAAATGTTTATAGCTTTGTTTTGCCCTTTACGGACTCAACTGCCCCCTCCTCTCCTTGAAGACGAACAAAGTTAAAATGCTTCTCCAAGTTCAAAACTTAGCAAGTTAAATGGGTGAAAAGTTGATAGTAATGATCAGTAAGGGGTGAAAAACTAGCTTGGGTGGATTGATAAAGAATGTTTTTTCAGAATTACAGATTGTGCCTCGATGATTTGGCATCACAGAGTGAAAAGGAGCTATGAGTAAGAATAATGCCTCACAAGAAGGCTGAATGCCTGTAGTCAGAGCAAAGGACTAAGCACTGAGAACATCTCAGAAACTTCTGTGCTCTTCAGTTACTTATGCTTTTATCATCTATGTGCTATCAGCATATATTTTCCATATATATGTATAAAATTTTGCAGAAATACTCTTTCCAGCACTCACAGGAAGTTGATGTGCTATGAAACAGCAATTTAAACTGCTAGTGGGAAAATGAAGATGTACCGTTTGGGGGGTTGCTCACTGTTTCTGCCTCTACAAGCTGATACTCCTAATAATGCACTTGGTAATACCTTGCACAGAAATTATATTGAAACTCGAAATTCATTCTGCTGGTCTGGTGTGAGATCTTTGCTGTAATACACTGTAGCAGCTTTTTCGACGATCCTGTTTTTCCTTCGGCTTGTTTAGCTGGTCGGTTGTGAATTCTCTTGCAGGGGTTTATCCGTTGTTCAGATGCAATGCTGCAGACCTAGCAGGAGCTGCTGTTCGTGTTCATATTGCACTTTCTTCCACTTCTGCTGCCCTGACCAGCAGACTTCGCTGTGCTGAGGAATGCAGCAGCAGTGAAGATGAAGCCACAGAGAAAGCCCCGGATGGGAACCAACAGGTCTCCGAAAATCAGAGTCAGAAACTGGATATTGTGAATTCAGAAGTCACCAATGGGAAACCATCTGAAGAAGACTTGGTGTCTCTGGAAAACACAGTTGCTGTCACTATCCTCGTGGAAAGAGCAACGCATCTAAGTTTAAAAGGTAAAAATGCCTTTTTTTCTGGGATCCGCTCATGACAGGTACTGCAAGGAGCAATTTAAAAACAGAAAACCGAGGAATTTTCATCAAATTTATTCAAACATAATGAATGAGGTGGGTTTTGAGCTTGGCTTTGTAGTGTTGCAGCCCCAAGATCATTGCATAAGTACGGGGGAAGCAGGAAGTGAAACTATCCAGTCCATCTCTGTTAATGAAAAATAAAATGTAAATAATATAATGTTCACCACTACAGATGACAGCTGAATTCTGAAGGTAAGTGTTACCTGAATAACTTAACGCCAAGATACTCATGTCTCAGACTCTTGCAAATTCTGCATTTTTAGCATATAATCAATTTGTAAAGCTGGCTTGCTTGTGCTGTCTAGAGACTGCCAGACACAGCAGCGAGGAAGAGCGATGTAAGGACAGAACAGTCCGAATTTACCCCGGCTTGACATGCTCTGTTTCCCCCTCTTTAGAGTGAAAATTACAGTTAGGTGCCTATTCGCGATGCTGAGGGACGCCAAAGAATTGCTCGTCACTTTTAAATTTATTGTAAACTTATTAAAATATTCCTTCCTAGCAAGGTGATGCTTGGTGCTTGTTGTGCAGTAATGTAACACACTTAGAGCGTTTGTAATTTTTTTTTTTTGGAGCCTTTTATTTTTCCCTCAAGTTGCAATCTCTAAATGAACCTATTTTGTTAGAGTTAAACCCCTTAAAATATCTTAAGTACTCCATCCCTTACCTCGGCTGCTTCTGAGCGCTGTATGACTTGATCATTTTGTGTTTGCTCAGCATTTGATCAGATCTTGTTTGGGCCGTTGCACGTGTTTGCTCAGCATTTGATCAGATCTTGTTTGGGCCGTTGCACGCTACCTAAATACAAATATGAGTAAGGGACTAACTTGGGTGAGTTTTCTGGAAATGTCTTTGTTTAAGGGTCGACTGTTTCATAGTCTGGGTGCTTTGATAGAAAAGAGCACTCAGCATTTTCTGGCGTGATACTTACAGCACAGCTAAGAGTCAAATAGAAGCCGTGATTTAAGTACCACTAATTCTGGTACATACTGAGCACCACAGATGGCTTTTTTTGGTAAGCTCTGATTCTGTAATCTTCTGGAATTCATAGTCTTTGTTTTTGGAAACATGGTGCAACATTATTTGCTTCTGCAAAGTTTTTGGTGCAATAAAGAAAGGTTCTTTTGTTCGTGTATGCTACTGCAGTATTTCCATCTTCAAACAACTTAGCTTTTCTTTGGATTTTCAGATGTAACCGAGAGGCTATTGATACACTGGAAAAGATGCTATATAAGCTTTTTGAACAAGAATTTGCATTCTTCATAGTAACAGTTTCATTTCTGTGTTACAGATAAAAATGTTAGAATACATTTCCAGTCCAGTATGTTGTAGGTGACAAACTTTATGCAATTTTAGAAGAACTACTTAAGTTGCACAATTTTCAAAAATTGGGTGAAGATGCAAAATGATTCCCCAAATCTCTTGATATTTCTTGTGGCTTTAAGTCACTTTTCCTACCTGAAAAGTCTTTTCTTTTTCTGCATCTTCCAAAAAATACAGAAGAAGCAGTCTGTATTTCATAATGTTGGAAAGGAATGAAATTATCTCCATGTGAAGTTCTACAAAATGCAAAAGGTTAAAACAAAACAGCCATCAGGACAGTATAGCTCTGATCCAGATGATGCTGTGCAGCAGGTGCCCTAGCCATAAAGCTTTTATTTTTTACTACCCACTTTGTGAAGCATCAGGTCACACACTTCAACTCCTTCTTTCACCTCATCCTTCAAATATTGCTTTTATAAAGTGGAATGAAATTAATTCTTCAATGTAACTTCTTTGCAAAGTCAGACGTTAGAAGTCACTAAGCTAAATCAGTCTTGGTGAGACACCTTTGATCTGGCTGAGTCTTCTTATTAAATCCAACAATTCTGTCTGGTTTAGGCATTTTTTTTTCCTACAAGAAACGCAAGCTAGGACTTGAGAAATGCTCATTTTGCCCTTGACTACAAAGACTGATTTTTAGGTCTGCCTTTGCACTGAAGAGACAGTGAGCTAGTTCGGACAGGTTCTACTTGTTTCTCTAAGCTGAGCACACATTACCCACGTCTGCATTTGAGTTGTCATGTCCACGGACTTACCAAACTGAGAAGAGTTTTGACTGCATGTTTTAAACCGAAGTTACTGTGTGCATTAGAAAAACAAAACTCATGAGTTCTCGGGCAAACCCTGAAGAAAGTGATACAGCAGCAGTAACGCAGGAAACCACTGTGAATCAATCACATTTGATCATATTTCACAGAGGATCAGACTTCAGGAGAAAAGAGAATTTTTAGTTAAATCAAATTCATACTTGTCAGTTTTAATCACACTTTCTGTCCAACAAGGTCTTAGAAAAGTCCAAAGCCACATGCCGCATCCTTGGGAAACGGAGAGGAGGAAGTAATCTGCAACAACCGATGTATGAACAGTATTTGATTGCAAAGTCTGACCATGTTTTCCCCTTGGCTAAATCCGCGTCTCCTAGAAGACTTTGCCAGCTGCAAATTCACCATCTCAACAGCGCCACAAGCAGTAAAATGCTCCTGCAGCTTTACAAGTCATGACACGCTGCAGCAAATTAATCTCACTAACGTGAACGTAACTAAGAGGGTCCATGCCTGAGGAAGGGTCATGACGGAAGGGAAATAGCGGGGAGGTGGAAATCCTCCGATTCGCTCTCTGAATTTCCTGAGAGCATTTGCACAGCACTGGCCCCTCTGGAGGCCCTGAGCATCCTCTTGCTTCTCAGGCTGTAATTCAGTGCAGGTGGTTGTGTGATTTCTGCAGCTTTCATTCAACTCTTTCTAGTCCATAATATCCAGCATTTGGTGAATGCCCAGCTCTGTCCCTTAACATGACCTTGCGTTCCTCGATTACAAATTATCTGCCTCTGAGTGCAAACAAGCAAGTTAATTCATTATCTGCTTTCTCACAAACTTTCTCCCAGGCTATTTGAGGGAGAATGAGGGAGAAAGGGTTTGCGCTTCCGTCCCTAATCTGTTTATGCAAGAAGTCTTGCAGAGCTTTCACCGATGCATTGTAGAGTGAATGTCGTTCCTGGTTGCTTAGCTTAGTAATCACAAAGGTCTAGTTTGTGCTTGGATTAAAAACAGTATTTCCTGAAGCGACAAAAAGGTTTTTTAATGCTTGGGTCCCTTTAGCACTGGGAGCATGTTTTCTTATTTAGTCAATGTAGGAAATTGTTCTAATTGGTGATACTGGAGCGTATTTTGTTAGCAGTCAATAGAAGATCCCAGCAGAAGTTTGCAGATCATGGCTGTACAGTCCTGATAGCTCTGCTGAATCACTGTCCGAGCAAAGCCGTGCATCAGCACTCTGCCTGTCTCCTTTCCTGGCAGCAGTAGTTAGTTAAATTCGAAGAGATCTTATCCCCAACAAAGCAGCTGTTAAGCCAAACTGGCTTTTGTAACATTGGATATTTTGTATATTTAAAAGCTAGGGTTGATAGCCGCTTTAGCCTAGCACAGAGGGTAGATCAAGCACTGGGTTAGGGACCTAGAGACCTAGCTCTGCCTTTGGCGGCTTGGATGATCTTAGGCAAGGGGCTTCTCCATGCTCTGGTTTCTGCTGTCTACAAGGTTTGTGTGATATTCTCCCCCAGTGTAAATATGAGGTATTTTCAGCTCTACCAATGAAAAGGAGCATTTCCATTTCCTACACGATGGATTTCTTTATTAAGTATGTATTTTTAATTGCTGATCTGCCTTTAGAAAAAAAAATAATTATTAGTAAACTGCTTATCCTTTGTACAATTCTGTATTTAATTCTGTCTAATTTTAGGGAGTCCTTTAACAGAACGTGGAGTGACAGCGCCTAGTAGCTATGTATCGTTTGCCGTCGCTGATGCAGATGCTCCAGTAACCACTTCAGTAGTAGAAAACACAGACTCCCCCGTCTGGGACTTTCAGCAACAAGCAAGGTGAGTGATGTGGGCTTGCACAGACATGCTTGCAGAGCCTTTGGGTCTGACAGCCGGTGGCTCAGTGTGAAAAGGACATATTCATTAGGGCTGTCTTTCTGCCCCCTGGGCCTGTACTGTTTTGTTGGCTATATCAGCTCATAAACTTGTACCCACTTTCATCCAGAAGCTTCAGCTTTTGATCAGCAAGCTTTAAGAGGCGCTTTCTCTAGCTTTGAAGAGCCATCTTGTTCAGCTCCTCTCAGCTGAAAATCCTTGTTTCCATGCTTCACAATCGCCACGTGCTGAAATTTGGAAGATAGTGTTTGAGGAAGCTTGATCTCGTAGCTACCCTGAGGAAGGGTGGTTTGGCCTCCACTGAATTTCTCTCTGCGCCGTGTTTTGGCTCACCTTGGCTGAGTCAGTAAGTTTTCCTCTTCTTTATTTTCCCCACCTGGAGGAAGGGACTGATAATAACTAAAGGACTCTAGGGAAGATTAAATTAGACTTGATCTGATTTATTGGCTTTTCCCCATACGTTTTGCTTTGTTCCATCTTCAGAAGTATGCCCTGGTTCAGGACAAATGCTCCAAGGTGGGATTCACCTCCTCTGACTTTAGATATCTGGAAGTTAGGCGTCTCAAGTCTGAGCTGTTCACCCTGAGCTTCCTCTACGGTCACTGGAGAGAATCGGCCCCCCACTCAGTGAGTCACTTGACCTGTGTTAGATGCCTGTCTGCCGACAGGATAAATATTCCCTCGGGATGCCTGTTTCTCTCTAACGAGTATAAAGACAGCACCAGGGACGTAGCTCAGACTTGGATATCTGAGCCCAAGTTAGGGCAGGTGAATCGACCACTCCAAGGTACCGTAGCAGATCAAGTCATAAACCGTAATATTCAGTAATAAACCTGTATTTGCAGTCTTGTGGTTCTTCCAGTATTTCTATGCCAGCTTTTTTAATTAATTCCAAAACAGTAGCCAAAGGTGTTTTCTAAACTAGGCGGAACAAGTTTGATCCAGGCAACAAGAAGTCATACTCAGTGTTTTATTTTGTCCGTTACAGAACACATGCAAATGTATACCAGTGACTGCCCAGGAGTGGCTTTTGCTGCCAGACTGCTGAGTTGGGTTTTTGGTTTTAGGGATTTTGTAATGTGAAGATCAAACCCTTGAAAGACTCTGATATCTGAAGCTGAAAAGTTTAGTTTCAGAGGTTGCTTATGCTCAGAGTCACATCTGAAATGCTTCAAGCAACCTAAAAACTGTTGAACAAAGGCATTTGACCTTTCAGTATTCAAAGTTTTTTTTTTCCAGAAATCAGCATCAAATATTACAGCTTTCAGCCATAACCCCACAGCTTTGCTATCACCATACTTACTGAGTCACAAGATATACTGTTTTTCCATTTCTCTCCCACTTTTCCTGATGGTTTTGATGTCCTAGCTTTTAAATCCACAACAAGAGTGAGGAGAGAGAAGTACTTTTTGGATAAACAAAAGCCAAAACCATATAAAGGTAACTGTGCTTTGAAGAAATCAGTGAATCTTTTTCCCTGTGATTCAAGGAAGAAACTGATTTGTCTAGATAGGTAAAATGGCACTGAATCTTCAGAGACGTTTTACTCTTCTTGCTGTTTTTCCTACTTTGCATAGCAAATTATGATTTTATTCCTAACAGATTGTCCAAAGAACTTCTCTTGGATCCACAGCAAACCTTGGTCTTCAAAGTGTGGCATAAAGCAGGTAAAGTTTGTAGTGCAGTATTGGGAAGAGTGTCTTTTGGCATCCCTTTCCATGGGTAACTTCAAGGAAATTGGAGAGTGGAATTGTAAAGACATTTTTTGCCTTGCATTAGAAGAGTTATAGCTAAGTACCCATTGATTTCCTGCCCCTCAGCATCCTTTTCCGCATGCATCTTCTGGCAAGATTTGGTTTGTTTGTATTCCACTAGTTCTTTTCATTTTTAATTTGACAAGATTTTGGAGGTTGGATTTTCCTAATGAAGAGACATTCTTTGCTGTATCTTTTGTGTGCTGATCTTTTTTGTTGTTGTTGTTGTCTCAATAATTGGTTGAAGTGTGGCCAGCAATGTTTGAGTTAAAGCAGTTCCAGTAACAGTGCAGATATTGCATATTTTGCCTATTTTCTAGAGGCAGATGATAAAATACATATGATTAAGATAAAAATATTGTTTGAAAAAAATTTTGCCTGAAGAAAGACTATTTGACCATTTTTGCCAGATGGACTTTTTATTGATCTTTACTCCAATTGTAATCAAATATTTTTATAGTGTCATGGATATATTTTAAGAATTATTTCTGTATCCAGAATTAGCACTTACTGGAGCAGTTGAAGGCCTTACGTTTCAAACCTTACAACATATGTAAGCTTTTTATATGCATTTTTACTGTGCCTCCTGTTTGTTGTTAAATGATAAAGATACTGATTAAATGATAGAGATACTAAAGAATAGTTCAACCTGGTGTTTGCTTGTTTTGTTGCTAGCCTAGATCCTTCAATATTTAAATGATACCAAGCAAGCACATGTTTAAAAATCCGTGTGTGTGTTGGTGGCAAGACAGCTCTACTTCTTCAGTTCAGACTAGTAGGATGTGATATTTAAAATATTGATTTTTTTTAACATATTAAAGCTTAGCTGGCCAATTTTATTGCTTCAAAAATAAACTTGCTATGTAACTTAGCCTTTCTCTGTATTACACAGAGTACTGTGCATACAGAGTGATTCTCCTGCCAGCCTCCTGCCTGCGTTGGTCTTTCATTGTCTCTGCAGAGACGTTTTTAGCTGAGTGTAACTGCTAAAGTAACCCAAATAATGTCCTCTTCTTGGATAGGATTGTTTGTTCTGTACTTCGATACATTTGCAAGATAGAAAAGACAAAACGTTGCTCAAAAATGCAACAGTATGATGACAAATCAGCATTTTTAAATGTTTTGGCAAAATGAATAGGTAAGAAACCTGCCTTCTTGCAGTGAGAAGAAAATTCTGGCTGCAGAACACACTTGCTGAGGTCCCCAAGTTGGCCTTCACATTCCTTTTTTTAAGTCTCTGATTGTCTCTTATTTCTAGCCTATTTCCAAGCTGAGTGTATATATTATAATAACCCTCGTTTAGGCTTTCTAATGAGGTATTGCGTAGGGTGTGTAACCTTCATGTGCTTGGTTACACCTGCAGCAAGGCCTATATTCCGCTGTAAATCATTACCAACGTAGGTGTGAAAGTTAATAACTGCAATAGCAACAGCTGCTTTTGGCACACATGTAGGGAGGAAGCTGGTCCGATTGTTTGAAACAGTCTTTTTCTTTTCCATCAAACATCATAGCTATCCTAGTTTGAAGCCTGCTAGCAACCCAGATCAGTCTAAGTCTTAGTCTCCTTTTTATTTTCTTAAACTGTTACTCATTATCCCTCCACATTTTTTTAGTCTGTGCTTGTTCTTTACCTCATGAGAGCTGGCAGCTTTTAACCCAACTTTCTGAGTTTTAGATGTCTGTCCCCCTAAAGTGTAGAGGTGTTTCAAGGGCTGACTGACTTTTATCATTCCTGAAAATATTCTTTTTAAATGCAGTTTACATTAAGCTGTGCTTTATCTTCTTCTTCCCCCCAGAGACTGAGCGAGTGATAGGATTTGCATCTGTGGACCTTTCTCCTCTTCTTTCTGGCTTCCAGCTAGTGTGCGGGTGGTACAACATTACAGACTTCAGCGGACAGTGCCGAGGGCAGATCAAAGTAGCGGTTTCCCCTCTTCAAAGTATAAGTAACCTCAAAGAAGAAAGACAGGCGAGGATCCGGACCCAGCCACCAAGTTCTTCAGTATGTACTTCAGTTTCTTTCCTGTGCAAATCTGACTAGATTCCTAATAATCATCAGTGACTCTGTAGGTTTCTGAGGTGATGCACAAACACAGCAGCTTGGCAGCGCTGTAATGGATCGGCCTGAGTAACCGTACCAGAAATACTTAATTCCCTGTGTAAGAATATTGCTTTGTTTCTTCAATAGTAACTACAGGCCAATACTGTTGTTACAGTGTTCATTCAAACCTAGTTCTTGATCATCTCCAGCAGCTCCATCGCTCTGTTGTTGCTTTGTTGGATTTCTTGGGGTGTTTTTCGTTTTTGTCTTTTTTAAATTGCTAGTCAGGAGAATATTCTGTGGTTTTGTACATCTGGAGGCCTGGCATTGTTCTGTTTGCTGCTCTGGTTGGCAGCTGGCGCCCAAAGCACGTTGTAAATTCAGCCTTTTGTTGGTTAGAAAATTCCTAATTTCACAGAGGGATTTAGCTTTCTGGAAAATTTGCCATTTCATGTGTGCATTTTTCTTTAGACTTTCCGGTTGCCCTGGGGTGTGACATACATGTGTGTTGGAGTCCCTACGCCCTACTTTCCCTCAGTTTACTCTTTCACAAGGACGTGGGGAGGGAACCAGCAACCCTTCCTGTGCTGCACGTAACACATGCAGTTAGCAGAAGCAAAAAGATGGAATTTTATCCTGTTGTCTAGTTAATATTTTGTGGGTTTTATATGATTTTACATATACCACTGTCAATGTTTTTCCCCATTGAGTTGTCAGGTTTTGCTTGCTTGGACGGCTGTTTTATACAGCAGAATTGGAACTGGAAAATGTAAATTGGAAGGTGTGATTACGGTGCAGCAGAGATTGGAAAAGAGGCATCATGTTGATATTTGAATCTGCCCTTTAACAAATGTTTCTGAAATAAAAGTGTCCTTAAATGGTATTTTGGCTTGTGCTGGAAAATCCTTTGAAAATTTGAAGCTCTTTAGAAAACTTAAGTTTTTATTTGTTAGCCCAGCAAGATCTTACTTTAATTCCTCTATTTGCCTACTGTGGCAGACTCATGTGCACTGTTCCTCTTTATTCTAGGTGAAGGTCAGCTTTGCAGCACTTCCTAGCAATGCTGCAAGTTTTTCCAAGCAGATGTCGAATACCTTGTCGAATGAAGTCGATGTTCCTACTCGAGAGCAGTAAGTCAGCTGGTTGCTAGTCATCTTGATCATTTCAGGGCTCAAAAATCTACGTAGCTGAAACCTATTTACTCTACATCTCTGAAGCCTACTGTTAAGTCACAGCCTGTTTATTTAGCATGTGTAGGAGATCGTACTTTTCCTGTATGGGTCTTGAAAGCAGCTGGACAAGGCATTGAACCCTGGCAGGTTGCTGAGACCCCAGGCCAGCAGCAGGTAGCACTCTTATTTGGTCCGAAGAGCAGGCTTTGCAGCTCCCGTTGCAGATTTCCTATCAGCAGCACTACTAGCCAGCAAGGAGGCTGCCATTTGCTTTATTTTAATGTAAATCTGAAACTCTCTGTAAATGCCATTCTTGATGACATTTGGATGCACTAGTTTAGTTCTTCAGTGGCTCTTTAATGCATTTAAAGATTTGGGACATTCTCAGTTGGCAGACTTCCCAGAATTAGAGAATTTAGCTGCTATTTGTTGTTAAATGTATGCCCGTTTCTAGCAGAATTAGTACCCCTGGGACGCACACACCTCGTCATGAAGAGCACATGCAGAATGTGCGCAGATTTCATGAATCCTTGCAGCAAGCCGAAGGGAATGCACCCTGGGCAGCAAAGATGGACTCATCACTGTCGTCACGGACTGCTCTTCTGTCTGCTCTCAGGTAAAGCAGAGCCATAGCCAAAAAGATGATGCAAGGCTTAGATTTGCAAAGCAGAGCTTGAAACTGAAGAAATCTCGCATTCAATTTTAAAGGAAATGAAAGTTAAACTAATGCAATAACCGATGAAACAGCTGTCAGGCAGAGATCAGTGTAATTTACAGCAGGATGAAATGAGACTGGAATAAGTGGGGACTAACAGGACATTAAGACTGAGGTGCTCTGGTAGTGCTGTGAGTCTCCCAAGGGCTACTGTAACAATGTTTTTAAATCTAGATGGAATGCATTGTTTTATCCATCTTTGTTCATCTGTAACACAACACGCACTGTTCAGACAATAGTTTTTTGAGCTGGTTTTTGCAGGTACAAGAACAAGCCTGTAAGCATTTTCATTGTGCACACAACAGGTGTCTTTTTTCTTTCTTTTTTTTTGTTGTTTTATTTTGTTTAACATGTCTTCCTACTAGTACTTATATCTCCTCTGGCTAGATTCTAGACTTAAAGATTGAAAGAGACTTTTGGGGTCATTCATTCCTGTCCCCTGCTACCATAAGCAATAGATCATAAAATCCTTAGAATTTATGAGGATGAAAATCCTCAGATTTTTTTATCAAACTCAGACATAAAGTCAGTTAACGTCCTTGCCTTTATGACTTCTGTTGGAAGGTCATTTCAGAATCCAGCTTCCTTTGATTCAGTGTGCTTAAAATTTGTTCTTTTTAACTCCCAGCCTACATATGTTCATAGCTCTTTCAGCATTTGTTCTTGAGCTACTGTTGAACTTTTGCTTAGACAGAGCAACCTCCACATTGGTTCTACTTCTGTTGTACTTGTCAACAGCATGTAGATATATGAATACAAGATTAAGGGTTATTATTGAAAAAATAGATCAGTAGGTAACAGTCTGCTGTATATTTCTTTTCTTCCAATTTCTTACCACTGTTTACAGAAAAAACTTGAATGAGCTGGATGAGGTTCAAAAATACTTCAACCAGAAGCTGACCAGGTCTTTTCCTGACTTCAGTTACGGTAACCCATCCAAATCAAGTCGTGAAGAGCAGGAGGGTGATCGCCAAGGCTCGATGAGCAGAGCCGTGGATCCCAAGGGGTGTCATCTTTTGGAAAAATCTAGTGAGTTGGTGTCTCAGGTCAGCAGCCTAATCAGTGGTAAGTTGTCGCTTGGTTTGGAATTCTTTGCCCAAAGCTGCTTTTAAGGGTCGTCAGATTTCTCACGTAATCAAGACCAGTCCCTGGTGTTGGTAACGCGTGTGTTGGTCCATTGGGAGAACGCTTTGGGGAGATTTTCAAATTCCTGTCAGTAATGGTAGTGTTGAATTGCAACATTGGGAAAGCAGATTAGATGGGAGTTAGGGCCATCTTAAGATAGCCTAAGTACTCGTTAAATCTGCACGCCCATTTTGTAGAAAAAGGGAGGTCTCACTGAGAAGCAATCCACAAAATGCTACTGAGTTGACTCTGTAGTTCTTTGCTAATAGGAATTGGCTGACACATGGTTTCATGTGAAATTTATGCCTAAGATGGGCTGGCTAAAGTAAGGCTCTCTTAAGGCAGGTAAGACAAAGCTTGTTCTTAGTAACCAGCTTCTTTTCTGCCATTCACATTTAATACATACCCTCTTCTAGAAGCATTAGTGCAATTAATGTTCCCTGTCAACAGTGCTGTTAGACACAGAATGACACTCTTAATGAAGATGAATGTAGGACAAACCAGTGAAGAAAATCATATCTCTTTGCATTCCTTGTTTTCAGATCTATGGTTTTTCACTCTGCCTGGCCTTTAACCACTCCATTATAACTGCTCTTTGTCAGCACCAGTCTACTTATTGCTTGCAGTTAATTTTATCCTAGCTTAACTGTTCGTGCCACTGTGATCTCATATCAGAGAGGTGCTGTGAGTAGCAAAGTGGCTAGGAAATTAAATCCATGCCAGTGCTTTTAAACTAATGTATCAGGGGAGAGAAGAAACTGCGGCTTGGATTGCTGACAGTTGCAGAGTTGCTCTCTGCTGTTTCTGCCTCTAGCTACCTACAGGGAAGCAGCACTTCCAAGAGATGAAGTTGAAGGGCACATTTCTGTTATGCCAGAACCTGCCGTTTTTGTATATCACCACCTCGATCTTGTCACTTTTTCTTCTCTAGCCTTTGCTCTTTTTGTCCCCCTTATCATCTCTATTAATTGTTTAATTGTTTTTACTGCTTCTTTACATACTCTCCTTTACAATCTGTCTCAAGCTCTTTTTTCTCTTTTTTGAAATGTCCTCCCCTCTTGTATTACCCTGTAGCAGGATGTTTTCATTTGCTTCAGAGTAGCAGCAGTTTGGCATTTCACCTCATACTGGCCAGCTGATTCCTCAAAGAATGCGAGCAGTAAACAGAACATGTTAACTAGGAACTGAAAATAGGTGATCATGGCTTTTTAAATAAATCGTAAAATGCCCAGATATATTCAGGACGGCACAGATGCTATTAATGTTTAGGCTTCTAGTTCATTCAGTCTTTTTCATAACCTGTGTTAGAAGCACGGGCAGCTCTTTGTTTTCAGTCTTTATAATTTTACCACAACAACTGGTCAATAGTCCCGAGTGAATTTGTGTTTGTAGGAATATTTAATTAGCAGTTGTCTGTCATTTGATTTAAATTGGTAAATTGAACTGAAAGCCAGAGAGTATCAATAGCAACTGTGCCTTCTGGACCCCTACATAAAGCTGAGGAAGCTATAAGTAGAAAAGGTGGTTAGATTATCCATCTTTCCTCTCTAGATTATTCCTCTCTTTCCCTTGTGGTCTGAACTGTCCAAACTGTTTATAGCCATTCCGAGCAATAGATATTTTTTCCATTTGCTTTGGATGACTTCCCACTAAGTACTCGGTGTATCAGAATATCTTCGCTGTCCAATGCTTTTCTTTACATTCATCTCAGTATTTCTAGTTATTTCCTAATTATCTCATCCTGGACATTTCCTTTTTTTCCCTTAGCATTTCTGTCCTCCTTCTGCCCTTGTGAACTGTAAAGAGAGCAGAATGTGGTCACATCAGCTGAGTGTTTGGCAAAGCTGTGCATGTTTAACTCTCAACCATTTTTGCTTATCTGATCTTTTGCAAAAAGCACAAATATATCAGATAAAAGGTGAGTTGTCACCTCCTACATTTACTGATGCTGTTTTCTATTAATCAGACTTACAGACTATAACTAAAAATACTAAAGAATCTTCTAATGTGCATCAAGACTCCAGCAGAAAGCTGGGTGCTGTGCACGTACCCAGCCAGAAAGATGAAGAAGCCAGAAATGAAGCATATCAAATTCAGCTTGAGCTGGAATCACCCAGTGTTTGCAGTGACGCACAGCAGCCGTACTCTTTGGGGAGATCCAGGTTTGAAAGAGAGATGTTGCATGAATTTCTAGACCAAGCTGTCCCTGAAGGCGAGCGTCATTTGCCGACGAACCGTATCCTGGAAGATGAAGGTGCTTTTGCCATCCATTCACACAGTGAAGACGAGTATGAAGAAGATGTCATAGAACCACGAACTCTTAATGAAATAACAACCGTAACGGACAAAACTAGTCCCTGGTCCAGTGTGATATCTGAAGCGGAGCCGAGTGCTGATCAACAGCTCATAGACATGAGGCCTGACGATCAGCACTGGGTGAATATAGACAGTTTGCGAAAAGGAAACAGCAGACGGAGCAGCACATTGTCCAGCATACCAGAAGGTGACAACCAAAGCGTGCTCACCACTCTCACCCCATGCCTTAGCCCCCGTGCAGAAGAAGGCAGCGCTTGGGCAGTAACCGACGGCTTTAGCAGCTTGAGTAGTGGCACAGAAACAACTAAGAGGGAGTTTCAGCCTCCTTGTTTGTCAGAAGTGCACCAGACAGCTGATGGCCCTGTAGCAAATGGGACTTGTGATTGGGATAGAACATTTGAAACTAAACAAATAGAGCAAAATGAAGAATTTCATGAAGCCTCCAAAGAAGCACTGGGGTTTCCAGGAGACATTGCTTTGACCAATTCAAAAACTATGGAGAGCCAGGAGGAAAACAGTGAGGATTTAGATGGAGATCATCAAGGCGAGGAAGAAAGTGGTTCCGATGAAATGTGTGTGAAGCGTGTATCTGCCCAGGCAGACTCTGAAGGAAGCAGTGGAAGCTTTTCTGATGAGAGTCACGAAGACCCACTGGAAAAATCTGTGAAACCAAAAATTGTTTTGTATCCTTCTTTTTTCTTAAGCATACATTGCATTCAAGGAGAGCATCTTATTTCTTGGTTAGAACCTCACCAGCCTCAGGAAAGAGAAATTTATTGTGTGGAACTCTTCCCTGTGAAATGAGTTTAGAATTGATGTCCCAGAAAAGTATAGGAAGAGCCTGTTATACTGTGTTTCACAGAAAATGTAGTGCTGAGCTCCCTATCATTTATAGCCAGTATTTCCTATCATGTGTGAGAGTTATTTCATCTTGAGTGGTTTCAACATGTTTTCCTGCATTTTTTTTTCCCCTGTTGGCAGCACCATTGAAGCTCCTAGGTTTCTTCTGTATTAAAACATAACTTATTTTGTATTAAAACATAATTTGTTTTGTATGGATCCCAAACCTACATTCAGTTTCACTAAGTTGTGCTGGAATTTTTGCAGGATGAAGCACTCTCCAAGTATGTGAGGTGTTACTTTAAAGCAAGTTCACGTGCTGTGCTCTGTGAGGCCAGGTAGTGGAACCAAGTGTACGAAATGATAAAACATTGATGAAAATGAATGAGATTATCAAACGCCATCTGGGATCTGTTAAAAACTGTTATGGTGAGGCTCATTCGAGATCCACAGCTCCTGGGAGGCTCTCTGTAACTACCCACTGCCAACGGTTGATTCTTAACAGCTCTGCTCAGATCTGATCCTGTTGTTCTTCCCAACTTTTTCCTTCCACCTCAGGAGTTGGAAGCCTCCATACGAATGCTCAGCATTTCTTCTCATCCTTCCACAGCTCTGAAGGTAGGTATGGGACGTCCTTTCCGTTACTATCCTTGCTTAATGGTGTCCATTCGTTAACACAGGAATGGAGGAACTTCTCGCCTGCCTTGGCCGCTAGCGCTGAGGTTGGCGGTCTGTGGCGATGACTTCCAGCTCAAGTCAAGGAGAATCTTTTTGCTATCTCTTCTCTCCGGGAGAATCACTTTCAGCATTCATGGCTGCGTTGTCCGTAATACTTGTATTAGCTGGTGTGTTTGCCTATATAGTCAGTAGATGTTGCTCTTCTCCTCCGTTGGGGTCAGTGGAAGTGGCAGGTGCTCAGCGCTTCTTTGTGCCTTACTGGGAGATTAGGTGCCCAATTTTGAACACGCAGGCTGGAAAATGTGGCTTGTAGTTGTCCGATTTACACCTCTTAGATCAGGATGAGATGAGGGAGCTTGCAGTAGAGAGCCTGTCCTTGAGGGAAGTCAAATAATTGTTCTTCAGAGGAGCGAGAGGGAGCAGTAGAATAATTGGAGTGGTTTTTAATTAGGCAGGAAGGCTGTTGAGTGCTTTTGTGGTTTCATAGGTGTTTTTACGTACGAAAGGATTTGTTTACTACAAGGGGGTAAAGATTATTTTGTTTCCAGAAATATCCTGACTTGGTCATTTTGAGGTCTGTTACTCTCTTAGCACAGCTTTGCTAGGGCTGTTGGTGTGGATCTTGGTACGGCAGCAGCTGGACTATTTGTTTACCGCTCCCAGTAAAAGTAATATGTCGGTTCCCTTCCCTTTGACCTATGCAACAAACGCTATGAGGAACATTTATGTAATCGGAAACAACTTGCTTGATTAAACAGTACAAAAACAGGTGGGATCTAATAGCTCTGAAGTAATGGAGACTACCTGCAATTAATAAACATGTTCACAGTTCGGGTAAAATGCCTGATTTTTTTCGTAGTTTTGTGTTTGTAAAAATGGATTTTTTCTAATCTGTATAAAAATTACTTTTTTCTAAAGCTTTTGAAAAGTTTTAGTGATTGCCTACCCTTTAGTTACTTTTTCCAGTCCTAAACTTAATGAAAGAGTTGTGTTGCAACCTGTTTTGCTGTCAGCTAAGCATTCTTCACCAGAGTGCTCGTTCCTGATTACAAGTATAGTTCTCTATGAGAGGAGTCTTGGGAGAATATTAGCGAGGCAATATTTGGATGTAGCTGACCTTAAACCATCTTAATTCCAGGATTAGCTATGGCTAATTCTTTGCAATAGCATGTGTGGGTGTCTGCTGAGAAGGGCTCCGTTGTGCCCTGGTTTATGCAGGCAGCATCAAACACAAAGAGCAAGAAGTTTTTCACTTACGCCAGTAAGTAAACTGCAGTTCCTGAAGTGTGTTTTCTGATGTTTTTATTCTTTATTGGCATGAAGAGCATCAGTTTCTAAATCTGGGTTTGTTTCAGTTTTCAGTTCAGCAAGCTTAAGACACATTGAGCCTGACAGCAAGGCTGAAATCTGAGCTGCAGGGCTGTTTTCGTCCAGGGATCAGCAGTCACCTTTCACTCACATGGCAGCCGGACAAGTCTGTAGCGTTCCTGCCACCTCCTCCTATCTGGTCTCGCTCCCTGCTTTTCCTGCCTTCCGACCCAAAATGATGAAGCAGCTTCCCATTCCCGAGGTCCTTCCCAGCCTCCCTGCTCCATAGTTGTCACCTGCTGTCCCCTCCGGTCCGGCAGTCTGCGATCCCCCTCTGCCGCTTACCGAGTTCAGCGAGCAGCCGTGAGCTTTCTTCCGCTCTGCCCTTTTCCACACTGTTTCTAGTATAACCCGGGGAGAATTACCGAAGTTCGTGGTTCATCTGAACAGTGCTGGTTCATATTTACTGTAAAGTAAATTTACTGTAAATTTACTGTAAATTTACCTGATTTTTTTAATGAGGTGAAGCCGTTGTGTATGTAGCCAGCCCGTATTGCAATCCAAACGCTATTTCTGATTTTTGCCTTTTGCCTCCTTCTCCTCCCTTCGCCTCTTCTGCTTTCATAGATTCCATATTCGTTTATATAGCTGATTTTTCAGGGCTAAAATTTACTCTCTCCAGGTGTGTCCTGTAGCACAGAGTGCAATGCAACGTCGATTCCAGTTAGAGTTTGGAATAAGCCTATGCTAGAGTAAAAACACTTACTGTGATTCCAGTATGGGATGCTGGCTGGCAAACCCAAATTAAGGCTCACGGCCTTTCAGAGTTGGCTCAGTCTGCTGGTGTGACGCTGCTTTCGAAAAGATATTCTAAAAACTGGAGAGTTAAACTTTTCGTTAATTTTTTTCCCCTCTCTCCTGTAAGAGTACTTCAAAAGGAACTCGCATTGAAACCAATCTTACTTAGAATTGCTATATTTTTAGTTCTTATTTCACATAGATTTACCTTCAGTGTAAATTAGAAATCACATTTCTGTAATATAACACAGCCGTGGGCAGAGTCACGATAACAGGGGGTTTTTTTATCTCTTGAAAATGCAGCTGGCTCACAGCCGTCCCGGCAGCCTTTCTTGGTTACAGGCAATGTTTGTTCTTGATCTGCTCCCATTTCAGTTGCAGCCACTGGAGCTAATAACTTGTCTCTTCTATTCCCTTACTCAAGTTACCTGGAAAACAGAGCTAAGACTTTTACCCAGCAAATCTGCCCTCCGAACCTGTCAGATAGAAATGCAGAGGTGGTTCTTCATTTCCATGATCGATCAGAAAAAGAAGAAAAGGTTTCTGGATTGTTCACATCCCTGTTGGGATACTGGATGTTGTCTGTGATTTGATAAAACCTTTCACATCCAGAAAGCAGGAGCAGGTACCAGCTCACTCCAGTGGATAGGCTGGAGTCTCTTAATGCAGCAAAGGGTTTTCATTCCTTTATCAGTGCACAAACAAAACCAGCTGTCACACTCACTGCCCCCCGAGGCTGAATCGCCCTGTGCTTCACAGGCTGCTACCTTATTTCTCTGACCTTGAGATAAGCCGACCCCCAAGACTTATAAAATGCTAATAAATCTGTTTGCTCGACTTGGATCCCTGGCACACAGCAATTAAATAATCCTGGGCCGGTTTAAGTGTCCTTTCGTATCGCTGCCGTTTCTATAAAAAGGAAAATGAAGCACTGTGCCTAAGCCCTCTTTCCTCTTGCATCGTTCTGGTTAAGCGTATGCGCTCCGGGGCTGTGTGTGGCCGCGTTGGCCGAGGGACAGAGCAGCAGAAATCCGGGACAGGCGCTGCGCGAGCTCCGGCCGAGACCCAGATCGGCGAGGCCCATTTCCCGGGCCAGGAATGGTGTGAGCAGCGTTTCAGACATGTGCTCTGGAAGCTGTGCAGCAGGTTAAAATCACAACTGTGTGAAATGAACTCCTGTATCAAAGGAGCGTCTTGAAAATGCAGCGCTGAGGCTGGAATGTCTCGCTAAAAGCCGTGTGTGCAAGGTATTTGCATATTTCAAAGAAAAATAGCTTTATATGGGAGTAAGTATAAAAGTGTAGCGCTTTCCTGTATCCATATCCCAAAATGTCAGTGAAGTTAAACCTGCAAACGTAACTTCAGAAGGCTTCTCATCATCTGAGAGAGCTAGGAATGTTAACTGCTTTTAATCTATATTTTTTATTTTGATTCTCACCTGTGGTTGTAGGACAGCAACACGAGCAGCTGCTGAACCTTTCTCAAGGCTGGACATTTGCTCTGAGAAAGGTCCTTGGGACAGGTCCGCGCATCTTAACCCCCCCGAATTCCTGCAAATGGACATGGGATGTGAAAAGCAGAGGAGTATTTTAGCTACTCCTATCTGAAACAGCATGCAGGTGGCACGTTTTACAGACATACTTAGTTTATTTGCAATCGGGAGCTATCCATTGACTTGGTATCATCTAATAGCCACAGGTAGCCTCTGTGTCAGATCTGACACACCTTTGATCTCAGAGTGCAGTCTGACTTTAAGTACTTTCCTCTGTTTCTTGGGTTATTTACCCACTTCATGGGTTTTTGTTCATTTTGTATCTCCCACGGTCTCTTCCTGAAAAAGAGTCGAAAGACCGGAGTTTTTAAAACAAGTATTTAAAGAACGAAGGAGAAAATCTCATTTGCTTTCTCCTTTACTGTCACTTTTTAAAGCTCTCACAATCCGGGTAAGATTTTGACAGCTGATTTGGGTCACTGGGTGCCACAAGGAGAAGAAAAAACAGTCCTTTCATTTCTGTAGAAATACCCAGCTGTGGTGCCGCCGTCTCTGCGGCAGCTGGCGGGTCTGGGCATCTTGGCACAATTTCTTTCTCTTTTGCCCCCACAGTGCAGTAGCTTCTCCGCTGAGCAGCAGGACCGGTGCCGCTGAAACCCTCTGTAAACGTGCCGTTGGATCGGCGAAAGCCATTTCTGTTAACTCCTCGCGTACAAAACGCGAGTTGCCGTGTCTCAGCTGTGCACAAAAACACTGTGTATAGCGCAGGTACCTGTACGAGGGGGATTTCACAGCCAGTTTTTTAGAAGGCAGGTTCTGTGCAGTCGAGGGCATTTATTTGCAGCGATAAAATCTAAAACTTAGCAGGGCACATTTGCAAAAGTGTTTTGTGGACTGCAGCGGCCGTGGGCAGGAACCGGTGCTTGCAGCACTGCAGGCGCCTGCACGCTGCTCTTCTTACGGCTGAGCTAGGAAAGGTGATTTCGCGAGTGCTTGGAACAGGGTTGCTCGGGTGACTTTGGGACTACCGATGTAAACCTGCTTCTGCTGCAATAGTGCAGTTCGCTCCCACAAGGCTTTTGCACGCACGCTGTTGTGCAAACAGTCATTTTACATAGGTTAATCTTTGTAGCCTCCTCCAGGGTAGAATAAGGCGCTTGTCCGAGCGCAGACGTCACCATCGCAGCTCGCTGGAAGAACGGAGAGTTTTGGGAGTACGGTGGAAGTGTGGAGAAGTGGCACAGAGTTGTCTGGCTGCAATTTGGCTAGGGTATGGGATTTAAGAGCCAGAATTCCCTTGTATTTTTTTAAGGCTACCAGCCTTCCCCAGCTGAGGGACAAGGCGCTCTGTACGAATTCTTTGCAAATGATGTTCAGAAGGAAATGCCGCTTAATGCACAAAACCCAGGAGCCTTTACCGGTCCTCTGAGCTTTCTGTCTGAACATTTTTCTTCCACGAATCGCTTACTAATACAGTACGGAGGTCAGAGATGTGCACGGAGCCAGCCTGAGCTGGCTGCTGGTTCCTCCTCCAGCCCGTACGAGTGTTTCAGCTGTTTCGGGTACAGCTGGCTCAGAAAAGGGTGTGGGAAGAAGAAGCTGCTGACCTGGGCTTTTCTGCGCAACCTTGAGCAGCGTGTGCTGCCCAGGGCAGGCTGGCTGGCTGTATCTCTGTACCTTTTTTTTTAAGCTTTTAATGTTGACAGATCTACACTTTCTCTCTCTCAACTTCTTGCATTTTGATTTAGGGAAATCCTGCAAAGCAGCGTTAGGAAGGACAAAAAACAAAACATCCCTCTCCCGCGCCGGGTTGTGCAGGAACAGGCCGGGTCAGCGTGTCCGAAAATCACGGAGGCGCAGACTTTGGGAGATCTCGGCCTGTGGTTTTAGCCTCTCTTGGTCTTGTCTGTACGTGGAAACTGTAACCGGTGTTAAACCGAGTACTGATATTTATGGTGCTCTTTGGCTGAGTGTGCAAAGCGCAGGTGACAAAAGCCAAGACACCTCCAGGAGGGACAGGATCTCATGGAAGAGACTCGGTCACCCTAGGAGACCTTTCCGCCAGTGCCCTGCCTGGGCCTGAGCCCGGCTGAGCCGGAGAAGCAGCCCAGCGACGCAGACGAAAGGCCGGGCACGGGTATCCGCTTTCTGGATCAACACCGCTCTCCAGGAGCCGTTTCCAAGCTGTTCCTAAAACAGCACGGCTTGCCTCAGGCTCTCGGGGGGGTTGGAGCTGGGGGGGTTGCGGGGGATTGATGTGTTTTTTCCATCTCAGCACTTGTCAGAGGTGACCTAGGGAAGGAGCTAGGGAAAGAAGACCTTTTGCTCCTGTTACCTGCTGTTTGCTCACTTGCAGAGCGGCAGGGAGATGAAGAGCACGAAGTAGGCATGGATGATGGAGTCCCATCAGGAGATGGCCAGGCTCTTAGTATTCCCTGGAGCTTGTGGCTGACAGGTTGAATGGAGATACAGAGGCTCAGGGTTATCAGAAAGCATCTCTGCTCTAATACATTCGGCTTTTACTTAAAGGGAAACGTGAGTTGTATCCAGCTTTTTGGAGACTGCAAATTTCTTAATGCGCCGAGACGTTGGCTCCGGGAGGACCTCAGCCCACGAACGGGACACTCACAACCTGAGAGGTGACGGCGCAGTGCCAGCTGCGTAGCCGGGGCTCCGTGCTGAGTTTGGACTTCGGCTATTGCTCTCTGCGACACGGAGGAAGAGCGTTGCGGAACCGAACGCGCGTCAGGCGGGGAGATGTTTCGCCATCGCGTTTCTTCCAAACTATTCCTGCCGGGGTCAGGAAGTGGTTGTCTCCGGGGAGGGTGTTTGTATCCTAAACGCCTGGTCGGTCGCCAGGGACAGTCACTGCGTTGCCACGCTGAGAACAGAAATTTCGCCACCGAGGATGCTCTGGCAGCGGCGCGCGGTCTCAGCGTTACTCAGAAGAGCGTCGTTTCCGAAACGATGGGGCACAGCGGTGGCTGGGGCGTTACACGACCGAGTGCTGTTAAAATTTCTGGGCTCGTAAAGTCACGGTGCAGTGAGGAAGGGAGAGAAAAACAGCGTCCGCAGCCTCTTGGAGAGAAGCGTTTTGAGGAAGTGCGAAGGGGCTGTGACGGCTGATTCGGGCTGACTTGCAGACGGCGTTTTGCTGCCAAGGGCAACAAGGGAGGTTTTGAGCATCTCAGGCACTGAGAGATGCAGGGAAACAAGGAAATCCCACCTTGTGCGTAGCCGTCCTCTTGCAGCGTGACGGTCGCGAAATGCAGAAACGCAGCCGTTAAAGGAAGACACAGCTGGGAAACCACAGAAACATCTCTTCTCATTTCCATTTAATATAGTGATGGACAAAGCCAGTATGTTCTCATCAGCCCGGTATTGCTTGCAGGGCAGAGATGAGATGCGCTCGGTCTAGGGAGCAGAGTGGAAGCAAGTAGCAAAAATCCCACCAGAAAAAGAGATTTAAATTATCTAAGACATAATCATCCAAGTGGTTTATAACAGTGGGATTTTAGTGTAATTAACATTTTGCTTTGAAAGGGCCCCTCTCATGACATGGGAAAGCGGAAATGGGGCACGCTGAGGGATTTTGAGGAGCGTGGTGCTCAGAGCGGTCCTGCTTCTCCGCGCATGCCACGCGAGACGAGGCGCTCGAAGGAGAACCGGTGACTGGCAGAAAACACAGCGCGAGGCTTTTCCTGGATATCGGAGAAGTCGCGGGCTGCAAAGCTGGGCTCGCTGCAATCAGCACACGGGCGTCACCCAGCGCTCGCAAGGCCCTAACGTGTTTTTTTTTCCTCTCTCTCCTTAGAGCGGAAGCGGGGCTGCGCTGGAGGGAATTCCCTACCGGAGCCTGAACCGTCCCAGGCCAAACCTGGCCTCGGCCGATCTCCCGGAGGAGGAAACCAGAAGGATCGCCAGGATATTCTCTGCTCGGCTGTCCATGAAGGAGTAGGTCCGCGCACGTCCATCAACAGAGGCTGCTTGCCGGCCGCTGCTTACGCCCGACACAGGCCGACACCGGCTCCTCCGGCGCAGACGAGATGGCGTTAGCAGGTTTCCCTCTCCGATTTTTAATTTGCCTAATTGGTGTGTATTTAAAGGGAGTTAAATCCCAGGGGCCAACCAAGGGACCAGCCCCCACGGGAAGCTGAGGGGGCTGCGAGTCTTGCAAGGCCGGTCGCCGGCGAGACTCAGATCAGTGGGCTGTTTTCTGGTCTTCGGGTACGCAGGGAAAATGGGATTTCTGAGATTTATTTGTGTGAAATGTCTCTAATCACCTTTTTAATAAGCTGGGGAAACACGAGGCACCCCATTTGGGGGCTGCTTCTTTTTCTTGAAGCCAGGGATGGAAAATATTAGGAATTTACCACTCTGCGGTGAGACAGAAGACGGTTGCTTTGCTGCCTGCGTGTGCTGCACCCCTTTCCGTGTGCCCTGGTCTTTCTAAAATACGTTGTGGGAAGCGTAACTTGCTGATTCTCTGAGTGCTGAAGGCTTGAACGTGCCTGAGCTGCTTGTGTGAGCACAACCTGGGGGTAGTGTAAAATATCAGTGTGTGCACAAAGTGGTTTTACCAGAAATGTGTGCTTTTGTATTGTAAATTATTTTTGTACATGGGTATCTTTCAGATAACGGACTACAAAGCAAACCGAGCTAAGTTATTTTTGTACCGCTGTCCAAACGCTGTTTGTGTTCCAATAAAATTACACCCGTTTCTTGTCACCTCCTGCTTCAATGTGCTGCTGCCGGTTCACAAGCCGTCGCTCGCCTGTTAACGGGGCTTGTTGCCACGCGATTGCTGGGAGAGGAGTTTGTAAAGATGCTTTCCGGAGGCTGGTGTGTCCGGGGGAAGACATAAGGGCGGCCGCGCTGCGCAGCAGTCGGGCATCACCACGGCCCTCAGGGAGCGAGGCAGATGTGGGGTTCAAGCCAGCGTGGAGCTGCCTTTGAGACCGCCCTCGCCATCGGCGTCGCTTCAATTCAGGACCTAGGGAACCAAAATTTCACCCTCCCTTTTCTCTTCCCGCCTCTGCCCTTTGGGTTGTCACAGGGAGGGGAAGCTGAATGTGTAATTTGCTGTTAATGCAAGTCTCCGTGTGGGTAGGTGAAGCCTTGCCCGGGCCGGGAGCTCTTCCCGCGCTAGCCGGTGCCTGCAGGAAAGCTGGGACAAGCCGCGAAAGAGGATCCGACTCAGGCAGCCGCCTGGCTCCTCTTAGTTTTCAGTGAGTCGCTGTCTGAGAAGGGGGGGACATCAGCAAATCTAGGCACCGATGGTATCGAATGTCCTCGGCCTGAACCCGATGTCCCCGACCTCGGCGCGGCCGTGTGACCCGGCCGGGTGCCAGGGAGCCCCGCGCCTGCCCAAGGCAGGAGGCAAATGTCAGCTCCCGGGGCAGCCAGGGCCCGGCCTGAGCTGGCCCTGGGGACGCGGGTTCAACGGGTTCCTGCAGGAGCAGGAGGAGGGGGCAGCCAGGAGGATCAGCCCAGCCCGAGCCCCCTCTTTGCGTGCCCCCCCCCCCCCCCGGCGGCCCCTCCCGAGGCTCGAACCCGGGTCCCTCCCGCGGCCCCTCCCGGGACTCGAACCCGGGTCCCTCCCCGGGGCGGAGCGGAGCGGCGGCGCTATAAGCGGCGGCGCTGCGGAGCCCCGCGCCGGTCGCTCCGTGCTCGCCGCCTTCACCTGCAGCAGGTGAGTCCGGGCGGAGCCGGGCCGGGGACCCCCCCCCCCACCCCGTGCCCTCCCCGGCACCTCTCCTACGCCGTCTCCTTGACGGAGCACTAGCATGAGCCGGGCACGCTGCCTTCCTCCGCCGTCTATGGAAGGGGACGGGAAGAGGCGAGCGGCCGCCCGACCCACCTTCGACGAGCGGGACGCCTTCAGGGAATCCTGATCGAGCCCCCAGACCTGCAAGAGGTAACCAGGGCCCCCCCCCCGGTTCCCCCTCCACCGTGGGGCGCGGACACCCAGGCACGATGCCCCAGTGCCGAGCAGGAGAGGAAGAGGATGCCACGGGGGGGGGGGGGGATGCGCGAGCTGGGTTTCTTGCCCCGACGTGCAACGAGGATGTGGGGCCTTGTCGTGTTGGGGGGAAAAAAATTGGGATTTGGGGGCCTCACTCACCGCTGCCGTCGTCGTCTCTCCCAGCCGGCGCCTTCCCGCGTCCCGCCGGCAGCATGGTTGGGCTCCAGCCCAGCGAGGTGCCCCCGACGGCCGCTGTGAAGCTCGTGGGGGCCGGCGCGGCCGCCTGCGTCGCCGACCTTGTCACCTTCCCGCTGGACACGGCCAAAGTGCGGCTGCAGGTGAGGCTGCTCGGGTCCTCCACTCCGTAAATCCCATGCCTTCACCGGGGGTTCACATAAAAGCCTCATCTCCTCCTCCTCTTCCTCCTCCTCTTCCTCACGTGCTCCCCGCGCAGATCCAGGGGGAAGCCGGGGGCAGCGCGCCGGCCGCCCGGTACAAGGGCGTCTTCGGCACCATGGCCACCATGGTGAAGACGGAGGGGCCCGGGAGCCTCTACAGCGGGCTGGTGGCGGGGCTCCAGCGCCAGCTGGGCTTCGCCTCCGTCCGCATCGGCCTCTACGACTCGGTGAAGCAGTTCTACACCCGAGGCTCCGAGCGTAAGTAAGTCCCGGCGGTCCCCGGCCCCCCCCTGCGCGGCGCAGGGGCCCGTTCCCCATTTTTTATTGTCCCGGGCACCCTGCTCCGCAGACGCCGGGCTCGGGAGCCGGCTGCTCGCCGGCTGCACCACGGGGGCCATGGCCGTGGCCGTCGCCCAGCCCACGGACGTGGTGAAGGTGCGCTTCCAAGCCCAGGCCCGCGCGCGGGGCCCCCGCCGCTACCAGGGCACCGTGGACGCCTACAAGACCATCGCCAGGGAGGAGGGAGTCCGCGGGCTGTGGAAAGGTGGGTGCAGGCCCTGAATCTCCCCCCGTTGCCGCCGCCGCAGCCCTGAGCGCTCGCCTCGCCCGCAGGCACGGCCCCCAACGCGGCCCGCAACGCCGTCGTGAACTGCGCCGAGCTGGTCACCTACGACCTCGTCAAGGAGGCGCTGCTCGCGTCCCACCTGATGACGGGTGAGTCGGGGTCTCCTCCGTCCGTCCCCCCCAAACGCGGCACCCCGAGCCCGCGCGGGCTCACGGGCCTCCGCGCCGCAGATAACCTGCCGTGCCACTTCGTCGCCGCCTTCGGGGCCGGCTTCTGCGCCACGCTGGTGGCCTCCCCCGTGGACGTGGTGAAGACGCGGTACATGAACTCCGTGCCAGGGCAGTACGGCAGCGCCGGGTGCTGCGCCCTCGTCATGCTCCGAAGGGAAGGGCCCGCCGCTTTCTACAAGGGGTGAGTCTGCGCGCCGCGCCGCCGAGCACCCTCCAAATTGAGGCCACCCCTGGGGTGGAGCCACCACCGTGGAGGTGACCGGGCGAGCGGGTGCCCACCGGCGGTGGCTCTGGCGCAGGTTCACGCCCTCCTTCCTGCGCCTGGGCTCCTGGAACGTGGTGATGTTCGTGACCTACGAGCAGCTGAAACGGGCCCTGATGGCCGCCCGCCGCTCGGGGGAAGCCCCCTTCTGAGCCCACCGCCCACCCCGACCTCCCGCCCACGCTGAAGGGCGTCGCGGCATCTCGGAGCCCCGTGCTCTCCAGGAAGAGGAGGAGGAGGAGCTCGCCATGACTGGAGCAAGGCTTCAAGTAAAGCCCTGGGAGCTGGCTGGACGGTGAGGAGAACCAGGGCCACCAGCTCCCTCCAAAAATTGTCTTCTCCTCGCGGCTGTCGCTGGGGCAGAGCACGGCAGCGACTGAGCAGAGGCCAAAACCGATGCGGATTGGAGCCAGAAAAACACCGTCTCCCAGGCGCTCTGCGGTTGTAGGGTGCCAGACAAATCCCTAGTGTTTACCCAGGTACCAGAGCTTTATTGCTCGGAGGAGAGCGGGGCATCCTCTCCTCCCCCTAGCACAGGAGGGCGTTTTTCAAGAGCTTTTTCTTGTCGGGCGTGAGCTGCTTCGGAAAGGCGATTTCGAAATAGATGACGAGATCGCCTTTGCGCGCGGGGTCCTGGCACAGCGGCATCCCCTCCCCTGGCACGACTTTACAGTACTTGGGGCTGCAAAACAAAGGGAAGGGCTGAGAGGAGCAGCGAGATGCTCCCGGCCCCCGGAGCCGAGCGCTGGGGGGGGTCACGGGCCTTTGGCGCTAGGGCAGCGAGGCCGGACGGGTGCAACGTGTTCTTCCTCGCCCGGGAGGAACAGGCTGACGCCGAGGGTCCTCCCTCGGCGCCTGTTCGCCTGCTGGAGACCTGTTCACCCATGGAGACACCGTGTCCCAACGCCGGCACCGGCGACACTTACTCCACGATGTCGTTGATGGGGATGTTGAGCAGCCGCCCGTCCAGCGTCTTCACGTCCACTGTGCAGCCGACCAGCGCCTGCGGGACACGGAGCGGGGCCCTGAGCCGCCATTTCCCCCCGGCGGACCCCTTTTTTTGATCGTCACGCGAGCAAAGGCGGTGGCCAAGGAGGACAGCTGCCCTTCGCAGCCTCCCACGCTCCTCCACGCGCTTGGCGGCTGCTCTCAGGCCCTTGGCGACACGTGTTAGCTAATTATAAACGCGCAGCCGAGAAAAACCAGCCACCCCGCAGCCAGGCTGGATCTCCAAAGCCCGGTGTCTCCTCCCCGCTCCCCACATTCCACAGCCGCCTGCGGTGGAAGAACCGGAGAGCAGGGTCTGGCTCAAGCGCTCCTCTCTGCTCAGCAGGGCCCCGGGAAGAGCTTTACCTTTCCCAGGGGGATGGCGGCTACGTAAATGAGATTGTCGTCTGCTCTTTTAAACCTGGGGTGGAGTTTCTCTTGGACGATGAAGGTGATGTCGGCTGGAATGATGTTTGGGCCCTAAAATCAAGGAAAAAGGATACCTGGAAATGGTTCGGTATAACAAAACAATTTTATGTCGGGAGAGGTGACAGAGATGAATGCCCTTTTTTGTTGCTGCTTCCAGCTGGCTGGGGAGAAAGGAGAAGTATTTTCTTAAAAGAAAAAATCCAACCTAGTAATTTTTACAGTAGAAACCAGGGTGTCACGTTTCCCGTTTGTCACAGAGACTCCGGGAGCGGCTGGAGATGGGGAGGGAGCCGATAGGGCAAGTCCCACAGCACAAAAGCTCAGCGAGTAAAGCAGGAAGAACATTGTTGTTTCAGAGGCCTTTTCTTTGCTCCTATTGAACACAAATGTCCACTAAATAGGAGAAAAAACTTCCTTTTGCCCAAGATTATCTTCTATACCACCTCCCTTCCCACTCACACACTTGCTTTTCCTGTAAAAAGTGAGAAAGTCCTTTAACAGAGTCTGCTATGCCAAAGGAAACCAGGCTGTGTTTTGCAGAGACGATGACAGACAGAAAACCACTAACGGGCACACGTCCCTAAATTGTCCCTCAGGAAAGCTCCCCGTTATCTCTGCCCCAGCTCAGCAGCCCCAGCTCCTGGGAGGCCACTTCCTAGATCCGAGCTCCTGCTGCGGAGACCCGACAGAAACGGGAGCTCCGCACGGAGCAGCCGGTTGCCTGAGCGCGACGCGGCCCTGGACCGAGCGCCCCCGTCCTCACCTGGTCGCCCTCCTTCTCAAAGGTGACCCTGGTGCCCTGCTTCCAGCCCGGCCGCACGTCGATCGTCAGTATTTTATCTCTGATGGCGGTTGTCTGACCGTCTTCATTCATCACCTGGCGGGGGGGGGAACGCGGGGGCTAGAGGAGCCGGTCGCGGCGGGAGGCGCGGTTGGGAGCGGAGCGACGTGGCGGGGGCCTGGGGAACCCAGCCGAAGGAGCAGACAGGAGAGAGAACGCGTCTCACGGACCCGACGCGAAAACAAAACCCCAGGTGCCCGAAACGGGGGCGCACGGAATGAAACTGGCCCTTCTCTGCCCCCATCCGCGGCCCCTACCCGGCGGGAGATCTTAATCTTCTTGGTGCAGCCATAGAAGAGGTCTTCGAGCGAGAGGTAGAGATCCCGCTCGATGGGGGGGTCCTGCTTCCTCACGCCCCGTCCCCGCAGCCCCCCAAAGGCCATGTCCGGCTCCGAGCCATCCTCGGCGAAGAACTCTGCACGAGCGGGCAGAGAGGGAGGGAAGCAAGGCGCCAGGAGCAGCGCCAGCCCTTGGCTCAGCTGGCGACCGGGAATTCCAGCCTCGGCACGACCCCCCTCCCATAAACATTCCCGTAAGCGTTCCTTAAAAGCTCAGCAGGACAGCGGCCACACCAGCCTGGGCCAGGTCCTGCCTGGGCCACCCCAGGATGGCCGACTGTATCCCCACCTACCAGCGAAGGGGTTGTCCCCGCCGAAGAACTCCTTGAAGACCTTGTAGGGGTTGTTGTGAAACACGTAGCCGTCGGTCCAGGAGTTCTCGGTGCCGAACTCCAGGGGGATCCCGCCTTTGAGGCCCTCTTCTCCGAACTTGTCGTAGACGCCTTTCTTCTCGGCTGGGGAACGAGGCGGCAGTGGAAGCGGCCGCAGGCTCCATGTGCTGGGGGAGAGCTGCGGCCCGCGGCTGAGGCTCGCTTGGCCGGAGCGAGGGGAAGCGCTGCAAGGTGCAATCGACCTCCCCACGGGAGTTTTGTCTCTGTGGGATCCCCGACGGCCAGAGGCCCAGGGGAGTCGAGCGCTCCCGGTCCCGACGCCTCACCACCGCGCTCCGGAGGCCTCTGCTGCTCCGAACAAGCATCGCGCCACAGCCAGCCCCCCCCCCCCCCCCCAACCACTTACGGTCGCTGAGCACGTCGTAGGCTTCGGCCAGCTGCCGGAACCGCTCCTGGGCCCAGGGCTCCTTGCATTTTAACGGGTGGTTCCTCAAGGCCAGCGTCCTGTAGCTGCGCAGGGGAAGCGGGCTGAGACCAGGCCTCACGGGCAGCCCCGGGCCCAGAGAGACACCAGGCCCGGCCCCCCACCGCTCCGGGAGGCCTCGCACCGCCCCCCACCGCCTCCCCGCTCCCCCCGGGAGCCCCGCAGGGTTCCCCCCCTCCCCTCACGCCTTCTTGATGTCGGCGTCCGTGGCGCCGCGGCCGAGCTCCAGCACGGCGTAGTAGTCCTGCCCCATGGCGGCGCCTCCGCCACCGCGGCGGCCGTTGCTATGGGCACGGCGGCCCCGCGCGGGGCGTGCTGGGAGCGGCAATGGCGAGGCACTTCCTGAGCGGCGGCAGCGGCCACTTCCGCCGCGCGCGCGCGGGGCACGGCGGGAGTTGTAGTTCGCTCGCTCACTTCCGCACTCCGGCCGCCCAGAGGCTGCCGCGGCCCTCGGCTGAAAAGGGCGAGGGGAGGGAGGGGAAAAGGCGCCGGTTTTCTTTGGAAAAAGGGCCGAGGAACGCCAGATTCAACACGGCGGAGAAACACAGCACAGAGGGCGGCCACAGCCAAAAAACGGTCTTCTACAATAAAAAAAAGAATTAAAAGAAACAAAAAAACCCCTAAAAAAAAGCCACAAACACACAGCCGCTCCCCAAAAGAGCATGTGGTTATTCCCCTGAGCAAACCAGGCTCAAGTCCAGTTCATTGACCACCCACGTTTTTTCTTGAAAAAACACACACATTTCTCCCCAGAGATGTTATCAAAGCAATTGCTTTATTTCAGTCAACACTGTTGTACAGTCACAGTCAGCTGCCCCCACCCCCAGGCCAATTTTTGTTTTCCTAGAAAGAACAGTAACATATAGAACAGTAGAAAAGAAAACAACCTGTAATTACACAGCAGATCATGCAAGATCCTCTCTAACATCTCGGAGCCGCTCAAAGAAAAAGCTCTAAATTATGTTGTGATACGAAATATCACTCCTCGCCACACGCTTTATACACAGCCTGGTCATTACGAAAAGCTCAGACACTCCTATACACATTTCTCAAACACGCTGTACAGGAAAACGAGCGCGGAAGAGTTACTTCGACACTTCCCGTGGACATTCAGCCAGTCCAGACCTTTAAAGGTCGGAAAGTTGGTATCTCCTCACCATCCCGTCTCTGCAGCACGTGTAAATCTGCTTCTCCCAAGAAGCTACCTAAAAGGGGAAAAAGGAAAGCAGCTTTTAAGCACGCTCCCTCCTCTCCTGCGACCCTGGGAAAGGAGGAGAAAGCAAATGCCCTTGCAGTTTCTCTAAGCAAAGCCTCTGTGTCTGCAGAAGACACGCAGGGTCTTATAATTCCTCTCTCAAAACAAACCTCTTCCATAAATTACCGCCGCCTGGCAGCAGCAAACTCGCTGCTTCGGCCTCGGAGACTACAGCGGTCATAACGACCAATCCTGGCACTAATTTCCAGAGATCAGAATCTGTTTGGACTTCTCTGACGGAGGGAGCAGCAGGCAAGTGTCTCCTGAAAGAACATTAGCAAGCTTTAAAGGACGGCTCAAGTTTTCACTGCAATCTCAAAGGTGGGCAGGTAAGTGCGCACAGAACGGAGGGTTTCTTATATCTCTCCCCTTTCAGATCTAAAAGATATTTGCTCACACATCACTCGGTTCTGTAGGTTAAATGTTAGTCTCAGAGCAAGGCTCAGTGTTAATTGAGGGGTTTGTATCGGCTGAATGATGAAGAACTGCACTGTGGAATGGTTAAAAGCAAGAGGTGATCTTCCATGGTTCTGGGCCCGGGGAACCCAGGTCCTTCTCCCAGACCTGTGCGAGGTCAGCAGAGCTTCTGAAAACAGAACAGCTAAAGTATTTTCTCGTCTCAAGTCTCCAGGGAGTAAGAGGGAGCAGGCAGCACTGTGCAGCTCACTGCTGTTTTTACCCAGATGATCTTCTGAGCACGGACTAATTCCAGTCTCTTTACAGAGGCCCAAAATACAGCTCTGCCAGATCTAACACCACCAATCAAGTCACTCTGCTGCTTTGGTTTTACCCCACACAATGGAGATTACGCTGGCATACCGCAGAGAGATGCTGACAGGATTTGTTTATACAAAATATTAAGATTATTCAACTGGAAAAAAGCTCAAAAGTGTGAATGAGCCAGTTCTGTGGGCTGCCGAATCCCCAGATAAAGGCAGCTGCCTGCGACCTGGCATCACCTTTCCCTGCGCCCTCCGAGTTGACGCACCGTATTCCTCACCTTGTACACAGGGTCACAGTCTGCTTCGGTGAGATCGATGACGTAATCGAGGTCTTGCTGAACGATAAAGCACGTTCCATCACCTGCAGAAGCAGAAGAGTTGCCAAGCGAGGAAGGAACATCGGCCGATTAGTGCAACGAGCCACGGTCTCATTACAAAAGCAACAGGCACATCAGAACTGCCTGTTCAGAGGCTGCAGAGCCCCTGGGAAAGGGAAACATGCTGCGAGGACGCCAGTGAGATGGCAGAAGGTTGGGAGGCATCTTGGAGGCCCTATTTTGGGGCAGCATTAACACAGAAAAAAATGCAAGGCAAAAAGCATCTGTGTGATACAGCTTTTATGTCACTTTTTTCACCACAGACACTCTGCCAGCCCTCCAATTGCCTGGACAGCCAACCACTTCTTGCATACAAGTGGGCAATAAACACAGCAGAAAACTATGTGAGTCAAGTATATAAATTTTACTGCCAAAAGAGAGCATTTGAGTTACCTTGGCTGGCAGCAAATCCATCTTGGTAAGGGAGCAGAGAGAGCACTGGTGCTCCTGATCGATGAATGACCTGGATTGGAGCGCTAGAAAAAGGAGCAAAACCAAGGGAGAAGTATTACGGTCAATAGTCCATCCCAATGTGTGAACGCTGAAAAAAGAACCACAAATTTGTGGTTAAAAGATACATAAGCAGAACACATAGGACATGGGAACTTGATCACTAGCTAGTTAACAGCCTTCTGTCCTCTAGAAGCAGATGGAAGTCAGCACTGGTTTTCCCAAGATGCTGCTAAAGGATAAAAAGGGGAGCAACGAGGTAGCTAGAAGGTAAATGCCAGGGTGCCCCCATGCAGAATAACAGACTGGGATTACCCCTACCAAAACACAGAAATTAGCTTGACGCTTATCTAACATGAAAGAGACTTTCAGACTTTATGCCAGCCTTTCTGGCACCCATCCAAAAGCACCGCCTGAATCCTGCTCACCCTCAAGCACCAGGCTGACATTGCTAAAAACCCACTCCTGCCCTCAGCAGCAGCTCAGCAATCCCAGGATGGAACGACAATCATCGTAAATGTAAGATCCCACAAACACACTCATGTCATAGTGGTGAAGAGGAAGAGGCTGTGCATTTCATGGGAAAAGTGCTACTGTTCACATATATTATATATTTTAAATATATATTAAAAAACACAGTAATATGAGAGGTAAGGTTATGTCCAAGTCACAGGTCCCTCCTGGTCACAAGTCAAGACTGAAGAGTTACTCATTAACTTGGGAACCAGCGTAGAATCCATAGGAAGTTCTTCCTTTAGGAAGAACTTCACAAGACCCCATCAGATCACCGACACCACCAGTATCCTCTCCTCAGTGCTCCCCAAGAGAAGGCAATGGCTGCAAGGGGCTCAAACACTTGTAGTGCCACTGCTTGGGCTGTATCCACCCCTCAGAATAGGCACCATCTGCCAGCACCCTCAATCCAGCTCCCTTCCCCAGCAACAAAAAAGCGTTGCTGTTTAAATGCTCCCAGCCCCAGACACTCACTTTGTGTTTCTCATATCTAGCTGATATATGTTCCCATCCTGAGTCCCTGCCAGGAAATAGGTACTTGAGAGGAACGTACAGCAGTTAAATGCATCAGATCCAACAAAGAGAAACACCTGGGAATAGATGAAAAAAAAGTAAACGTCAGATGCTTCACAGATCAGGACAAAGCAGCCACCAGAGGCCGAGGGAAAGGGACAATAATTTATTTAGAATTAGTCAGTACAGTCATTTCCATGAATCACGGCACAAACTGGCAAACCCCGAGGTAGGTTAATAGCCCTTAAGCACTGCGCCAGGATGCGCAAACAGTGCTCCAGGCCCAGTCTCGCCAAGTCAGCACCGACAGCGCAATCGGTGAACGCTCCTGGGTCTCCTTCGGAGAGAGACGCATCACACAGTGACAGGCAGGGCAGTACCGAGTTCTCGCTGGTCCGCAGACACCACAGAAGAGGGAGAGCAGATCTGCGTGACAGGCTGGGTCCTCGTTGCAAAGGCTGGAAGCTTTCTCCAGCTGAGCTGTTGCCATCTTACTGACCGAGTGTGGCAAGCACGCCCCTTCCACCCAATTCTCACTCTCCACAAACACCACAACGAGTTAAATGTTATATAGGAGATCCTGTCCCACTGCCCAGGAGCGGGCTGCAAGGACGGACTGCTGAGGAGGCAGCAGCTCTGCAGAGGCAGCCCGCAGTTCCTGCATTCACAATGACATCTACTGGCCAGCGCTTAAATAGTCTTACATGTACCTGCGTTAAAAACACGCAAGCAATTCTTACTCCTCAAACTGCCACGTACAAATCTAGCCAGTAGAAAAGGCGAGAAAGTATCTCTTTATCACACTGGGTTTTACCAGCACCATGTACAGTTCTCTACACAGACCATCTACAGCTCCTCCTCCAGCCAGGATATTTCGAAGGCATTACTGATCATCTCTGACTCCCTTACCGGCTGCCTGCTCTGCAGTCCCACTCCTTGGAGCTTCTTGTCTTCTCGGGCCAACAGCAGGATTTTCCCTTCTGTCCCAATCTCACGTTCACCTGGCAAAAGGACAACAGTCAACTCCAGCAGTGGCTACACGCCAAACGTCAGCAAGAGAGGAGCCGATCTGCTGGTATCAAAACCTGTGACGAAGTCAGACAGTTCGGATCGCTCCTGCTGAACCCACAGCAACGCTCCTCGAGACAGCAAACGCAGCAAGGCAGGCCAGCAATCAGAGAGATCCCAGTCTTAATCATTCACACTGTTTAAGGAGGCTCAATTCCTTCCCAGGACTGGAGTGCTGTATTCCAGCAGCCCTAGTTCCCTTCCCCAGATGGTATGAGGGCACACAACAGCATGCTGTGCTCTCAGGGTTTTGCCTGCAGCACCCAGGTGACAAACCTAAAGGGTCTGAGGCAGCGGGAGGAAGGTTGACTTAAGAGAAAGTTTCTTACTAGGAGCTTTTTCAGGCGTGCCCAGGTTCAGCGAGTTGTCAGCAGCACCCACAGCAATGCCGTTGACTGGAGAGCCGCAGTCAGCGACGACACCCAGACACGCGGCCTTCCCGCAGTCCCAGAGGCGGGCAGTGCCATCTCTAGAACAGGACAGGACGTTTCTTCCCCGATCCACGATGGCAGTGTCCAAAATTCCTGCATCAAAGCAAAGGCCGCTTTCAGACAGAGCGCGGACAGCAAATACAACGAGGTCGAGAAGAGCATCTCACACTTAAACACTCCTAAAACACTGCCAACTCCCAACTCTGCATAACCCCAGAACTGGGATGGGGCAAGCAACATCCACATTATCCGGCTACGGCAACCTCCGGAGAGCGGTCCTAGCAGATGCTAACACCTCCCAACTACTCCATTTTACTAAGGGTCGCTGTGTCTCGATCTGAAAGACGCAGCGTTCTTGGGAAGGGAACAGTCGGACAGTTTGAAGATATAATTAACACTCTCCTGATGGAAGCGGTAATTAAGCATGACAAGTTCAAATGACAGAACAAGTTCAGAATAAGTCAGCAGAAGCCAAGCAAACCCAAATGCAGTTACGTGCTGACTGCAGCAGCTTGGACTGGAGTTAGGCAAAGTGGATAAAATCAGCCCCAGAGCCACAGGGAGCCAGCCAGAGTCCTTCTGACCAAAGCTCCATTACGCTGCCTGCCACAGTTTGTTCACAGGACATCTGTGTCAAGAGTGTTTTGCATTTTTTGAATCCACGCGATTTGATCACCATAAAACAGCAGGTTCAGTGCAAGACAAGTTTTCAAGTTAATCAAGTTTTGCACAGTCACAGGGTTTACGCTTGTAGAGTGCTTTCCAACAAAGCCTAGCACCTTGCGAGACAGGGAAAGCAAGAGCCTGCGCAGCACCACGTTCGCTCTTCAGGGAGCCTAGCACCGAGGCAGGACTTTGGGGAACTGCTCCCAGATACACAACTCACTTGGGACTTGCTCACGATCACACAAGCATTCGAGCTGGTGTTCCTTAGGAAACAACCGCCTGCCACGTGAAGACAGCCTCACTAACCGCTGTGCTCTGGGCCAAGTGCAAACAGGCAGCAGAAGAGCCTGCTCAAGCGTTACACATAAATCCCCAGTGCTCCTGAATGAAGGGTCCTGGAGACCAAATCCTCTCTTCAGAGATTAAGTCTAACGGAGGTAGCGTCAGCTCTGTCCAGAAAACTGTCTTAATCACAGCTCTCGGGAGCCTTTCTGGGTTACTCATCTTCCCTTG
This sequence comes from Dromaius novaehollandiae, assembly GCF_036370855.1. Classification (NCBI taxonomy): domain Eukaryota; kingdom Metazoa; phylum Chordata; class Aves; order Casuariiformes; family Dromaiidae; genus Dromaius; species Dromaius novaehollandiae. The sequence continues at coordinate 217,193,678 of NC_088098.1, read as the reverse complement.
CAGACCTTTGCTGACACTAAGAGAATATCAATTGGAGGAATTTGCAGTAGGGACCATTGAAAGCAGGCAACGTGGATCCTTGAGTGCAGGAAAGGGGCACTCATCTCGGCACATAAGACATCCTATACATGCTCTGTCAGAGGATACAAGGAGGGAGAGGAATTTGCTCAGTTTCAGCAGTGAGACCATCAACAAGGGCAGAGCTAAACCTCTCGGTACAAGGGTGGACAAGCTCCTTTTAAGCCCTTCTTCAAGAATATTCACTAAAGTAACCTTGCCCTTGCTGCACCTTGCTCACTTTCAGCAGCGTGGGTCCTCAAGACAGGTAACTGCTTGCCCCGGTTCTGCGAGTCCCTAATAAACTGCTATATGCTTTTCTGGACAGAAAGAAGAAAAATCCACACAAGACAGAGGCTCTGGAGCAGCTCGAGGTCAGCATGCTGATCTGGGCGTGCGTGGGAGTCACTCCCAACGCAGCGCAGGCAGCAAGGTAATGAATGCGGGTCCGAGCCGTGGACAGCTGAGACCACGCTGGAGGAACAGAACACCCTCTGCCTTCACCTCTGGCACTCACCACATGCTAGGGGACTGCATTCTCCCACTTTTTCCCCTTAATAAATGAAGAAAATCCAGGTCAGCAAGAGAAACAGCTTCAGCTGTCTAACAGAGCAACTACCGATCTTTTTACTCAAGTTCTAGGAGCTTGAAAATGGTAATTCTCATATCTAATATAAATGCGCAGCAGAGTGCAGCAGGCTGGTGACTGAACATTAGTCCTCGGGTGCAACGCAATTATACACAGCGGATAAAGCATTTTAAAGGCTAAGTACTCTGTACCTCCTTTGTGACCTTTAAATGTTACTACGCAGCTGGCATCTTCTGCCGACCAGATCTTTAGCTGGGCATCCATTCCCCCACTGAGAACCACAAGGCCCGATGGGAAAAACCTGCAACAATTCACATCATACACATGGCCTTCCAATAGTCTCTGGAAAAACAAAGAACTACGTGCTAGTTCCGTTGTTATCACCCTCATGCCGAGCAATTTTTGAACTATGTCCCTGGAAAACTCAGTGTTCCCAAGTGGGCAGATATCCTCTGGGTTTAAGTACCTGGAAGAGACTTGTCTGCGACTTCTAGGCAGTCGCTAAGTTACCAGGTACACCCTGGGCCTCACTCTGACATTTGAATAACTAATTACATAGCAAAGAACATCATGTCCCTCTCTAATAATGGGTTAAGCATCCTCAGCATCTTCTGAGCAAGCAGTTGTCAGGCCAAGCTCCAAAAGAAACACCTTAGCTGGGAAAGCAGCAGTCACCCATGACATGGTTAATCCAACACGGGCAAGTGCCATTTTCCTCTCCTCTTCCCTACTGCAGAATAAATTCACTGCTTGCACCATGCAGGTTAGCAGGTGACAGAGACCTCTCGTGCTCTAGCTGTCATTCCTAACTACCTTTTCTTGTTTTTACCCTGGGACTCCTCCCCAGACTGCTGACCATCATTTCCCCTGGGAAAATTGCACTTTCCAACAGATGAAAATTTAAAATCTCCAAGATTTTCATTAGTTTTTCAATCAAAAGCCAGTTTCTTGCCTGCCTGCCCTAGCCCACAGTGTGCAGACAGTCTGACCAGAATTACAGCTGAAGGACTTCAGTAGCACCAACACACAACACCTCCAGACAAAGCTAGGTGCTCTTACTCTTAATTCTCCATTTGCAGCCTGCCAGATTTTCATGGTCCCATCTGTGCTGGTAGACACACCAAGCCCTCCACCACTGGAAATGTCGAGACAGGTGATCTGCATGGGAACAAAACAAAAAAACGGTTTTATTTGACCTGTATGTAGATGTTTCTGCTCTTGAGCATAACTTCATATTGGGGGAGACCTGCTAAGTACATCATTCAGCACTACAGTCTCCCTGAGACATACTGCTGGACTTGCTGAAACACCTGCAAGAGCTTCCACATTCCTAGCTAAACAATTTTGGATAATATAGTTTCCTTATATTTAATCTCCTTCAGCAGGGACCTCCTGGCTTCCCTTCCTTAAACTCTCAAACACACAAGTTTTATGAAATATTAAGCCTTTATAAACACCCCAAAAGTGGCTCCTGAGCATCAGGCTCCTTCTAGAGGGACAAGGACAGAGTAAAGAAATTCTGCTCAGCTTATCTGTTTACACAGACAGAGGCACTGCTCCTTGAAGAACAAGCTGCTGATCTGCAGCCAGAGCTCAGACGAGCGCTAGGTGACAGGAACCTGGCAAGAAGCATCCCGGATTTGTCATCGTTGCCACTGGTTTGACAGAGAAATTGTTATTCCCTGCCCGTGGCTCTGCGGAGCTCTGCAAAGCAGGGAGAAGTGGAATGCTGAGTCAGAAGCCTGCACAGACAACAGTTATGGTTCAGGTTTGCTCCAGGTGATGCAGAAATCTGGATTTTCTAGAAAAGCCCTGTAGGCAGTTAAAAGATTGAGCCAAGCTGTTCCACCCTCTATCAAGATAACCAGCGAGCTTGAGAGTGCCCCGACTCACAAGCCTGCAAGACATCATTTGAGATACTTGCACAGCCAAAAGCACAGCCTAAATTTTCTGAAACGCTGAATCAAAACCAGCTCCTTATGCAGGTAGGCTGACACCCCACATGGTCTATCACACTGAGGTGTTAACAGCTCCTTGCTCTACATTGGGGAGATCTGAATACTTTTGAAGAGAGCAGATGTTGAGCTTATATTCTTGCTAACGGGTCACCTTTCCCATGATGTAAGACATTATTGCTGCGGGAAAGCACCAGCTGCATTTTAGCTTTGGGTGAAATAATTTAAGAAAACATGTATTCTAGCCTTGAGTGAGACAACTGAACTAAGTGATGGAGACATTTAATACAGACTTCAGATTCAGTGTTGCTGAAAAAACAAGTACATAGATCCTGATGAAGGTTAGCCCTGCATTGCATCCTGCAAAATACAATGCAAAGCTATCACAGCTTTGCAATGGAATAGCTGCCTTGTCCTGGAAGATTTGGAGATGTCTCAATTCAGGCTGTACTACCTTAAGGAGCTGCCTAGCTGTTCTATTTATGCTCACTTGGAGGAGCATAAAATCTCAAGGTGGCAGAAACCCACTACGTGAGAAACGCAGATCGCACTTCCATCACCACTCCCCTCCTCTCACCACCAAAAGCGAGCACTGAAGGGTTTCCAGTCTTCTTAAAGGGTGCAGTCCCTCAGCGTGCTTAGCAGTGCTAGACAGCTGGGCAGGCAGGCGAGGGAGCAGGCTGCTCACCTTCACCGCTAGTTTTGATTTAAATGCTTTTCTGAACTATTCACTGTTCTCAAACAGCACTTGGCTTTGTCATCGCTGAAGTGTGCTCAACATTAGCTAAAAACCAGCCTGAAGAGACACTGAAGTCAGATTTACTATGATGTCCACAGTGAAGCCTACAGACAGGAGAAGACTGAGGAACTTGGCCAAGAAAGATGACTGCTAGAGGCCTGAGATTTGAGGAAGCTGATCTCAAGCAGGCTGAGAACAAAACAGACCTGCAGTCTGTAATTCCATCTCCAGACGTCAATTTGAGGACATTCCAGGGCATCATAATACTGCACTTGGTCTGCATTAACTGTGGACATGACATGACTAGGGACATACATGCCACACCGTTTTCAGCCACAAATTCTCCTATCCAAGCAAGAGTGAGACCAAGTTGTTCTCCCCAAAAACCTGACTGCTCAAATCACAGCTAGCTTTAATAGGCTGCAGATCATCAATGCTCTATTTCTCCTTTAGAGAAAAAAAGTCAGTCTGTGAATTAAAGCAAACAGGTATTGGAAGGCGGGTTTTTTGCTTGTTTTTTTAAATATAAGGTAATGGTTCAGCCATTAAGTACATTCACTTTTATCCTGATCATGTGAGAAAACTTCAGTGTCATTTTATATAACAACCAACCCTCTCCATGGTAACTTGCTCCCTAGCAAGCAAAAAAAAAAAGGAAATCAGAGTGTGCAGGATATTCGAGCAGGAACAAAAGAACTCACTGATGTTTGACATATCCACAAACTTTCCACAGGGATATGTAAACAGGCAAGCCAAAGCACGAGTGAGAGGCAGGAGGTAAATAGGATAACTGGAGCTTAGTCCACACCGGCTTTAAACTCATCTACATATTAATAGCTAGTGCTTGAGCTGCTTTCCAGAGGAGAGCTCTGCAGTGCAGCTGTAACCCATCATACCCATTTGACAGCAGACTAAACACTTAAGCCTGCATTTCCATTTTGCTGTGCTTTGAATGTCGATTCCATTTATCACACAACAGGGCAGCTGGGGACTCTTAAGTAGCACAAAGCTCTCTGACATGATTCACCTCTACCTCGGGAGCTGCCTTGCTGCCGAGCTCAGTCTCTCAGCACAGCCTCACTTCCTCTTAAAACAGCTGGGAAGATGTGCAATTGCCTGTATGTCAAAATGCACCTTGATTTATATAGCTTTTGAGCTTTATCAATAGAGACTGACTTTTTAAGCTTTTCAGCATTTTCTGCTGGGTTTATCAAAACAGCTCACTCAATAAATCTTGGGCCAGGTGTATACATAACATCTCCAGGAGCCTTCAGGGACATCATTGAGGATAGCAGGTTGTATGTACTCGCTATATGGTACTCTAGTTTCTTGGATACCTTCTATATAGGGTTAAGTGTTCAAAAGCACAGGCTACTTTCCAGTACAGCCAAGCTATGTGCTTCTTTTCAGGGCCAAAATGAAGTTTCAAGCCAGAGTCTGCCTTTCCGTATGACCGTTCAGTGAGGAACGGCACTTGTTTCACCCCCAGATCAACAAGCTGGACAGTACAAAGCAGGTTAAAAGATTATCCAACAAAACAAGTAGGACTGCTTTTAAAGGAACAACATAACTAGTGAAAATGATTTTATTTTTGTTTTTAAATACAAGCTGGGCCTTTCCTTGTCTCAAATTCCTACCAGGTCAATTTATGTAGCATTCAGTTCTTGGCCCCTTTACTGAGCTTACAGAATTCAGTGTAGCAGTTCTACGGCAAATATTATAGACAGCTTCATTATATGAAGGCAAACAGCCACCACAAGCCTGGGATGGATTTGAATCAGTCAGAGATGAAGAGCTTGACACCTGGAGCCTCTTATTTTTGTCTTTTTTTCCTGATACACTAATTAACCCGCCTTACTCCTTTACAGTGGGATCTGTTGTGTGTCTGAAATAAGCAGAAACCTGATAGTTTTTAACTGTTCTCTCACAAGCTAAGTGATTTAACAAGAGGAAGAAAGGTTTCGAGAAGGGCCACATCTGGTTTGTGTGGCGATGGTCACTCCAAGCCCTCAGAGATCCACCACAACAAAACGTACTGGCAGCCACTTCCCTCCCGAGCCTCTCTCTGCGATCCCGTGACACCTGCAGCTCCCCAACAACACGTTTCATCTCCCCTCAGAATCCTCTGTCATTACAAGGGCTTCAGTTGTACCCAGAAGTGCAGGGCAGATTCCCTTGCAGAGGAAACCACAAAACACACTTAAATCCCCACCCGAACACTTTAATATAAAATAACCCAGGAAATATGAGGGGAACTGAGAACTTTCATGGTTGTTGTCGCTTAGAAAGTATTTTTCTAACCACAGATAAAAGTCAGCCTGAAATATTACTTAGAATCACATTTAAACATCTGGTTCCCTTCAAGTGTTACAGGACAACTTGATCCTGGGAAGCATCCAGCACCCTGGAACTGTGTTCATTTTCTTGTTTGTTTGTTTTTCAGAATTACCAAGAAAAATAAATTAGATTTGGAAATACATACAAGTGTCTACATGCTTGGGGGGGGGGGGGGGGCAGGGGAGGGAGGTGAAACTTAACTATGAAAGTTCACAGTCACCTCCAGTTATTTCCCTCTCATGCCACAGGATTACTTACACTTTTCTGATGAATTCTACAAAACGTTGTGTACGGCGCCAAGAACTTTGTGGACACATTTTCATGAGGACAAGAAATGAGAATGCTTTTCTAGAGGGGGAAAGATGGGAAAAACAGAAAAACAAACAGAAGCACCATTAGTCCTACTGAAACACTTGTAAAATAACTAGTTACAAACAAACCTTATATAGAAATATACTCTACAAAAGCAGAGACAGCACACCCATCTCAGATGGCTTGTTTTCCCTTCAGCTACTTCCTTCACTAAGCAGGGAGAATTTTAATTTCTGTGAGAACTGTCAGAAGAAACAGTTCTCAGGTTTGCTGAGTTTCCTCACAAGGCAAAAACCCTCAAAAACAAACAAAAAACAAAGCAAACATCCTGCTACCAGATGCAGCGCAGTGAGTCCCAGGGATCAGAGGCCTTATCCAGAGGGACAAGCTCTCGGATGCGTGGGCAAGAAATACTGGAGACCACCCAGCTGAAAGCTCTTTGTTAGTGGTTGTGGGTGAAGCAGAGAAATACTGCAGCTTCCAGTTTCATATTTAAACGTGCAGGATTTTAGCAGCAGTATGGAGAACACCTAGCATATAGAAGGTGTCAACTATCCTTGACTTTTCAGTGCAAACACCAGCACAGGGCTCTTCCCTTTGGCGACGGCCTCAGATGACCCTTTGCCCGTTTCGTGACTACCCCCCCGGCCCGAGGACAGTCCCCCGCTGCCCCCCCAGCCCAGCACCTTGGTGACTTCACCGACCACGAAGCCCTCGGAGGCGGCGATGTCGGGGACGCCCTCGGCACTGAGCCCGCGGCGGGTCAGGCTGCCGTACAGGGTCGGCTTCCCTGCAGGGACAGCGGCCATCAGCCCGGCCCCCCCTCGCAGCCCGGACCTCCCTCACCTCTTCCTGACCCCCCTCCCCCAATAACCTTTCTCATTCTCTCCTCACCCACAGGGCTCCTTAAGGCCTCCCCGCAGCCCCAGGGCTCCCCCAAAGGGCTTCTCCCCTCCTCCCCCCCAGCTCCAGGGTTTTCCCAAGAGCTCCCCCACACTTCCCACCCCAGCCCCACCCCAGCCTCAGCGCTTCCCCCCCCCCCCCCCGCCCAGAGCTCCAGGAGTCCCCCCCAGCCCCTCCTTGACCACCCACAGCACCCCCAAGGGCCCTCCCCCAAAGAGTTCACCCCTCAGTGATCCCCCAGTGCCTCCCCCAGCCTCCCTCAAAGCACCCCACAGTCCTCCACAGTTCCCATGACTCCCCCCCAATTCTCCAAGGACCCTTCCAAATGACCCCCACCCTCTCAGCCCTCCAGGACTTGCTCAAGGACACCCCCCCTCCCCAGACCTCCAAGTTGCCCCTGAGGTACCCCTTAACCCTCCAGGGCTCCCCTGAGGCCCCCCTCAGCTCTGCACCAAGGAGTCCACCCCCTCTAGGACCCCCCCCGCCCCCAGCTGCACCCCACCTTCACCCAAGTGCCCCCAAACCCCCTTCTCACTCTCCAAGGCTCCTCTGAGACCTCCCCCCGCTCCCAGCCCTCACCCAAGGGGTCCCCTCAGCATTCCCCCCCCACGCCCGGAGCCTTCCTCAGCCCTCCGCCCCCCCCAGCCCCTCAGGTCCCCCTCCAGCCCCCTCCTTCAGCTCCTGGGTCCCTCCTCAGCCCCTCCAGTCCCCTCGTCCCCCTTCAGCCCCCCCTCAGCGCCTCAGCCCCCCCCGCCTCCAGGCCTCACCGGGGCTCCTGCAGCTCAGCCAGGCCTCACCCTCGTCCCTCCTGCGGAAAGAAACAGCGGCGGGGCAGAGTCAGCGCGGGCGGCGGGGGCCCGGAGCGGAGCGGGCCGTGTGGGGGCCCGGGGCGGCGGCGCCCACCTCAGCGCCCGGCTCCAGTCGCTCTGGATCCGCAGCGTCGCCGCCATCGCGCCGCCCGCTCCACCTCCCTGCCTTCCGCTTTCCCGACAGACCCTGCGGCGCTGGCGGCGGAAGGCGGAGGCGCCCGCCAATGAGCGGCGCCTCCGCGGCCTCGCCCCGCCCCCGCCGCGCCGGGCCCGGAACCAGCCTTAAAGGAGCCGCGCGGCGCCTGGGACCGCCTGAGGCCGCGGTGGGTGCGCGGGGCTGGGAGCGGGGGGGCCCTGGCTGCCGGTGCCCCTGGGGGGGGGTCTAGAGAGGGCTCTGGGCACCCATGGGGAGGGCCTATGGGGGGCTGGGCACCCATGGGTCCATAGATAGGTCTAGGCACCCATGGGGGGGGGGGGCTGGACACCCATAGGGTGGTGCATAGATGGGTCTAGATACCCATGGGGGGGTCCATAGAGGGGGTCTAGGCACCCATGGGGGGGTCTATGGGGTGCTTGGCACCCATGGAGGTGTCCACAGATGGGTCTAGGCACCCATGAGGGGTCTGGGCACCCATGGGGGAGGTCCATAGAGGGGTCTGGGCACCTATGGGGGGTCTATGGGGGTCTGCACACTCATGAGGAGTCCATAGAGGGGTCTGGGCACCCTTGGGGGGGTCTGTGGGGGTCTGGGCACTCGGGGGGGGGTCCATAGAGGGGTCTGGGCAGCTATGGAGGGTCTATGGGGGTCTGGGCACTCATGAGGGGTCCATAGAGGGGTCTGGGCACCCATGGGGGGTGTCTATGGGGGTCTGGGCACCCATGGGTCCATAGATGGGTCTAGGCACCCATGGGGGGTCCAAGCACCCATGGGGGTGTCCATAGAGGGGTCTAGGCACCCATGAGGGGTCTGGGCACCCATGGGGGGGTCCACAGAAGGGTCTAGGCACCCATGGGTCGTCTATGGGGGTGTGGGCACCCATGGGTCCATAGATGAGTCTAGGCAGCCATGAGGGGTCCAAGCATCCATGGGGACATCCATAGAGGGGTCTAGGCACCCATGAGGGGTCTATGAGAAGTCTGGGCACCCATGGGGGGGTCTGTGGGGGGCTGGGCACCCAAGGAGGTGTCCATAGATAGTCTAGGCACCCATGGAGGGGTTTGTGGGAAGGCTGGACATCCCTGGGGGGGTCCATAGAGGGGTCTGGGCACCCATGGGGGGGTCTGGGCACCCATAAGAGGCCCATGGGGCTGCTGGATACCCATAGCAGGTGCAGGGTTGGGCAGCTGGGAGGGTGCTGGGCACCCATGGTGGGGTCCATGGTAGTGCTGGGCACACATTTGGGGGTCTGTGGGGTGCTGGGTACCCATGGGGGGGCTGGACATGGATTTAGGGGGTGCATGGAGGGTGTAAGGGGGTGCTGGGCACCCAGGGGGGTGCATGAGGGGTGCTACATACCCATGGGTTGGAGGAGGTGCATGGGAGGTGCTGGGCACCCATGGTTTGGGTGGTATGTGGGGGGCTGCTGGGCACTCATGGAGGGTGCTGGGCACCCATGGTTTGGGGGGAAATGGAGGATGCTTTGTAGGTGATGGGGGTGCATGGGGGCTGCTGGGCACCCACCAGTTGGAGGGCTGCATGGGGAGGGAGCACTGGGCACATGATGGGTGCTGGACTCCAAGAGGGACATTGGGGCAGCATGGTGGGTGCTGAGCACCTGCCGGGGCTGCATGGAGGGCTCTGGGTACCCGTGGAAGTATGAGGGGTGCTGGGTGCCCATACGGTTGGGGGGGCACAGAGAGTGCCCCTAACACCTGGGGGGCTGCATAGAGGGTGCTGGGCACCCATGGAGGTGCGGGAGTGCATGGGGCTGTTGGGTACCCATGGAGGTTAGGGGGTGGTGGGCACCTTGGGAGGGGTTCAAAGGTGCTGAGCACCCATCAGGCAGGGGGTGTGGGGGCTTGCTGGGTAGCCATGGAGGTTAGGGGGTGCTGGGCACCTTGGAGGTGCCCGAAGGTGCTGAGCACCCATAAGGCAGAGGTGTGTGGGGTTGTTGGGTACCTATGGAGGTTATGGGGTGCTGGGCACCTTGGGGGGGGGTTCAAAGGTGCTGAGCACCCATAGAGCAGGGGGTGCATGGGGCTGTTGGGTACCCATGAAGGTTAGGGGGTGCTGGGCACTTTGGGGGGGGGGTTCAAAGGTGCTGAGCACCCATAGGACAGGGGGTGCATGGGGTTGTTGGGAACCCATGAAGGTTAGGGGGTGCTGGGCACTTTGGGGGGGTTCAAAGGTGCTGAGCACCCATAGGACAGGGGGTGCATGGGGCTGTTTGGTACCCATGAAGGTTATGGGGTGGTGGGGACCTTGGGGTTGCCCGAAGGTGCTGAGCACCTCTAGGGCAGGGGGTGTGGGGGGTTGTTGGGTACCTATGAAGGTTAGGGGGTTGTGGGCACCTTGGGGGTGCCCGAAGGTGCTGAGCACCCATAGGACAGGGGGTGTGGGGGGTTGTTGGGTACCTATGAAGGTTAGGGGGTTGTGGGCACCTTGGGGGTGCCCGAAGGTGCTGAGCACCCATAGGGCAGGGGGTGTGGGGGGTTGTTGGGTGCCCACAGAGGTTATGGGGTGCTGGGCACCCTGGGAGGGGGGCACGACTCCCGGATGGCACCGGGCAGCAGTACCTGACACCTTCCTCTCTCTGTCCAGCCCCGCTCTCCGGATCTGGGAGGATGCCAGGACCCGGCCACAAGTGGAGCCGGCCGGCCGAGGAGGAGGAGGAAGACCCCGTGGACGCGCTGGTGGCGCGGACGGGCTGCGCGGCACAGCACCACGCGGTGCAGGAGTGCATGGCGGCACAGCAGGACTGGCGCCGGTGCCAGGCGCAGGTGCAGGCTTTCCGCGAGTGCATGGCCCAGCGGCAGCAGCAGCGAGCCGAGGAGCTGCGCCGCAGGCAGAGCTCGGGATCCGCCGACCGCTAGCCGCCGGCGATGCTCCGCTCGCCCCGGCACGATGCCAGTGCCCTCCTCCGAATAGGCCCGTGCTCTGTCGGCATCCCGGAGATCACAGAGCATTGCAACAAAGAGATATTCCTTGTATTTTGGGATTTTTTTAGGAGCAGAGGTATCTCAGTGAAACATACACTTCATTTTTGGCCAGGAAATTAAATCTGGTGGCGTTTATCATCCTGCCTGAGGAGCTTGTGTTGCTCTGCAGAGCCGGGGACGGCTCGGAGGGGACGATTGCCCCAGGGGGGTGCGAAACCATGAAGCCAGTTTCTGCTGCAATTCGGATTTAATCCACCCGCTGCTCGGGGGCCGATCTCATTTAACGGCACCTGGTGCCAAATCAGCTTGAAAACCCCCCGTGCTGTTGGCCGGGAAGGGAAAAGCGCCCTTGGCTTTCGCTGATGGGGAGGTTTTTGGGCCGCTTTCCAGGGAGCTGGATGCGGGAGGACGTGCGCAGCTTGACGAGGGTTTCAGCACCGTTTGCCAAAAGCCGCAGCCCTGGGTTGAGGGAGAATGCTAATGAAGGCATTATTTTCCCTCGGTTTAAAGAGCTGGCGCTTAAAAACGGAGGAAAAAACAGGCTTTGGGGAGGAACTGCGTGACGGAGGAAGCAGGAGCCGGGGCGAGCGATGCTGGGGGCCGGGAACAGGGCGAGCGCCGCCAATCTCGCCAGCCTCGTCGTCCACTGGGTCTAACGAGGAGCGGAGAGGGGCTGTCCCCAAACACTGGCCCTTCCCGGCTTTCCAGCAGCCCAGGGCTGAGCTCCTGCTTCCCCGCTTGGGCTCAGGGAGGGACGGAGTTGTTAAATACCAGCAGCACGTCGGGGCTGATCAGTATTCGTGTGCAGGCGCGCGGCTGTTGGGCTCCAGCCACCGTGAATAGCTTTTGTACAGCGCAGCAGCATCCTGCTTCCCAGACACAGCAGACGCTTCCCCGTGCTTTACCGCGGCGGTCGGAGGCGCTAGGAAATCGGCAGGGGCAGAGTTTCGAGACCCAAATCCACCGGTAAATCAGACCAAGCTGGTTCCCGATGAAGGCATCCTTGTCACCTCCCAGCAGGATACCACGTAGTGCGACCTCCACCCAGCTGGCCAGCCAGCAGCATCGCGACTCCGTCGCATAAAACTAGTGTTTGAGGAGCATCAGACCCCAGATTTTACTAGCTCTCCCTGCCCAAGCAGTGGTCTCCGGCACTGTCTCGAGGAATTCCCCAAACCACTTCGCTCTTCTAAAATTTGTCCTTTGAACGCACATCAGTTGCTCCTTTTTCAAATGGCAGCTGCAGAAAGTAGATTGACTTAAGGGATCCGGGGAAAGTTTATCCTTTATGCCTTGAAAGGCAGAAATTAAGGAAAGGCAAGTCAAGGAGTATTTTTGCATACGCAGCCTAATGAATGGCTCCAGCCCTCCCGTCACCGGCCTCTGCGGCATTTTTCTGTTAAGCAGCGATTGTTCGGCTGCGTGCGGACAGTCATCCTCAAGCCTCCCAGGGCTCTGAGGGCTCCATTCATGCTGGCAAAGCTCTGATCTAAGCGGCTCTGCAAGAATAACACATTGTCTCAGCCTTCGGCTGACGAAAGGAGCAGGACGGTCACTTCCGCAGCAGCTGGGAGAATTTGGGGTGCAACGATGGGAAACAGGGTGTCTGGGAGAAATCTGCATTTACCACAGCTGGAGTCTGGGAGGAGAGAGGTTCCTCAAAAAATTCCTGGCAATCACCTTTTTCAGACTGACAAAAGGCAACAGACCCTTCCTCTCTCATGAGCTCGATGACCTTCACCGCCTGCCGCTTCGACTGTGCTTATACACTCTTCTACCAGATTTTAGCAGTTGGCTCTTAAGCCTCTAATTCTAGACTTCAGTGGAGTTTTGCCTAAGCAAACAGTGCAGGTTGGCATTATTAACCTGCAGAGACTTCTGCAGACTGCAGCTCGCAGAAATCCCCATGTACTAAAAGCAAAACAAGCAGAAACAAAGAGGAAGAACTGAAACAAGTGGAACCACATTTCACTGTGGACCCTCTTCCCTCAGACTACAAACTGGCCAGATAAACACATGCATTTGTCTTTATTAAAAGATGCCTGATGACAGTGCAAATTTCTTCCAAGCCACAAATTTCTAAGTACAGTGCTCACAGTCACTTTCTGGAGGCTCAAGCAGCCACGAAGGAGAAGCTTCCATTTCCCAGGGACGGCTCTGAAATGGATGGACAATTCTTCCTCATCTCAGTTCATCTGTGCTAGCAGCTCTTCAAGTTCTGGTCGAGCCTTTAATCGGATCTTGAAGTCTGCTTCTGTGTGCTGTGGAGAGAGGAAAGAACAGGTAAGTCAGAAATCACCTCTTGAGTGCTTTTCCAAATCAAGAGGAAGACTAACCCTCTTTTTTTTTTTCCAAGTGAGAAATCACATTTTGGAAGAGTGAGCATTGCTTTATGCTAAGAGTCAACCAGACCTCTCCAGCTCTGCCACTGCCTATCACCACAGTACCTACTTTCTTGAGGAGAGCTGCCGCTTTTTCTCCAGAGCTTCGTAAGAGCATCCCAAAGCCTTAAGCTCTCTTCTACATTGCCAGTCTCATGAAACCAGCTTGGGTCTCTCCCTTGGGCTTCCTGCCTCAGACTGCAATGACTTTGCAGATGGCACAATGTCACAGTCCTCCCTCCAGAGACAAGAACCATTAGCCAAAATTAAAAAAGAAATGGCAGCCCTAAGGCAGAGAGACAGGACTGTGACCAAAGCAGAGAAGATTACTGGACTCGGGAGACCTTCTCCTATATTCCGTGTTTTTCCAGAGCTAGAGATAACTAAACATTCTTCAAAGGCCACTAAGAAGCCAACGGTATTTTCATACTTGAATTTAATGCATCTTCCAGCTCCAAAATCTTTTAGTCCTTGAATAAACAGGGCTCCCAGGACTGTTTTGTCTGAATGTAAAACAAGGGTTTAAATATCTCCCTATCCCCAGTCTAGTAAGAGGTGTGGCCCAAGAGCAAAGCTCTGGCCTGAAGTCCTCAGTGCTCTGGTAACTGGTGAGAGGTCCTGCAGAAGACAAGCATAACCCCTCCCAGAGCAAACTCCATGAGAGCAGGACCCAGGATTTGGGTTTTGAGTCTTAACTTTACTACCAACTGCTCCATGAAGTTCCTGGTGATTCCCAGGAGAGAGGCTGTGGAGCACTGCTAAAGGAAAGTATTTCCTCCTGAGCCACAGGGAATCCGCAGGAGCAAAGGAAAGCAGCTTGCAACCTGCATCTCTTAGAGATCTACAGAATTGGCTGGGAAAGCACCTTCTGTGGCCCTACTTCTTTCCATTTCCAAATGGAAAACAAAACAAAATAGATTACCAGTATTGGGGGTTTTTTTACAGACTAAGAGAGGCCAAGTTCTGGGAGACACTGGGTATCTGTAAATCAACAGTAGACACTGGCAGTCTTGGGACAAAGTCTGTAGTTTCAAAGCAAATCCATCCCATACATAGCAACTGCTTGCTTTTTTTCATTTTCAATCTTTTTTTCTGCATTGGTAAAATTAAACGTACCTCTTTCACTAACAGATGGACCCCTTCAGGCTGATTACTCTGAATAACTTCCAAGAGTATTGGAGCAAATGTCGAACTCAAACCGCTGATCTGAAAGCAGAAATAAAGTACTGCAGGAGCGAAACACCCCGAATATAAAATGGACTCGTTATACTAATGGCCCAGGAAAAGAGTCCATTCCAGTACGAGCCTGCGGCAGTCTATCACTCCATTAGAGAAGCACTCCCTACATCAGCGTGCACATCTGACACACGGCACAGCCCAAAGCTCTCGTTTTGGCTCTCCTCTGTGAGCACTGTGCTGCCTGTCCCTGCCCGCACCGTCTCCTCTGCCTCTGTGACAGCTTTCACCACGGCGGGTTCTGCCGTAGGCAGCCACCACTGTTCCCCTGCTCAGTAAAAATACATTTCTTGCCTCTTTTCCATGCTGTGGAGATGCAGGAACTCACATTAACTCTCTCCAGTTAAAAATGTCTACCTGTAGGTTTAAAGTCCAGCTTCACAGAGGTTTAGCACACAGCAAGTGAACACACTAACAATAAGGAAAGAGTCACTTAGAAGAAATACCTACCTACCTCAATGGTTACTTGGGCACTTTTGAAACTGGTCATGATACTGATGGTATTTCTAATTTTCGTCATGTCTGTGCAATCATTCATCCTTAAACACAACTTTTCTACTCTTTGTATCTTATGGCTGAAATTGAGAAGCCAGGAATCCCATCTCTCCGTCTTCTACTTTGTGAGTAACCTTTAGCAAGAGATCTAATTAGGCTTTTTAGAGAGTCAATTTACACACAATTATGCCTTCCGTTTGATCAAGGGACTTAACTCCTATTGTTAACGGGTTTCGAGAGCCTGAAATATGAAGTGCTGCACAAGTGCAGCAGCGCTATCAGCAAACGCCAGCTCATACCTGGACAACCCTCTGATGGGTAGTGAGGACCGCATCCAGCTGCATTTTGGAACCTCGCTCTTCCGAGAACAGCACTTCATTGGTCTTGGTGGGCATCGCATAGCTGCAGGAAGCATAGGTCAAGTATTCAGGACAGGGAGGATAGATTTGCACTGCTTTACAGGAATGAATCAACTTCCAGCAGCAGGGAATGTGGAAGAAGATTAAGTTTTCATAAGGAATTAATTATGCAAACAATGTATCTTGCAAATCAAGCATGGGCAGAAGCCGGGTGTTTTACTGGAGAGAGATAAGGGAGAAGTTGGCAGCACTACTGCCAGCAAAGACCTCTTTCAGCTGTAAGTACCAGCCTAAGAACTTTATTTAATTTCTTTATTGTTGAAGGAGAGCTGGAAAGCAAAAGTGATGACTTCTTTTGTAATAGTCTGTTTATCCTCATCAGCAGTTATACCCTTCACACTGGTCAGGAACACAGCTAAGAGACATTGCTGCAACACACCACTCAGAAGACATTATTTTCACCTACGTGAATTTAACGGGTGTAAGATCATGCACTAGGTCTGTTCTCTTTTTATCCATGTTAATGCACAGACCTCAGTCTCCCCATCTGATTTTCACAGTATCAATAACAGACTACATCCTACTAGCTGCACAAGAGGACAATTTTACGGTCCAGGACAGGACGCTCACTGCATTTGGGTTCATTACCTCTGTCTGCTACAGAGTTCCTGGGCAATTCTGAGCAAACCATATAACCTTTACCTGCTTCAGTTTCTCATCTGCAGAGAGGGACAAAAATACTCCCTTCTCCTACATTTTGCCTGATCCATTTTTCTGTTAAAGAACAAACTGTATCTTTCTGCACATGCTGAACTTTGCACACCAAGTCCAACCTTGGAGGGCACAAGTACGAGGCAGGATAATAACGCTTTACATTTAAAGTGCTATAAATAGCCTCAGGCTGCAGGATTTCTCTGGGAATGCTTTCAAGCTCATCACAGTGGACAGCGTTATAATTTCTGAGTGTCACCGGGTACGCTTCCTGAAATGGACACCTAGCAAAGCCGCGGACGTGTCACAGCTTTTAGTGCTGTTTGGTGCAAAAGATGTCACAGAGAGAGACTACATGCTATTGATCTGTGGACACAGGATTTCAGATCCAAAGCTGACAGTTCAGCAAGGTGGATGAATGTGAAGGAAATGATTTTTTGATAGGTTTAATAAGCATGAAGCAGGAACCAGCGTTTATACTCAGAGGTGAAGATACACATTTCAGGTAATTTGGATAATTTCAGACCATTAGCTGTTCTGCTTCAGTACAGCAACGCAGTGTTTCTCCCAGTGACCACAGCTCCTCAAAGCACACTGCAGGAACCAACGAGCTCTGCCATGTTCCTCAGACTCATTCACACCTGCAAAGCTGCTCCCGGATAGACCTGAATCAGAGATCTCGTGTGCAACTGAGGCATCCTCCACTAAAGCACCCACTGCTAAACTAGAGGTGCGTGTGGCTCTCCCAGAGTCCTCACTGCAGCGGTTTCCCGAGCTCATTCTAGCTGGTCTGTATGGCAACCACTGCCTGCTCCACAACATGCAAACAGAGGAAAGAGCCTGGATGAAATGACGGCAAGAAAGAACAGTGGGAAAACTCGGCAACACTCCTGCCTGCATTTCTAGGCTCCGCGCCCACAGGCTTATGCACTTTTCTCAAAGGGATGAAAAATAACAGCTATTTTTCCCTTGAGATTTATTCATTCAGTGTCTTAACAATTCTATTTCAGGCTTACGTGAATAAGTTTCCAAAACTGTACAGACAAATGAGACAGATACAAGGGAACACCAGGCAGATGACAGAAGATTGAGATTTACGTGCATCTAGCACAAGATTGTACTGTGTCCTTGTGTGCAAGGATCACCAACCATGAGCCTCACATGGCCTAATGCACTGCAACCGCAAGGGATGACAAACACACAGAGCCACGTTCTTTATACCTTTCATTGACCTTAATGGAGAGTCGGTTGCAGAGTTTATGCACGTATCGAGCAAAATGCTCCACAAGACACATATCATAGGAAGTCATCTGAATGTTGATGTCTCCATACTCATACTCAGTCCCAACATTTATCTCTTTCATCTGTATTCTGTCCTTTCTCCTCTTTGGAGCCTGTATTAAAAAAAAAAAAAAAAAAAAAGGCAGATCTGGTTTGGACACAGCTTGAAATAAAAAAACATTAACTCTTGCCCAACACAGGAGACTATGCTAGTGGTTGGGTACTCTCTTCTGAGAAGGGTTTGTTGAACTATGTTAAAAAAAATCATAGCCCACCTGTGCTCACTTTCCCTGACTATGAAACTGGGATGACATTATCTTAACAGATGTTCTGAAGTACAGCAGTTCAGTTCTTGGATGGCAGCACCACTGAAGTCACACAGAAAATACATGCACACCATGATTAATTTCTCCCAGAAGAAACCAAGCAGTAGAAAACAAACTGCTTTTATTTCAGTTCCTGCCTTCAAGGCAGCTGTCAGGATGAGTTATTGTTTCCTCATTCCTCAAATACTGTCTTCTTTCCAAATTTCAGGGAATGTAAAATGTTTAAAGGCAAGTAAGACGTGCTCACAATATTCAGCAATA
The DNA here is from genome assembly GCF_036370855.1 of Dromaius novaehollandiae. Classification (NCBI taxonomy): domain Eukaryota; kingdom Metazoa; phylum Chordata; class Aves; order Casuariiformes; family Dromaiidae; genus Dromaius; species Dromaius novaehollandiae. The sequence continues at coordinate 217,175,828 of NC_088098.1, read as the reverse complement.
ACTTGAAGTTGGGTTGTTAAACTCAACATTAGGAAGAGATTCCTCCCTCCCAAATCACTTAGAAGTGTAAACAACGTACAGCACACAGGAAGGTATCTATGCGCTGTCAGTGGGTACTTCATGAGATATAACTGTCTCTGCTGAAAAAAGTAGCAGTAAACCTGCCACCTTGCTCGAATTCCTCCTTAATATGCTTCAGCAGCCATGGAATTAACAGTACCAATATTTTAAACAGATCGAGCAATTGAAAGCGAGCAGAAGTAGGGGAGTTTTATGCCTACCTCCGGTGGGAGAAGATATTTAAACTTCCCAATGCCATGCGTAGGACGGGATCTGTAGTGTCTGTGGCAGCCCACAAGCACATCACCTTAAAACGAAAGCAGAGCAAACATGTTTGCAGCCCAAGGGTGGACATCTCCTCTTCTGACAAACAGCTATGGCTGTTGCAAGAGCCCAAAAATCCACGCAGGGGTGTAAGAGTTTGTCCTCTGCTCTTCCCCAGAGGGCAAAGACAGGCTAAGGCTGCAGGAGGTCTGTGTCCCATTTAGACAGCCTGTGTATCCCAGCAAGCCCATTGCAATTCACAGTCGCTTACAGCAAGCAACAAATAAAGGAGGAAGAGATCAAAGGTGACTCATTCCCCAGGTGAATTCTCAGGCAAACAAACAAAGACAGACTTGTCAGTGCCAGTGGACGCTGAGGATGCTAATGAAATGTTACATCTGTCTCCTTTTACGTGATGGCAGTGACGGTATTATGATGGATCTAAGCCCCACTTAATTTTAAATCCAGCCCTGTTCAAATATTCATGTGCTAGGAAACCAAATCAAAACGGTATCAGCTTTTATTTATACTTCCTTCTCCAGGGTAAAATGAAACCCTGAATAGCCTTTGCTTTAATAAATGAAGCTCAGAACAGCAAAGAAAAGCTGAACTCCGAGGATCTGAGGCACTCAGTTACACTTTGCCTCCGCATCAAAATCAAATTCTATTTTAAATTGCTACAGCAGACTACACCAGCTCAATAAATGTTAAAGTGGGACCTCACATGGGTGTAAGTCAGTTCCTGGGCAGTAATAAAGGGAATAGTGTCTGGCTGGAAGTGCTCCACAGCATAACATGCCTAGGAGCATCTGCTTAGGCAAGAACAGAGTAATAGGAAACGGAAGGAAAGGCCAGAATGAAGGTATTGGTAGAAGTGGGACAGCACCAGCCCAAACATGCCTGAAAAAAACCCAAAAGGCAACACAAACACTCAAATGTGAAAGACTTTTTTCAGGTAAGAGATGTTTCGTCTTGCGTTGAATTAACAATCTGAGAAGTCTTACCTGCAGCACACAGGCGGCTTTCTTGGGGTGTTGCTGCTCTACAAGAAACAAGTTAGTAGTTAAAACCTGCTACTTCACCCACCCATGGAAACACCACCTACCTAACCAATCTCCTGGAATGAAGATTCATATATCCCCAGATATCCTCGGACACAGAGCAGATCCCAAGTTTGTGGCCAGCAGAGTGGGGCACACACTGAGGACGAGACCCCCTCCTTGCTCCAGAGTAAGGTCTTCAGTGACATCAAATAAAAGGTGAAGAAACAGAACAGTCTTTTGGAAGGAACTAAACCTTTACTCTTTCCTCTACTTCCTTCTGCCCTAAAACTTTAAAAGGCATTACTTCTTCCCTCCTTTTTTACCACCTAATCCCGTCTTTGCTACTAGGGCTGGCCAGCAAGAAGCTACCGACACCTTTAGTTCTCCTCTTTACATCCTACAGACCTTCCAGTTTCCAGGCACCCTCTGAAAGTCTCCCCTCCACCGTTAGACAACTTTCCTTGGCAAGAAGTGTTCTTTTATCATATACGTTTTTATTCTTTTATCATATATGTTTTCCGGCACAGCCTGTAGAATCGACCAAGTGTTTTTAATGCCTTGCACTGTGCTTTAGTTATCAGGCTGGATGTCAAACGACTCACCGGCTGAGCGCAACCACCTGTGTTAGCCAGGTTTTCTTCCCCAAGCACAAAACCTGCAACGAAGCACGCAAACGTTACGACAAACATTCACAAAGCTTTCGCATCCTTCCCAGGACGCGTCCTTCAAAACGACGCCCAAGACCCTCTCGGCATACGAGGAGCGGGGATCCGCCGGGTCCCCACAGGGCCAGGGGCTGTAATGGCCCCCCCAGGCACTGGGGTGAGCCCCAAGGGCTGGCGGGGAGGGGGGTGTCTCTGCCTCGGCCCAGGTACAGGCAGGGGGGGGCCTGGGGCACTAACTCTACCCCCACGCACAGCCCTGAGACCCCCCATGTGCTGCTGGGGCTGCGGCAGGCCGGACACCCCAGCGTCTGCACCGGGTCAGGCCTGTCCCCCCAACTCCCTGGTGTCAGGGCTGGGTCCATCCCTTCCGTCCCCCCTATCCAGTATCGGGGCAGGATTTGTCCCCCCTCTTCCCCCTGGTACTGGGTCTGTCCCCCCCTCTTCTGCCCCGGTACCAGCTCAGTCCCCCCTTCCTCCCCCCCAGTACCGGGTTTGTCTCCCCTTCCTCCCCCCTGGTATTGGGTCTGTCCCCCCTTCCTTCCCCCCAGTACCGGTATCGGGTCTGTCCCCCTATTCTCCCCCCCCCCCGGTACCGGGTCTGTCCCCGCCCCCCCGGTACCGGTATCCTCCTCCCCCCGGGTACCGGGTCCGTCCGGCCCCTCCCCGGTATTGGGTCTGTCCCCCTCTCCTCCCCCCTGGTATTGAGTCTGTCCCCGCTTCCTCCCCCCTGGTACCGGATCCGGGTCTGTCCCTCCCTCCTCCCCCTCCGGTACCGGATCCGGGTCTGTCCCTCCCTCCTCCCGCCCCCGGTACTGGAGAGGGGCCCAGTCCCCCTCCTTCTCTGGGTACCGAGTCTCTCCCCCGCCTCCTTCCCCTAGTACCAGGGCCGACCCGTTCCCCTCCTCCCCCCCCCGGTACCGGGGCCGGGCCTAGCCCCCTTCTCTTCCCCCCGGTACCAGGGCCGGGCCTGTCCCCTCCTTCCCCCGGTACCGGGGCCGGGTCGGTCGCGACCCCGTTCCGCCCCGCTCCCAGTTCCTGAGCCCGGCGGGCGCCGTTTCCCCTCCCCCTGTCGCAGAGCCGGTACCGGGCCCGGTGCCCTGCCGCCCGCGCTACCTGCCGCAGCGCCGCGCTCATGCTGGCCCAGGGCAATGGCGGCGCGGGTCCGGCGGGCAGAGCGGCCCCCCGCGCTGCCTCGGTGCACCGGGCCAGGCGCCCCCCCGCACCCCGCGGCCCGCGCCCCGCGTTCCGGCCCCGGCCCGCCCTCCCCGCTCTCAACAGCAGAAAGGGGAGCGAAGAGGGGGGGAACCGCCGCTCTTAAAGCCGTTAGTTTCAGTGGGAATACGAGTTTTTTTTAAGACTAAGCATGCTCTCAGGGGGGAGGTGTTTTTTCAGCTGTGTTTGCAGCATGAAGACTTGTGGGTTACGTCATCGCTGCTCAAATAAATAGCACGTAGAGAGCGACACAGCACTGGGAGGATCGATGAGGGTAATTCGTGGGGTTAATTAGAGACTCTTTTAGGTCAGACGGGGCCTGCGAGCAGCAGGGATCCGCTGATCCCACCGTGCCACGCTCCGTCCGGCACCACCAGGATCTGCTAATCCCGCTGTGCCGTGTGTTCGCCAGCACGCAGGTCAGGGCATGGCCACTTGCAGGCTGCTGTCTGGAGGGGGCTGATGAAGCGACCCCCACCCTGCAAGATGCCCCTTTGGGGTTGCAGCACGAGAATAACGTGCAATATTGTCCCAAAGTGCAATATTGCAAAAAAGTGCAATAATGCAATGCTGTGCAATGTAAGGACAAACAGGAGACCTTCTACGTGCAGCATGACAGGGAGGACAGCACTGTCCCCGTCCCCTCTGCCCCACTGGGGCCACCCCCAAGTGCCACCGCTGGCGCCGGCCAAAGAGCAGAGCAACGTGGCAGCTCTGCACGGCGCACCCAACCCTGCGCCCAGGGCCACTCTACCCTGCTGGCTCCGCCCCAGCCCCCACCCCCTTCTCGCTCTCTGATTGGCCTTTCTCAACGTCCATCAAGCCTGGAGGGAGTGGGGCGGCAGCGCTGCGGCACGTTGGGCGGCCATGTTGAGTGTGGCCTGCCTGGATCCTTCCTGGCGTGGCCAAGCGGCTATGTCGAGTGCGCCCTGGCCAGCCCCGGCGTGGAGTAGTCCGGCGGCCATGTTGAGTGTGGCCTGGCCGGCCCCTCCTTGGGGCGGCCATGTTAGTGTGGCCAGGGGGAGCCCTGAGGGGAGGCAGCCATGGAGGTATCAAAGCTGCTGCGAAGCGGGGGTTTGTGGTTGTAGAGGCAGCACTGGGACTTAGCCCTCGGTAAATAATCACTACAGCCAAAGCTGTAGCAATTCAGGATGCGGACACCTGGCTCTGACCTGGATCTCCAGGGCTGCCCCTGGACACGACAAAACTGCTCATGTGGAAGGGATTTTGCACTGCCCTTTGCTCTCGCCCTGGGCGTCCCGGGCAGGGCCGCCCCGGCGATGACGCCGCTTTGATAACGCCGAGGCTCTGAGCAAGGAGCACTGGCGGCGTTGGAGCTGCGTCAGGGCCAGCGCTCCCTTTCCGGGAAAGCCAGTCATCTTCTCCGGTGGACTTTGACATCCTGGAGAAGACGCCAGGCTTGAGGGAGGACTGCTGCAACTGGAGGGGAACTGACTTCTCCTGCGCTTGTGGGCTGGGGCAGCAACAGGCCCCGCAACTGATACTTGGAAAGTGGGTCATGCCCGTGATGACTCCCTCTTACATGACCTCATCTCAGGAAGGGGGTCTGCAGCCCCCTAATTCCCCTCAGTACCCTCCTCCCTACTGGGGACTCATCCTTCGGCTGTGCATAAAACGTGGCTGAGGACACAGCACGGCCCCAGACTGAGTTGGGAGTACTGCAATCGCTGCTAAAAATATTACAAGAATTCTCCCTCCCCCGCTCCTTCAAAGACCATCATTGTCCTCTGAAACGTCTCAGTGAAGGAACAGTCCATCCCTGTACGGCAGACTCTCCCTGACAGCCATCACAGGTTCATAAATTTTCAGGCCAAAAGGGACTGTTGTGTCGTATAATTTGGTCTCCTGCACGTTGCATGCTATACGTCTCCTCCGAGCTACGTCTGGATGCAAACGGATCGCTCCTGCTTTGACCGAAGCGTTCCTCTCGCGAAGGCTCCAGCTCTTGCTTTTCCCCGCTGCAAAGATAGCACTGCTCTTGGCAGTCTGCGCTGGCAACCGATCACCCTCGCTGCTAAAAACGTGGGCCTTGCTTCTAATTTGAATGTGCCCCAGCTTTCGCTGCCAGCCGCTGGTTCCTCTGCTTGACTGACGAACCCTTTCATGGCCAGGTCACCCAAGTGCCTACGTTGGCTGCTCCCAGGAGCAGGACCTGCCTTCCCGCGACGTGGCCCACGGCGTCCTGCCTTGGGAGAGCAGGCCTATGTTTGATGGGAGCCTCTTGGCTCGCTTGAGTGGTTGGAGAGCTCTCCATAACGTTGTTATGGACCCCCCAGCCCCTTCTGTCTCTGTCTCCACCATGTCCAGAAGGATAAAGCTGTCCGAGGGCAGCTGAGATACAGCACGTGAAAGTCTTTGCTCCCTTACTTGTCTGGTTGCAAAGACAATTAAACAAAAAGCATTTAAACATGACTTGGAATTAAACCTCCTGTGATGTACCCACCTCCTCCTTTTGTACCTTCCTCAGTTTCTTAAGAGCGTGCGTAAGGCTTGCAGGAGCCGGTGGGATGATCTCCCTGGGCTTCCATGGATCGAGGAAGGTCCCTGAATTGCTCTATCTCGAAGTTCCCATCCGTGTCTCCTGCCAGCCCCGCTTTGGCAGGCAAGGCAGAGCTTTGCCCAGGGCAGAGACGCTGAGCCTGAGCAGAGCTTTGGGACAGATCAGTGATAAAAATGCTTGTCACCACCAGGGAAGACTTCTCCCCGGTGGAGAGCCATCGTTTTCCCCGGTATCATTGAGCGAGATCCCCAAACCCACACTGACAAACAAACAAGGACAATTTATGTATTTAAAATGATGCTGAAACTGTCCAAAGCAGCTCTGTGCTGGTCTGGGCTCCCTTTCCCCCACCTTAGCAGGAGACCAGTGTCACAGTGCTGCGCAGCGGGGAAGTGCTTGCGAGTGCCGGGTGCGAAGCAAGATGAGATTTCTTGCTCATGTCCTTATTAAAACTTATTTGAATTTAATCACCTTATTTAAGGCACATTTTCAGTTCACTGGCAGTTCAAGGCCTGGAAAAAAAAACTCAGAGAAGCAGTTCATCACGTTGAGGCAATGTGAATGAAACGATCAGAAACAGAAAGGATAGACCATTTGGTCTTCAAGATACCCTCTAATTCTGCTCCTGAACCGTGGGCTCTGCTGGGGCGAGATTCACGTCCAAGAACAAATCCCCAGAGCAGAGAAGCTCAACGAGCCTTGCCATGAATCAGCCACAGGCGGAGCGCAGAGGTCTCGACTGGAGACGCTGAACAAGGATTCATAGCCAAAGGTGACCTACCTGCAAAGAAGTCCTTACCCAATAGCTACGTGGACCTTTCCCCATGGCTACATGGACCTTTCCCCATGGCTACGTGGACCATTTACAAATCCAGCATGCAGAGATGGAATAACATAGGTTTTGCTCCATGATGTTTTCCAAGTTGGAGGCAAAGAGTTGGCCCATGGTGTCCCCTTAGCAGAAGAAACATGGTGCTCACACATAGCTCTTGGAGAGGAAAGTGGAGATGATTCCCTGACCATCAGGCCAGGGAGGTCCTGGAGCAACCTCCTGGATGGAGAGGTGGAGGGAAACCTGCCCATTCCCAGGTGGAGGAGAAGCCACGATGGAGCTGTGCCAGCGCGGCGGGTCCCACCGGCCTTGCTCCATGTGCCCCCACATCATGTTGTCTGAACCTCGTTGACTAAATTTGCGTCAACGCCGACATAACTCACAGGCAGAAGCTGCAGACCCCAAAAAGGCTGTGTGATTAAGCGTGTCCTTGTTTCAGGCAGCCAAGCAGAGATATTTGTGGGAACAGCAGGTGCTGACAGTGCCAGCTGAAGCCCTGGGAAGCTCGGGGAGCAAACGCTGGTGAAAACCGCATTTTGCCTGCATATCCAAGCAACCTGCGCGGGGAGCGTTGCTCCGGCCGGTTTTGCTGCCCAGCAAACCTCCAGCAAAGCAAAAATAGAGGCGTGAGGTTTGCGGTGCCTGCCCCAAGGCGGGAGGCATCGCTCACTGCAGAAGCTCGGGGAGGCGAGCAGGGGAAGGAGAGGGCTCAGGGGACAGCTGCGGCTAACAAACTAATTTGGAAGACGAGGAGGGGTTGCAAGGCCCAGCCTGGCCCTGCGTGCAGGTCCCCTGGGGGGCAGAGAGCCGGGGTAGAAACTCCTCCCGGGGAAGGGTCGTTTGGGCATGGGAATGACTGACGCACCCGAAGGGCGCACGGTGCTGTTTGGGCAAGAGGTGGGTGCAAGAAGAGGACAGGCACAACAGGAGGATGCGTGCAGGGGATGCCCTCATGGCTCAGTGGTGTACAGGGACCGCGGACCATCTTCGGAGCTGCATGTGGTATGGACAGTGCGTGTGTGCCTTCACTTTCCCCATGCTGTGGTATTCCCTGAGGGAGGGCACCCTTGGTATCTCCCTCCCCCCCGGTGCCCAACAGCTCAGGCGTTTTCAGCTCCGCTCCCCATACAAAACCGCCCACCCAGCAGCCACGCGGCCACCATTAGGCTCCAGAGTGAACGCCCCCCCCGGGCCGAGGGCGGAGGGGGCAAGCCCCGCCCCCTCCGCTCCACCGCCCGCGCGGCGCCGAGGCGCGCTCCGATTGGGCGGCCGCGGGGAGGAGGGGGCGGGGCTTGCGGCGCGGAGGGGCGGCGGCGCGTGCGCAGGGCGGGGCCGCGCGCGGCGGCGGGGTGCGGGGCGCGGGGGCAGGCGCGCGCGCGCGGGCGGCCCTGAGGCGAGCGGGGCGACGCGACGCCGTTACGCGACCGCGCCTCGGCCGAGCCGGCTGCGCCGCCTGCGCCTCGCCGCGCCCGGCCTCACCGACGGCGGAGGAGGAGGAGGAGGAGGGGGGAGAAAGGGGGGGAGAAAGGGGGGGAGAAGAAGCAGCGAGCGAGCGAGAGCGGTCGCGGGTGCCGCCGCGGGGAGCGGAGCGAGCGCGGGGCGGCGGCGGCGGCGGCTCCTCCATCATGTCGGCGGGCGGCGACTTCGGCAACCCGCTGCGGAAATTCAAGCTGGTGTTTCTGGGCGAGCAGAGCGGTGAGTCACCGCCCGGCCCGGCCCGGCGGCCCCTCACACCGGCGGCGACCCTCCCCCCCCCCCCCCCCGACCCCTTTATTTCATCCCTCTGCATTTTACTTAATTATCACTAATTATTTTTAAGCCCCGTCTCGCCGGGCAGCTGCTGATTCATTTAGCCCCAGCGCATCGCGGCTCTGCTGGGAAAGGGAGTATCAGTCGCCGATGCCTCCTGCTTCAATGCAGTGTTTTTTGTTTGTTTTTAATTTATTTTTGAGAATGGAGTTACGTCGCGGCGGATCAGACACTTTAAATATTTAATGTGGTGAATCTTCCCCCGTCTTTGCCGGGAGGGGAAAGAGGAAAAAAAACAGCCCACCCTGAGAAATCTGGGTGTCAGCTTCTTCCCAAATAGAGGGCCTCTGTCTGCAGTGTTAAATCTGAATCTTACTTTTCTGGGAGTGGGTTTTTTTTTCTGTAAAAATAGGATGCTTCGTGAGCCTGGTCGGATATTGGAGAGTCTTTGATCTAACGAGAAGGAGCAAAATATTCTCTGTCTCAGGTTGGGGTGTTTGCGTCCTGAGCCACCTTTGCTCTATACGGTAGGAGCTGATGAAATACACTCCCCCCACCCCCCCATGACTTACATAGTGGTGTTTCTTCACTGAAATGTGGGTGAGCTTGGTGGTAGGACTGCTATTAAAACGTATTTACCTGTACGTTGCTAGTTTCCTTTAGTCTCTCCCTTTCATCCCTTTTTTTTGTGCCGGCGCCGCTCCGGTGTTAGGGATGCGGGGAGCACGAGTTCAACTTGGGCATTTCTTTTTGGCTAAGTCACCTGATCTGCTCGGTGAGGTGCTGTTTGGCCAGCCATTTTAGGAGGATTTTGGAAGAGGGTCATGTGTAAAAGACGCTGTTTTCCATCAAGGTATTATTTGACAACGTGAATGCAGAGTGTTGCCCGTGCATTTGCAAAATGCTTTGCTTGTTTTCCGGTATTTCTGTGCTTGAATTTCCTGAAGCTTTTAGGATGCCTCCGTGGGAGCCATCTAGTGCAGATCTGAAATCTCAGCAGCTCTTAGTTTACCCATGAATTTCTTGTCTATCTATTCTGACAGACACATCATCTGAGATCTGCTTGCTCTAATCTTGCCCCTCGCCCCGCCCCAGCTGATCATCTATGGTTATACTGGAAGGTATTAAATGATTCCCATTGATAGCTTCAAATCTGAGTAGGAGAGAAGGGTTTTTTTGCGTGTAGTGTAGCAAAATGCTCCTAACTAGATATACATAACACTGCAACTGTTGTGACTGTGGCTTATCGGTGTATCCAGGCATCTGGTGAGCTAGGTAGTGCTCGCAGCTGCGGGGTGGGTTTCAGACCTGCCTTTGTCTGGATCGGGGGCGACCGCTCGGGGCTGGTCCGCCCCGGACTCTGTGCTAACATGGCTATGCTGGCGGCGACGAAGAGCTCGGTGCGGCCACGCAGCCCACAGGTGCTGCAGCGCAGGCATGCTCCGGCACAGCTCCCAGACGGTTCTCGTATTTGCCCGAGAAACAGCTTTCTCTGAATTCGCATCGCATCTCTTCAAATACTGCTGTCTTGATATCATTATATATTTTTTTTACTGTGCGAATAGCTCCCATTACGTATGGCTCCTGAAAGCGTAAATGTTCGCATGATGTTCTTCCATATAATGGACATAATATGGAAGCACCTCGCCTTCTGCAGGGGAGGTCTGAGGGGGTTTGCTTGCACACAGCTCCCTCTGTCATCCTCCCTTTTGAAGGTTAAGGGAAACGTAAAAATACAAAAGCTATAAGAACTTTTTAAAATCAAACATCTCTTTATACAACTGTTGCACTGGATTTACTGCATATACTTCCTGTTTAGCTGAAAGGTTGTCTGCCCTGCTGGAAGGCCGTAATTAAAGATATGCTACTGCTGCTTGTAGGGATAGAGGATGCCTCTGTTTCGTTTCATTTGGTCACATCAGAATGGCAAATGAAACATTATAAAGGGGTGCAATGTTGATTAGGTGGGTTAGCAACCAAAGCCAGCTGGTATCAGACCTTCTGCATTGATGGTATACAGTCTCTTCCATAAATGTGTTCGTTACGGTTAAGAGATTCTTACCTAGAGTTCATTTACTGTACAGGCTTTAGAGCCTTTAGATGGAGTTGTGCCATTAAAGGTGGTATCTTGCCGTGAAAGATCTGGAAGCATTTCTAGACGTTTCATTCTTGCAACCTGACTTGAAACCGGAATTGTGCAGTGGATGCAGCCTGTAATTTTTGCTGGTATCCTCAGCCATATTGTGGCAGTTCAGTGCCATATACCTAGACGTATTTGTCTGGACTGCAGTGATTCTTCCTAGTTACACTGTTTGGCATTAGCTGCTGGTTCTCATATGCATTAAGCTGCTGATGTTTCTTTAAAGAGGACAAAAAAAAAAAACCTTTCCCTTCCCTTGTTCTCTGACCTCCAGAATCTTCCTGCCTCCAGTCTCTGTTACTTACATTGTCTGCCGTTTATGCTTTTATTGCGCCAGCTCCTCGAGCAGTTGGTGCCGCGGAGGGAAAGCTGACACAGTGCTGCAGTTCTGCTCAGCAGAGTCCTGCCGGCGCTGATCGCTCAGGGCTGTGTGCTGGCTAAATGACATAAGGTCACTTGCAGCTTCTTTCAGGATTTACTGCAAGTCATCGCTTCTCAAAAGCAAGGTGGTTTTTGTCCCCCACGGCCCTCCCCACCCAAACTGGATCAGCAGAGCCTGGATACTTGCCGCATGTGCTGTGGATTCATCACCAGCCTGCAGTATAATCCATGTCCAGCTGAAAAGAAGCTTCTCTTCCTTTTTCTAGCTCTTTTTTTCCTTACTTGCAGCACAAGGATATAACACTGAGTGACTAGCCAGAAGGAAACTTAACCAGTGCTTGTCTTAATTGAATTACTTTTCACAATGATTGGAGATTATACAGAGTTTAGTAGTTTTAAATATGTTAATCTTTACTAAAAGGCAGAGCTCTGTGCTGAGGGATTAGATATAGCTACTGTGAAAAAAAAAATTGTATGCTTCTTACTGCCTTTGATCTTGTTTTGTCAGGTGACTTTCATGAGTCCTAATGCATTAAGTAATAAATTCTGCTTTCTGGGTCACATCAGCTAGTGTATACATCACCTCTCTTAGGGTCGCTTACAGTAAATATGCTATATACCCCCAAAATATTTAGTAACATCTTTAGTTTTGTCTTGCATATGAACATCTTTTGCTCTTTATATGTCAATTTATGTTTGACTAGGCAGAACTGAATGCTGGAGCATAATAATGAAATATTCTTTCGTCATGTGGGTTTATGCTGCAGGTTTTATTGGAGAGGAAGTCTGAAGGGCATTAATATATACAGAAAGCAAAAGAAGTCCCTGTTGTATCTTACTACAGTCATTTCTGCATTGTATAAGATGATCTAAAAAAAGGTAACCAATTAGAGGTTTTTATCAGGAATTGGGATTTTAGTATTGAAAATGCTGTCATAAGTACAACATAAAAACTTGTAGTATATAACTGTTTAGAAACCTCTAACGAACTGTGTTGTTACATAACAGGGTTGGTACAGACACAGCTGAATAGTAGTATGTGTCTTATTAGATAACTGGAGAACTGCAGGTGGCTTGTGTGTGAGGAGCTGGCATAACACTCATCACAGTTCAGCCACTATCAGTGGAGACTGCCATCCCCATGTAACTTGAGTCTTTAAAAAGAAGAGTTTCATCTGGTTTACAAGCTGCAGAGAGAGAGGTGAACTTGTCCCACCAGTGAGTAAAATCTTGCCCTCTTCCCTTGTGTTAATTTCCTAGTGCTGTGGTTTTCCTGTGGGTTGGTTTTATTTATTTATTTTTTTCTCTTCTTCATGGAAGATTCACTAATAGGAGTATATTGACTGGGTGGCTGGGACTCTAGATATCTGGGTTTGTGTTTATGCTCTATGTATTTTCTATGTGAATCAGTAGCCTCATTTGCTTGGGTACTTCTGGAATATTGTCCCTGTCCTTTCTCTTCCCCTCCTCTGAAATAGCCCTCTCAACACTGTCTTGAAGAATCAGGCTTGGAGAAAAGGACTTAAATACTTTGTGATGCCTGCTTTCATAGCGCTTTTTGATATTTATCTATTTGTGGAAGCTTCTGAAGGAGATGGATCTTTTTTTACAGAGGAAAAATAGCTGCACCTGTCTGCACTTCTGCAGGTTTTTCAGTCTGCATCTATGAGAAGTAATTTGTAAACTTACAAGGAAGGAAATGATCTTCCTACCCCTTGATATAATAATGGATTTTACATCTGCAGCTCTTGGAGAGTTTGGTGATGCTTGGTACTTTCTTAGCCCATGATGCAGGCTCTGTGGAGCTGCTTTCTAATACTTTGGGGCTGATAGAGAAACAAAGGTGAAGAACCTCATCTGAGGTCAGCCTTAGCAGAAGATTTAGCAGTTGGAAATTGTCAGAGAGCTTACAGCTGTCAGCCATTCTTCTAGACCTCTGATTATGAAAAGTCTATCTTCTATAAGCATTTTGTAATGAAGGCAAGTAGCTCCCTTCCTACTTGCCTTTAAAGACCTGAGCTAATATGCTACCAAATAAAATAAAATAAAACAAAACAAAAACAACAAACCACAACCCAACCAAGAAAGCAACCAGAAACTCTCAGTGGTTTGAAATACATCTTAGAAGAAATCAAAGAGTCTCTGTTTTGACATGATCACCATAATATTTTTCTCAAGGCAACCTCCAAAACTCACCTGTGAATTCTGTACCCTGCAAGAAAAGTTAACTTGTGACAGAAGAACACTTCTGACTGAGTTCTGGTATGAAACAGGATATAAAAATATAAATATATCTAATACAAATTAAAACACTGTTTTGAAAGTGAACTGATGTAATCAAAATGATTACAAGTTGGACACATTAGTATAAATTATTTATGGAAGTAGTCTAAACAAAAAAAAAGTGCCTCAGCAAATCAGCAGCAGTCAAAATATGGACTGGTAGTGAAACTAGAAATTTTCAGGTCTCTGCCCTTCGCTTATTTACTGAGCTTACATGAGGGTGAGATGCTAAATGGATTCTTTCTTTTCCCTTTAGCATAAAGCAAGCTCTTCTAGCTCTGATATATTGAAGGGCCCACTGACAGCAAGCAATCAAATCAGTTACTTTATATCAGCTATTTTGTTTTGTATTTAGAACTTGACAGACTAAATATGTTAGCTGAAATAATTTTTTTGTGCATTTCAGTTGAATTCAGCTCTTACCAATTGCAGCTTAGTGCATAACAAAAAAAAATATTAATCTGGGAAGCAAATACTTTATGAAACAATGAATGCTTTTTACCTGTGTGAACTTACTAATGGTTCAGTAAATTTGTGTGTATGGGTTTATATATATTAGAAAATACTGGACTTCGTGCAAAGGCCACACTGAATGGCAGAGATCCTTTTGAGATGAAAATCACTTGTCATCAGTTGTCAGCGAGTAAAAATACTGACTGAAGAAAATAACCAACTCTAAACGCAAAGCAGTATCAAAATCAGTGATTTAGGTAGAAAACCTGCTTCTTCCTCCTTCCTACTTGCCGCATACAAGATTATATGAATGGAAAGCATGCTGTTACTGCTTGCCTGTGTTGGATATGTGCACCCATTCCTTGTGTGTCACCGAGTTCTCGAGCCCCTTGCTTGCTTCTGGCCACCATGCTGACTTGGAGTTGCTTCAAGTTGACTCTGTCACACAGTTTAATTTCCAAATTGGGAAGGATGCTCTGTTCAGCTCTACAGCACAGCCGTGGCATCTGTTTAATTTAGCTTTTGAGAACAAGTGTAACCTTCCTTTATCATTCCTGGTTAGCATGCTCGTTCTGCTGGACCGCTGTAAACTGAGTCGGTGTTGCCAAAATGCCAGTGCATGGTTTCCCAGTCAGCTGTGTGCTTTGAAAAGACTTCTTGAACCTCTAGTATACCCAGTGCCATGCTAATTGGTTTAGCTACAGTGTGCATGAGGGAAGCTGAGGAATACACTATTTATATTATGAAGTTTGAGCTTTAAAGTATTTCTGCAAAGCCAGACACACAATCCTTGAGACACTCGATTGTGATGAGAACTGGTTAAAAAGAGTATGTGCCCCATAGTCCTTTTCCTTCTGTTGGGATGTTTTTGTCCATACTGTAACTTCTTTAATGCCATCACAAATATCAGAGCTGGAAATGCCAGCTGCTGTGCTGCACCAGGCTCTAAAAGGTACCTGCAAATGTCTCTCATCCCCATTGACCTTGGCTTCTTTGTAGACTTCAGATACCTGCTGAGGTGCAGCTGCATGCGGATTCACCCTGTTATTCTATGCTTGTGGTAGTTGCTTCCATTTTGATGCCCAAAGTTGGGGCGTACTTTTAAGAGTTTCCATCGCTTGACTACGTGCCAATATCCCTTGGAGATGCCACATAGCTATTCTGAGATTTGCAGGCTCGTAGTGTTCTCTGATCCAGACATGTGTAGGAGTCATCAACACACAGAATTAAGTCTTTGGTTTAAATCTAAAACATATTTCCCCAGAACTGAAAGAGTCTGGAGGAAATATTGGAGCATGCTGATGAGCAGCTAGGCATTTTGTCTTCAGACATGGCCGAACCAGCTGTGTCAGTGGAAGGTGCAAGAAACCTGCTAATGAGAAAATGTTCTTAAGTTTCACTTAGTTATGTCTTGAAACTTATTCTGACCACTTCAGTGTTTGTTTTGTTAATGTTTGTAACCATATAAATGGTATTCTTTTTTTTTTTTTAATCTTGCTGAGTGACATTAAATAATGATTGGCTTCTGGGAGTGCAATCAGTAATTGCTACAGCAAGAAAACCCACTCCAGTGTTTCTGTAATTAATGTAGAGGCCAGTTTATTCCATTCCTCTAAATGCTTCCTGTTATGCTTCCTGTACTTGCCTCTGTCTAGGTTTGAGTTAGAGGTAATTCATTTTCTTAATGTTCTTGATATGGGAAACACAAAGGGAAGGGAAATTAAATCCAGAATAGAAGAGTAGCTGCCAGGAGTGGGGCCCTGGGAGGGTGAAGTCTCCCTGGTGGGGACTGATGGGGGTGAGCAGCAGCGTGAAATTGACAAGGTTCCTGTCAGTTTCACACTCCCAGGGGGTCCCGCTAGCTGCTGCGGAGGTTGAGGAGAGTGAAATTAACAAGTCCAGAGCGCTCTGACCTGCGGGGGCTCTAAAGCTGTCTGTATAGAAATGGACAGGCAGCATTGTATTAATCTGAGTGCAGACGTGTTTCTCTGCAGCTCATAGGGCTAGGCACTTCATTTGTTTTAATGAAGCAGTTGCAGTCTCTAGAAACAGAAAATATTCACTCATTCTCTGTCCTCTTCTGCCAGCACAGAAATGGCCATGAGACACCCTACTTGTCAGTGATGGGAGGGTTTTTTTTTTTATGACCTGACAGAAGGAACATTTAGCAGAGGAATCTGAACTAGATGGGTGATTGAATCATCCAGTGGATGTCTGAGGTGATAGAGGAAATGGAGAGAACAGAATTTATTGTAAGTGCTGAGAGCAAAAGCATAGTGTGCACACAGAGATCAATAAATCTTGGCGAGAGCAGCATGAGCTCAGAACTGGGGTAGAGGGCATTCTATTAGAAATACAGGTAAATGGAGAAAGCTTTCTCTTAGAAAAGCAACTGAATCCGCAGGTAATGTTGCCTGATGGGTGCAGTCAGTATTGAGTGGATGAACATGGTTTAACTTTCATGTGTAACAGAATTAATTGGCAGTGAAATACTGTGCTGCAGTATCTTTTCTTTCAGAGGAGATTCTGACCCTTTCTTGACTCTACTGGAGCGCAGTAGATGGGTCCTTGTTTGCGCTCTTATTTGCCTTTTCTATATTACCTGCTTTGTTCTTTCTGATTTCACATTGATGCGTTTGCTGCTAAAGCAGTTTTTGATTATTGTGTCCTTGGCTTCCTCAAAATGGCTGAAAATCGCTCAGGCCTGCATGAATGCTCTGAGAGCCTCTAGGGTGGCTTTATTAAAGCTGAGCTGCTGCTGCTTACTTGGACCATTATGGGAGAAGCTTTCAGCATAGCAGGTGGATGCAGTGGAAGGGGCTCGTTAAAATGGCTGAAGAAAGTTCAAGTTTGGCATAAGATGTCAAGTGAATTCTAGGCTTTCGTTTTGCCTTTCTTCCTGACCTCAGAAATGCCTTACAAAAAGTTTTTCACAGACAGGGCAGGTCTCTTCCAGCCTCTCATTTCCAGACCCACCCATTGGTTCAGGTTCTTGCAATGCCTTCTCAGCTTTCCAAGCTGCGCCTTGATATCAGTCCTTTATGTATTTGCTGCTTAATTATGTTCCCATTCTTTCAGTTCTTTCAACTTTCTTAAGGTATTTTTATTCTAGTTCAGTTACATTTTTGCCTCATTTGCTAGGCAGTCATCTTAGTGGCTTTTATCCAATATCATATGTTTTACTTTGTGACCATAGTTCTTTAACAGCAACTAAAAATAAAACAGTGGGAAACCTCAGTGTGATTTGGAGAAGGGGATATTTTTTTTCCCAAAACTGTGTAAACAGCATGCAGATCATAGGCTTGTGTCCTGTGAAATTTGCCTCTTTCTTTGGATGTTATAGTGTAATAGCAGACCTGAAAAGGCTTTTTTCAGTGAAAGCCTCACAGTCTTGTAATTGTTGTCTGGTTTGCTCCTTAAAAAATACTTTTTTTTCCTCTCTCTCTCTCTAATGCAGAGGGCTGATAGGTTGCATCTGGTTTTTATTTATATCTGTCAACTTTGACTGGTTACTCTGCAGCAGGTAATTTACAATGAAGACAGTCTTGGTCTTAGGAATTCTACAATTTTACTTAAAATTACAAGAGGGATTTTTCTTTAGTGTACAGTTAAGGTTTTCCCAAATCATTAAGCTGCAGAATATATAGTGAATTAAAGAGGAGCCTTAGGCTAATTACTACATACATTCCCCCCAGTAAGTCCTTAGCTCTAGAGAAATATTTCTCTAGAGAATTGTCTGGATGATATTTTAAGCCGTTGTTGTATTCAGTGTATGACTTGCACAGCTAAGAATGAATCAGAGACTCAAGGTCCAGCTTTGTCTGCTTGATTTCAGGTGAAATGTTAGAACCCTACCTTGTTTGCAGTCTGTCGCAAGTTGGAATAATTCCCCTTGAAAGGTGTGGGAGCCATGTGCCCTTGCTTAGTGTTTCTGGAGGCTTGATCCCTGGAGGAACAAAGGCCCTTTGGAAAGGGCGGGGAAGAAGTGTTCTGGATGATACCTTCTTAAGGAGTTTCAAAACAGCTTGATGCTTTCTTCACTGATGTTTCTCAAGTGCTGGCCTAAAATGCTTGACTCGAGTAACCAGTCTGCTTTTTGCATCTCCAAGCTGCTTTGATTTCAGTGGATGATTCCCTGCTATCGCCAACAGTTGCGATTCTAGTATTTACTGTATGTGGTGGAAGCTCTTCTGTGGGTCTTAATGGAAAAAAAGTGTGAGCTTCTGTTTGGTAGTATTTCTTCAAGGCTCTCCGAGAACCTCCTGGTGAACTTCTAAGCTGGCTTTGTAGATATGACAGCATGAAGACCCCCAAATCGCCTTCTGTGCGTGCTTGTACAAGGAATTGCTGGAGCTGGATAGGAACTTAACTAGTCTATGTCCTTATAGCCCTTATATGGAGGGATTTATTATTGCACCTCTGAATAATACTGTTTGAGGAAAATACTTATGTCATGATACTGTATCACAGGTGGAGTGCAAATAATTATTTTCTAAAGAATTGCCTGTTCCAGACTCAACTTCTTGTATGAGCCCTCTTTCTTTTATTTGCTGTTGAGCCCTGAAATTCTTCAAGTAGCTTTTTCTAGAATAAGAATTTTTTTAAAAAAAGCAGAAACATCTTGTTCCACTGACTATTTGAAACCAAATTCCTACCTTTTAAAGACTCGCTTTTTGAAACCAAATTCCTACCTTTTAAAGACTCGCTTTTTTTTTTTTTTTTTTTTTTTTTTTTTTTAAAGTTCTACTAGATTAATTCTGTATCTTGGGTCTGCAGACCCCTCAGGCTCCCTGGCCTATTTCCAAGGCATTTGTGAAATGCAACCAGGAAAAACAAGTTTATTGTCAGCAGGCTTCAGCTCCCTACAGAGAAGTCTGCGTCTCAGGAAATTTTTAGAAGTCTGCACGTTGAAAGGCTGTTGTGCCAGATTAACATCGCTTAGCTTGGCGGATTAACATCCTCTTAGCTTGAAGTTCTTCATAGGTAGGGCAGGCAGCAGAAGTACTGAAGTGTCCATGCTGTTTGCCTCTATCCTGGCTCACTCCCCAAGGGGAAAGCTATTCCAGTTCAGGAGCTGAGTTGTGAAAGAGAAAACGGGGAGTGTGATGTGAGGATACACTGCTCTTGAATTCCTTACATAAAATATTGGTAGCCCTGTGTTGCCTGGACTTGTGCAAGAGCCTGAGGAACCTGGGGTGTGCAACTTTTTAGCAATACTGTGTTATTCTGGATGTTTCTTGGTTTGTTTCCAAAAAAGGTGCTGAAAAGCAGGGTCCTCTGCTGCTCTTGTAATATGCTGTGGTATTACGTGTTCTAATTTAGTTTCTGATATTTTTCCCCTGTGTTGCTGTGGAATTGCATCATACGGCTTAAGCTGTGTGTATTGTTGTATAGAGGATTGTGTGCACCTCTGGTTATTTTTGGAGCAATCCCTTGATATTCCCCACAGATACACTTATTAACTTGGATCAGCAAACGCTGACCAAATTTGTACTGTACTTTGTGCAGAACCCAGACTACATGGACCTCGAAGTAGGACTATTTTAAGATTTTGTTCAAGCTTCATTCAGAAGAAATTCAAAAGTGTCATCCGAAGAATGGGTTTGGGAAAGAAGAGCCTCTGTGGAGGCTGTCCTGCTGCTCTCGTGCAGAAAAGTTAAGGTCGAATCCTAGTCTTTGCAGGATTTCCCAGAAGGTGGTAGGTTTTGTGAATACGATGGACACACCGAGGAGGAAGCTGTGTGGGGCTCTGTCTTTCTTTCCCTCTCCCAGCCAGGTCGAAATCTGCTGCTGTGTGAGAGGGCAGAATCTTAGGGCAGGTAGCAGTGAGAAGAGGGAACAGCAGACAGTATTCCCCTTATTTTACCAGGTAGATAATGGTGCTGGAGAAATGTTAAGGAAAACTTAGGTAAAAGAAGGGGGAGAAAAGTCGGGAGTTATCCCTAGCATTTTGATGAGTCTCCCGAAACTTCTTAATTTTTGGAGAGACGAATCGGAAGACTGACTTAAAAGCACAACAAGCAGTAATGTCTATGGGCAAAATGTATTTAGGAAGATATTGACAGCTTGTTTTAGGGACTCCATTCAGCATGTGGAACAGGGAAACAATGACTGACTACCCATAACTATATGATAGGATACACTGGTTTAGCTTGCATCAGAATAACGTTTAATATAGAAAAGAGTACAAACCATAGATGTTTCACTCCGGAAATGTCTACTCAGGTGGCTGCCTGTTTTTATCTCCTCACTTATGCAGCTGTTTTCTGCCTAAGGATTTTGCTGCCTTAACGTTACTTTCAGTAGTTATAGTAAGTGTTGCATGTCACATAGCACAATACTGTAAAGGAGAGATTTCTCCTGTGAGATGGACTTCATCTGCTGCATCTTACCTCTTATTATTGCAGCCTGTTGCTTGGAATTTTTTTCTCTAATTCGCCAGTGTTGCTAGTACCTCATGTAGTGCAGGTTTTGGTACTTGCCGCCTGATTTGAGCTTATTAAATTATGTGAATAATGTTTAACATGAGGGGGGAAAGAATATGTAGAAACTGAGCACAGAGGAGGAGGTTGTAATTTGTATACTCGTTTAGAGGGGAAGGTGAAAGATAAAACACGTTTTTGAAATCCTGTAGTGGACTTGGTTCAAGAATGCATCCTTTGTAACAGCAACCAAGACTTTTGCCTCAAACTGCCTGTTTACAAAAATAGCTCCTGGAGGAAGAATGGCAGTATCTGTTTGCCCAGCTTGTGATTGGGCCAAGGGAGTTTTGTTGTCTTAATAAATCCTTTGATTTACAGCAGTGGTAGCTTAAGAAGGGATTGATTCAGCTGTGCCTAGGCATTGTGGAAATGAGGTATCAGGTAATTGTGGCTCTAAGAAACATAAATGGAGTCTTGCAGGTTGGGCAGAACTGCAGGAAGTGGGATTTAACTAGAAAGGGATCCTCTGTAGGAAAAGGAGATGAATCAAGCTTCAGATAATCAAACATTACAGGAAAGGAAATTTAGTCAAGATGTCAAAGATGCATGTTTGGCTGCTTTTGTTTGCATAAATTTGACTCCTTCTCTTTGCTTTTTCTGAAGATGGTATGATAAGGAGAGAGGTGGGTTGACAGCTGAGTGTAGGCTGGTTTGGGGAAAATTCAGATTATTCCCATCACAGCACTGAATCTGGCTCTTCTTTTGAAGAGAAGGTAGTAGAGGCAGAATAGGTTTTTCAGCAAAGGTTAAGAGTTAGCTTAATGTTCTCCTGAGGGAGAAAATGGAGACACATCCACACCAACCATAACCCTATGGTATTGAGGCATGGAGAGAGGGCAGCATGAGATAAACAGAAAAGAGTTTAGCGTTACGCTCTATGAAGGAAAATCTGCAAAACCCAAAGGTGCTTCTGGATACTGAAATGAAAAGCTACCTGTTGAAGGAGGGAGTGCTTTTGTTTGCCTTCTGTATATAAAATTTGAAGTGATAAGATGGATGTTGCAAAGTAAAAAGTGAACTCATAACGCACTGCATTCTTCCAGCTATTCAGAAAGAAATTTTATTGGAACCCCTTCAGTAACACTTCCTAAAAATTAATAACTCAGATTATTTTAGCTGACAAAGATTACAAGTCTGCATTGTGCTGTTCCGTCGTTGCCTTCTTTGAGCTACTTTTTCAGTTTATTTTCGGAGTCTAGAATCTGAGGTTTGTCATGCACATATTTTGAATAGGGAAGAAGAAAATACCGGCTTCTTCATGGAGGGAAATGGGACTCTGAGAATGCTCTGTAGGTCTTTAAAGTGGAGGAGAGAAGTAGTTCCCTGTTACAAAACTGCAAATAACAAATCTACTCAGATGGTGTGCTGACTAGGGTTGCAGCGGCGAATGCAAGGTCGATGGATGATAATTTTAAGTAAATAGGAGTTTCTATAACAATATGGAGAATTTTTACTAAACTACCACCCTTAGAGGTGCTTTGGGCAGCTAGTAAGCAGAAAGGATGAAGCTTAACTTTATAGCAGTAGTGTCTGGTGTCTTGCTGTGATGATCAGAGTCTAATTATGCTTTGTGCTTTAGGGCAAAGTAAATAAGGACCCTAAGGTTTATAGACTAACTTTACTCTTTTCCTTTTCATGAGAACTTGTAGAACCAGACATTCATTTTTGTGGAAGTGGATGCCACCAATTACAGTGGGAAGCTTGGATGACTAGTTTGGACTTCAGGCATTTACATTCAGGCAGGTGAATTTTACCCTTACTTATCTGCATCTGTAATGGGGATGGAGCATTCCTGTGCTTTTTGTAGTTGTTAGGAGGATGAGTGTTAATTATTTGGAAATGGTAGAGTGGAGAGCATCAGTATCCCTCAAGTCTAGGTTTGCCGTATTGTTTTAAAGCAGGGATTCTTGAGCAATGGTCATTCTTCCAATTAGCTTTCCCAAATTTCCTTCCTTGGTGGAAATGTGTTGTCTTCAAGGTGCAAAATTCAAGCACTTTATGGATTGTGCTAACACTTTTTTAGGTGCTTTCTCTACAGAGACTCCTGAACGGGGAAGAAAAAAAAAGTGTAAAATTACCTATTTACATTGAGGCCATGCCTAACCATTGAGTCTTTCAGAGTAAGTGAAGTGACTGAAAATGATCCTTTGAGTGATCTGTTGTTACCTTGGCAGGCATCTTGGGTTGGTTTAGTTTAGTTTGGCTGGTTAGAAGCTTTCCTTAACACTTTTGCTGATCCGATTTTTGTAGCTACCAGGTTACTTACGCATTCAATGTGGCACAGTTTTCTAGGTTCAAAGCTTTTAAGGCGGTATCTCCCATTGCCTAGAAGTATGTGGGTAATTGAGCTAAATATGAGGAAGAAGGCAATAGACCAAGTTTACCTTGCCTCCTATAAATTATGTATAACCTGTATGTATGAGAATTAGCTGTTGGAAACTAGTTTTCTTCTCACTTTCCAATAGTTCCAGAGGAGGAAGAAAATAATCAGCTTCTCAAATTATTCATCTTCCATATGGAAGACCTCAGTTCAGTCCCTGCTTTGCCACAGAAATACTGTGAATTTGGGCAGATCACTTTATAGCTTTCCTGTCTGTGAAAAGCAAAATGTGAAGTCACTTAAGTAGTGACAAGTTCAATTAACACTCTTTCAAAATATTCTCAGCTCTTCAGACTTTTCTACTGTACATATCTTGGAAGCAAGGAAGTTAAACTAAACTGTTAGGTGGTTCAGATCTACCCCAGTGAAACAGGACAGTTTCAGGTTGCCTTTTGTCCCCTTTCCTGCAGTCTCCTGCCACTTTTTGTTCAGTTGAAAGTAAAAATCTCTTCTGTTAGGAAGGGGCTTAATTTAGCTTGTATTTCTGACTCAAACTGGGGATGAATACCAAATTTCCAGTCTCACTTGGACTCTCAGCTCCCTCACTGGTACTGATCAGTCTTTTCAGTGACGGTCCTTCAAGAAGAGGAAGAAAGCCTGGTCAGGAACCCACATCTCTCAATGGGAACGAATATGTATTTGAAATTCACTTCTGGCTGTCTCAGGAGAAGTCTGAGGCTTGCTGTGGGTTACATGTCTTCTGAAATAGGGCAATCCCAAGTTTTTATTGTGCCCTGAGATTACAGGAACTGGAGTGGAAGCTGAATCATCTGGATTCCTCCCTCGCATTTTGTCCGAGCATGCAATACCTATTGAAATGTTAACTAAGTGCTATTGCAAGACCTGTAATTGGCATTGCGAAGGTGTCCAGAGGTTTGAACTAGGTGAAAGGTGTCCAGAGGTTTGAACTAGGTCACCTTCTGAAGACCCACGTAGAAACTTTGCTTGCACTGAGCTTTTCCAGACCTTTATTCACGGCACTCCATTTCCTGATATATTCACCGCTTCTAGATGGTATCTGTCTAGGTTTTGCACTAACACCTTTTATATCACAAATTATTTAACCACTGCTTTTTAAATAGAGGTATTGTACGTGTTTTGTCCCGTTTACAGTGTTTAGTGAATCCTTTATCTTCTGTGGGAATATCCTAGCACGGCCTAGTCAAAACCTTTGAATTCTGTGATTCACTTGGTGTGTTACTGCGGGAGCCAGTTTGCCTAGATAGTTCCTGAGATGAAAGAATAATTTATTGTGGTAAATAAGGGATAAACTTTGAGAGAGAAACTCTGGAAATTTGTAACGTAAGCACCAGTGATAGAGTTCAGGTTTATGTTTTCTTAAAGTGAAAACATGGGGAAACTACAAAGTCTCAGGTTAATTTTTCAACATATATATAGTGTTGAGACAAGGTATGGGCCTGGTAGCCTTTAAAATTATTTATTAGCCTAAAAATATGTATGTACTGAACTAACAGGACTCTGTGCATGTAACCTGGGAAATGCTTTACTTACTGTCTCAATTAGAAGCTGCTACTGGATGGGAGAAGTTGCTGTTTTGCTCCGGTAGTTCTGAAAGCTGAGTAAGGTATTTTGCTTAGCAATGAATAGTGAACTTCCTCTTGATTTCTCTTTTCAGTTTTGGCTTTTTATGTGTGGTCAATTCCCCGGAAAAGGTCTGATAAGCGTTGTATTAACTTTACTAATGGACTGATTTAAAAATTCACACCTGGTTAAGCCGCACAGTTACTTGACAGCAGCTGAACACATCCTCATTAAGAATTTCCACAAATGCTGAACCAGTTAAGCAGCATTCATTGACTTTCACTATCAGTAGAGTTAGGTTAAATAAATTTCTTGGGGGGGCAGTTTGGTATGCCTTCCATGATGGGAATATTAAAAAAAAAATGCCAATTATGAATATGTTAAAGAAAACGTATTTGTGTTGGCTCTGAGTTCAAGTGTAAGCAGCCTTCTTGCTCCTGTCGCTTTTCTGAGGGAAACGCAATAGAAGAAGCAAGGCTGTGCCTGTGCCTTTTGTCTCAGGAGATCAGAGTCTGGTTTTGTTGTAGTAACTGCAAAAATCAGAGAAGTGAAATGCTTTTAAAATTGAGTGAAATATTCCCCCTGCCCCGCCGTATCTATCCTAACTTCTGCATCGCCTCTCTCCTTTTGTGTTGATTTCTACCTGTATTTTCTGCTCCTTAGAGCAGATATGATTAGTTTTAGCTGATGAATAAAGCTTTTGCTGGACATTAGCATAATCGATGATTATGGTTGTGGTCTTGGACCATCTGCTGATACACTGTTGTTCATCTCTCTGAAGCTTATGTCTTAAAGGATGAAGACTGCTGGAATTTGAATGCTGTTAAGGTTACAACGAGAAGTAACGTATCACAATCCTGCCACTCCTTCACAAATGAGAAAAGGAAAATAGCCTCAGGTTATCTAGGAAGGGGCCTAGCTAGCAATTAATTTTTTTTTAGTTTGGGGTAAAAAAATAATTTTACATGACAACAAGTGTTTCCACTGATGTAGTTTCCAATGTGTGACAATTGTCATTATTAATATTCAGCCTCGGGGAGAACAATCAGTACAAAGAAAAATTCAGCATTTCTGAAAATATTTAAGCACTTTTGTATAGGAAAGAAGAATCTCCCTTGTTACCTTATTATGTTGCTCAGACATCAAGGTTTGTTATAGATGGTGGCAGAGAAGCAGACATTATTCTTTGTGGTGCCTTACTGTGGAGAAAATGAGAGGTAATTTTGCAGGGCAATGTCACCAATACACCATAATTCTGAAGAATCCAGAACCAGTATTTCTTGCATTAGATGTTGTATTAGCCTATTCTTTTTAGTTTATTCCATTTTAATGCTTTTTTATGGAAAACCTTGTTATGTCTGAGGATTTATATGTGGTTACCTGTGGAAACTGTTCATGAATATAGTTCCTTCTGGAAACGAATGGTGTGTTAGAGGTAGTTAAACCAGGAATTTATGCTTGCCTTCTGACTGTCTGCCTCTTATTTTCAGACTGCTTCCAATGGCAATTTAGTTTCTTATTTCAATTGAGAACTTAACAAAGTGTCAGTAAAATTTGGAAATGTATTTGAGGTGTATCTCCTCTTGCTGCATTCTTCATCTTGTCCTACTTTACTCCTCCTTACTGAAAGAAAATCTTTCACGGGAGCATGGATTGTACCTTTGCTCATATTCTCCTAAATCTGACTACTTTTAGAGACTACTTTTAGGGTTGAAGTCCTGAATATGTATTTTCACTCTTAACATGCTCATTCCAAAATCAACTGTAATCTCAAAAGAGGGAAACAATTGTGCTAGTTCTGACTTTATACCAATACAAATGATCCAGAACAGATCTTTGAATTTGGAAACACTATTTTTGTAATTGTTTTGCTTGACCCTCGTGGGCTAAGTGATGAGGGAGAGGAGCTCTCAACTCATTCCCATTCTGCAAGAGGAGCTTGGTGCAGAGCAACAGTTGCACTTGCTGGAACGGCTCCGCAAAGAGTAGATTGACACTTCCAATTTGATATCTGTCTAAAATGGCTTAATTGCTCTTGTCTGTGGTATGTAGCATTTTACACCTTCAGAGTGCTTCACAAGCAGCTAGTTAGATATTTAAAAATAAAATACTGATGTAAAAATTGGATCTTATGAATGATTAACTAATTAAGGTCTCCTGGCAGATTTTTTTTCCCCTCTGTGCTATACTTGTTTTTAATGGAGCATCTGAATGATACAGCCTATATGTAAGATGTGCTTCAAAAGGTGAATTCATCCCTTTAGGCTTTTACTGCCATTGTATATAAAGCGAACATTAAGCTATCCCTGCATGCCAATAATGAAAGAAGGCTCAAATTTTTGTATAAGATGCCAGTGGATCATTAAAGCCATTAAAATAAAAACAGTTAAAATAATAAATAAATGAGCAGGTAAAATTAAAGGCAGAGTAAATGTTTAATCAATGTAACTTTCCTTCTTTTGGCTTTATTCTAGGAGTGTAGCTTAGAAAACACTTTAATCTAGAAGAGGCTTAGAGTTCAGTATAATAATAATAAATAATAATAATAAATTTGATGCTTCACCAAAATGCTTAGCAATGTAACTTTACAAGAGCTCTTTCTGAAACAGACTGACCCAAGGGGCTAATGTTTTTGGTGAAGGTGATTTCCTTAATATTGGCAATGCGTGCCAGTGTTCTCGCATTGTAAAAGTATACACAAACCGAAACTGAAATTCTGATTGAAATCTTATGTACCATGAATGCATGAAAGTGGAAATACAGTAAGTAGAAATTATCTGTGAGCCATTATGTAAGCAAGACCCAGATTTTAGTTTTGCTTGTACTCCAGACGCCTGCTGAAGTGTTAATGTAATTGCATTTCTGCCTGGACTGAAGACATTGCAAGGCTGAGATGTCTCTAAAAGCATTTAATTTGTCTGAATGCACTCACAGCAAAGCGTGCATTTTTATCATTGAATAAATTGGAACAGAGCTAAGTAGAGTTGTTCTGAAATTTCAACCCCAAGCCCCTCACCTAAAGCTATTACTGTGTTGAAAAACTGCATTAAGGAAATATTTAGCCAAGGTGTTGCTGGTTCCTTTGAAGTAACAAATAAGCAGGATGTTTTAGTTATAAATAAAAAATTAATGTCATCTGCTTGACTCTTCAGCTCCTGTTTACTGCCAAGCTTCAGTGCAGCCCTTGGCGCTTCTGGGATGCTTGAATGACGGTCTAAAGGCAATAGCGCCTTGGTCTTTCCCCGGTGGGACTACCTAAAACCCACTAAGAACAGACGTGCATTTTAAGCTGAATCTAGTAAATCCTTATTCTCTGTAGTTACTAGTTATTGATTAGATCCATGTGAAATTTTCTTCCTTGGGTTGGGCTGCAACTGAGAGCTGCCTCCTCTGCTCGCCGTGCCTTGCTGTGGAGAATCGCTGGAGGCGGCGATCCCAGGGACTCTTGTACTAATAAATCTCTCTTTTTCCTTAGCTTCATGGTCATCCCAGCTTGATCAGAACTATTTCTATTGGGGTGTCATTTCACCCCGCTTTTTGCCTGTTTGATTGCCTCTGCCGTCTTCTGAGTGTTTTGCCAAATTTGACTAGCCTAACTTGTGTTTAGCCGAATGGGTAACATATATGTAATCAATGTATATCAGATCAAATGTATATATAATCAATTGTGAAATGGCTGAAAATCATACAGGGCTTTAGCAGGCTACTCTTAATTTTTCATTTCCCACTTCACATCTTTGGTATCTGGCTTCTTAACCTTCCACTTTCTGAATGTTTTTTGTTCTGTCCTTGGGGCAGATGTCTTACAGCGTTTCCGGGTGCTCTCGGTAGTTTCGTAGAGGTGTTGGTTTGACGCACCAAAAAGCTTTGCGTTAGCAATATTCTGAGGCTAAAATAGCCTTACTTCTGAGGCATTTCATAAGCATTTAGATTCTTTGGAGACTATTTTAAGCCTCATTGGAAACTTGTTTTAAAAGCTTTAACTCTAAGATAAGAAGGAAAGCTAAATTTTCAGGCTGTGGTGAAAAATGACTTCTTGAGACCATAAATGTTGGTGGTCTGTGTGTTTGTTTTTTTTCTCTCTCCTCCTTGTGACTGGCAAATAGCAGAGACTATGCAACAGTCTTTGAAATGTAAAGGTGATGTGGGAGTACCTTTAAGGTGGCTTAATGCTCTTGTTTCGCCTTCTGGACTCTTCAGCTTGCGATCATGGGAGTAGCATTCATACTTACTCTTCTCCGTGGCTGGTTTTAAATTGATCTGCATGACAGCTGTCCCGTAACCCTGTGACTTTTTTTTTCCCAAACCGCTTTAAATGAGTGTCATCAAAAAAGTGAAGATTTGATTTTTCTTTCTAAAATATTTTTAGGGTTAATATTCTCATGATGCTTCTGACCCTAGCACATGCTCTTGTGATGTATCTATACGAACATACACTTTTTAAACAAATTTGGTGACTATGTGATAGGTAGCCCTCTATCTTATTCCTGCCTCTAACATAGGGAAGCAGGGAATGAGAAAGTAGAGTGGAAACCAGTTTCCAGAATCCATTCTTCAAGGCCTAAACCATAGAAAACTGCTGTAACAAAACTCAGTGCAGGTTCTTATGGACAAGAAAGGTGATACTTGCTTCAAATTGAAAGATTTCAGTCACTCGCACTCTTTCTGGCATGGATTTTGTTTGCATACTCTCTCTCACCCATGTGCTCAAAAGGATCCAGACATACGCCCAAGGGCTGTGGCAGAATCGTCTAATGTGACGCGGAGGACAAGGGACATAAGTATTGAGTCCTCATCGTGGCTCTTGGATTCTTGGTTTTTGTGATATTTTTGGAACTGATATTTGTGGGCATATCTTGTGGAGCACTTAGGGGTGGAAACTGTTTTAGGGACCTCTTGTCTCAGTATCTTGTCTCGTCCCTTTTAAGCACTCATCGTTCTTTAGTTTCCCTTATCTGGGGGGTTAGTATGGCTCTCCAGTTCTTTATTTTCTTGTTACTTTATTTTTAGGTTTGTTATTCCTCTTGTTGTTATCTGGTCATTGAATGGAACCACATCTGCCGTGTTATGTAGCAATCGGCACATGCAGTTTCCCTAACCCTTGTTCAGGTGTTTTTTGCGTGTCCACACACACACATGCACGCTCTGTTCATACAGATCGTAATTTCTGTTACAGGTCGTCCTAGCCTGGTCTTTAGGTTGTGGCACCACTCAAATTCCTCCTGAGCTGCCCATGCAGCATGCAAGGCTCGGGATGGTGGAGTTTTGGCCTTTGCTGTACAGAATGGGGGAAGGTTCAAAGCTCTGAGAGATGGCAGATGTTCTCTGTAACAGAAAGCTGGAAATACTTCACAAAAAATGGCATTGCGTAACTTCTCAGATGCCTGTGGTGTTACACTGGGTGAAGAAAGCTCAAATTGCCTGAAGATCCTCTTTCTCTGATACTAATTTTGACACATTGTCCTTTTTAGAAATCCTTTTGCCAGTGAAACTAGAACTGGTTGTTACATGATTGAGTTGGAGCTCCTCTAGAGAAAACCAGGCAAGTGGCTTCATCTTCAGAAGCAAAGGCCTGTGTTTTTAAGCGAGTTCTCCTATAGCTATGCTGAAGAGGTAACATTTCTGTTTTTCTTACTCTATTGACTTGACAGAGTAATCAAACTACCATGCTTTTGCTTTCTATAACTTACATAAACTGCTATTTCAATATATTTATGTGTTAATTCTTAGTTTTGATGGATCAGTAGAATGATTCTAAAATGGATTAACAGGTGCTTGGAGCTCTGAAGGTCTTTACTTTTTTTCTTCCCACAGAATTTTCTTAACACTCTTGAGAGTAACCGCATGAGTCTTAGCAACAGACTGCTAAAGGCAGTGGAATGATTAATGCATTTCTTGTTATTAGGACACTCTGACTTGGAGTGCACTTGCTGTGGAGTCCACCGTGATTAAAACTGTGCTCTTACAAGGGAGACACGTACATGCTGAATAAGAGTCTATACAAAAAAGCAAGGTACAACTGTGCCACTGGCTCATGCTGGTCTATATAACTCTCTCCTCTCTATTTAACTTTCTCCTTCCTATACAATAATAAGAGACTGACTCTCACTAAACTGTAGACAAGAATAAGCAAATGTGGTGGAAAAAAGGCTCTTATTTTGAAGACTTTGAAATGTATACTTAGTAAGTTGTGAAAAAGAATCGCAATTCACTGTTGGAGATGGCAAATCTATAAACTGGTTATGAAATGGAACAAGAACGTTGAGCCATGCTTGGTGCTTCATTTCTTCATAGACATGGCTGAACAAATAAAACATGACTCTTTCATATATTTCTCAATTTGGGAGGAAAAGTAAAGCTAATTACCAATGCAAAACAAGAGTTAATGAAGCTATTTATCACCATGTATTTTTGTCACTGTCACAAGGCATGGTGTGTATCCCAAGGGAAATCTAGCCCATGCATTAATAGTCAGAGCCTTACTGTTTTATTAACTGTGCCAGCACTTATTAGGGTTTACTTAGTGGAAAGGAGTACTGAATTCAAATCATTAAAATTGTGATTAGTCTGCACAAATTTTTATTGATCTATATAAACCCAGTGGATAGTGAAATACGAAAGGGAGGCTTTGTCCAGCATTATGTTGGTAGGCTGTGCCTTCTCATCTGGCCTACGACAGGCTGTTAATGCTCAGCTTCGGTGTGTGCCTTAGCTTCGTGCTGTTCATCACTTTCTTAACAATTTAAGTCAAAATATGCTAACCCACATGTGACACATTCCGTGTGAAGGATATTGTGGGAAAACTTGCTTGTGAAAACTGGTTCGTAGAAAAATGTTTGGTGCTTGACCTTTGTATGTGTATGAACTTCAGTGTATTACAGAACTAGTAGTGGGAGCGTGGTTGTGCTTCTGCCAGGCTAACTGGTGATGCTGAGGAGCCAGATCTCCAAACGAACAACGCTGATTTGTCAGTCGTCGAACCGCAGAAGACTTGATTTCTCAGGTGGGCTGAAGTCATAAGCAAAATGCCGTGGCCCACAAACTCCTGACTGGTCAGTGCTGCAAGCCACCGTTCCTTGTACTCGCTCGCCTGTTCTGAGGGCCACATCGTATGTTTTGTACCTTCCAGAACAACATGTTGCAATCTTTTCTGTTCTTAAGCACTGATTTTTAATTTGAGTGCTAGAAACCTACAGAATGCCTAAGAAAAACAAACATATACTGGGTTGAGAGATGTTCTAGTCCCTAATGCAAAAATATGAGTGGCAGAGATTTGCTTGCAGATTGACTAACTTTCTACAGAAGTGTTTAGTTAACTAGAGTTCAGCTTTTCTTTAGAAATGTCCTAGTTTTCTTCTTTAACCAAAACAGCACGAGTGCGGCGTTGGGGCAGAGATGGCATTCATACAATAATGGTTGGCTAGGAGGGAGTGAGGAGTGAGGGGTTTTGGTCGTTTTTTGTTTTGAGCTATTTGCAGTGTTGTGCTCCCCAGAATTTTGCTAAACTGCAAGCATGAAGACTTACCACTTCAAAATATTCAGCTCCTGGTATTTGTCAGAGGTGAGACCTACCTTAATGAATGCTGCAACTTGCTTTTCAATTCATGCCTGAGGAAACAACGCTTGACCACCCTGACAGCCTTCTCCAGTGAGATGAATGGCTTAGTCGATGAGGGCAGAGCGGCGGATGTTGGTTACGTTGACTTCAGAAAGGCTCTCAACACTCTCCCGTAACATCCTTATGGACGAACTAATGAAATATGGACTAGACAAATGGACAGTGAGGTGGACTGAAAACTGGCTGAACTGCCGGGCTCAGAGGACTGTGATCAGCAGCACAAAGTCCAGCTGGAGGCCAGTCAGTGGCGTACCCCGGAGGTCAATACTGGGGTCAGTACCATTTAAGATCTTCACTAATGACGTAGCCATGGGACAGAGTGCACCCTCAGCAAGTTTGCAGCAATACAAAACTGGGGAGGAGGGGCTGATACACCAGAGGGTCGTGGTGTCATTCAGAGGGACCCCAACAGGCTGGAGAAGTGGGCAGAGAGGAACCTCGTGAACCTCATGAGTCCTGCACCTTCGAGAAGACTCAAATTGATCCTTCTCAGTGTGTATAAATATCTGAAGGGAGGGTGTAAACCAGATGAAGCCAGACTGATGTGCAGCAACAGGAGGAGAGGCAACGGGCACACACAAACATAGGAAATTCCATTTAAACATTAAGGAAAAAAAACCCCTTTTACTGTGAGGGTGGTTGAACACTGGAACAGGTTGTTCAGAGAGGCTGTGGAGTCTCTGTCCTTGGAGATACTTCAAAACCTGCCTTGGCACAGTCCTGGGCAACCTGCTGTAGTTGATGCCAGTCGAGGGAGGAAGGTTGGGTGCCATTAACTCCAGAGGTCCCTTCCAAGCTCAGCTCTTCTTTGGTCCTGTGAAGTGCTGTGGTAGGAAAAACTCGCAGATGATGAATGTGCTTATGGGCGATCTAGCAAAACATCTACCATGGAGCTCTTTCTAGATTGTATGTGACACCAGTTCTTGACGCTGTTGCCCTCCTAGTATGTGACTAAGTTTTACGCTGAAGGCTAATAGAAAAGGAACTTGCTTCAGTATCGTTGCCTTCGGGTATCAAAACGTTTTCCTCAAAAATGTGGAGCTCACATATGAATTCTGAACATGTCTAAAGCAAGCAAACAGGCTAATGATGGTTTTTAAAAAAAATTTCGTAAAAGAAAATACCTTTTTTTTGTCTCCTCCTTTCGCTTTGGTTCCTGCCAAACTAAGTACAAGTGACAACTTTGCTTCTCTTGCTGGTCTTAAAATGCCTAGAGACAGCATAAAATATATCCATATGGCACTGAGTACTTAGATCAGTGGCACAGCAGATTTTTATCCAGTCATCCTTCAATATCGGGCTGTCAGCTGTAAAAATCAGTTTTCTTCATAGTGTGGCATTTGAGTCTTGGTGGATTGGTTCTATAAAAGGCAGAGTCCTTGAGAGGAGTTGCTGCTCTGCTTGTTGAAGGCAATTTCTCATCCATTTTGAGTCATTCAAGAATACGTATGTGAGGCTTAGCACGCGCTTAGCATTACATCACCGCGTGTATCATGCTACAAGTGTAGCTTATGCAGTGGGTCGAGAGCTGCCGCGTCACAGGCACCGAGGCTGGCCAAAGCAGGATTTGGCGTTGGCTTGTTGAGAACAAGTGAAGAACGTATTAAGGGTGCCCTGGCAGGTGTTGTGCCAAAGGACCTAGCTGCTGGGATGTTCTGCAAACAAGCGTTTCCCGGGATCCACGGGGCCACCGTTGTAGCCTGGGCTTGAGAGAGAGACTCAACAGCCAGCTGGAAGCACGGTATCTTCCACGCCTTAAGTTACATCCTAGGACGTGTCTTCAGTGCCTCCTGTTTGTTTGTGTGTCAGCTTGCATCTTCTTGAGTGGTGAAAATCACGATAGTGTTCCATAGTTCATCTCTGAGCTTTTTTTAGTGTTAAGAGCAAGAGGTTTTGTTGGGGAAGGGAAGTCCGACTTGAGAGGTCAGAATGAGAAGCGAGGCTGGTACTGGCTCTTTTGCCAAATGTGTGCAGAAAGCTGAAACAGAGTGCCCGATAGAAACTAGACTGGAACAATTTATATTACATAGTCAGAAATAAGATGAAAACTTTTTGCACTTAAAGAAAATGAGAACAGTCTTCTAATAGCTTTCCCTGCCTAGCTACGTGATCTCTGTTCTGGAGGCTGAGACATTAACAGTATGCAGCTAGGTTTAAACCTAGGAAGTGTGCATTCCTATCCAGATATTTAACCTAATTTAAGGCTGTGAACTTCAGAGTTGGGACATAACCCAATCCTGAACTGTTTGGCATTGGAAACGTTTTTCTTTCCTTCTGAGGAGAGTGTATCCTGAAGTTCTGCAAAGGTTTTCTGCATCAAGTTGTATTGGCTTTTACCTAAAGACAAGGTAGTGGGTGTAGAGTTTCATGGAGTTTTGTGTCCCTCTCCCATAGTAATATGAGAGTGTTTAAAAAAAAAAAAAAAGTACAGGGAGCAGAAGTCTGACACAAATTAGTTCTTCTATTAATGCAGATGAAGAATCTCTTAAGTTCCCTTGAATATATTCACGTTTGTTTTGTGGCAGTTTTAAGGGAAACTTCCTCCTGGAGCATGATACTCTCGGAATTTTTCTTCTGTTAATACTTGTGCCAAAACCTCTTGCAGGTTCCTTCTGGAGGACAGTCGCTACAGCCAAGACAGCTTTTCAGTCCTCGATTCCACCAGCCTTTGCTTCAGCCCTGGTCCCTCAGATTGAAGGGCGTAAAATATATGTGCATGTATCGGAATAAATCATCTGCTAACTGCAGGGTTTGACTAGTGAATGAAAATCTTCCTCTTTGATGGGCAAATAAATAGCTAGGTTCTCACTAACAAAGTGTATCAAAGGTTGTGTTTTAGCTCTCGAGCTATCAAAGGTGTTTTTGCTCTCGAGCCAGGATCCTTTCCTGCTGAAATCTGAGCTCTTCAAAACAGAGCTGGTGGTTTACTTAGCAAGAATGGAAGAAACCAGAGTGGAAGAATTGTAATGTTACTTTAAGCTAAGTAACAGCAGCGGTCAAATGAAATAGGCCTCACTGGGCACACCATCAGCCAGACCCTGGCAAAAGTGTTTCGTAGGTCAGAAAAGCATCTTAAACCTCAGTTCCTTTTGTCTTGGGTGAAGTATCGTGGTGCAAGCCAGGTCTGGCCCCTTCCAGTTGGAGACTGACACAGTGTACGTTCTCTTCGGAGGTACTCGGAAACAAAAAAATTAATGAGGTTTTCAGGCTAACGTGTTTTTTTCATAGTCATCTTGTTTTATAAGGCAGTTACTGAAGTGTTAATCGTTCTGTTACTGGTTGTTGTAGATAAGGAAGTAATTGGTCCCTTTTTTGTAAATTATGGAAATACTTGACAGGGAAGAGCAGTTGGCCAAACACCAGGCATGAGAGTGCTTGTTTGCGGGGGTTATTGCCTGGAGAGAGCGAGTGGAGATAAACCCCCTTTGCTCTGCTCTGACATCTGGATCGCGGTAAAACTGCATTTCCCCTTTGCTTTTGAGGAGGCAGGGCATGTCTAACAGCAAGGTCTCAAACGCTGGCGAGATTTTTTTGTGTAATTTTCAACGTCACCTGAAATGCGTATGCATCAGTTTCTGTTAGAAGCCATTGAAAAGTTCATCTTTGAATGGCTGCGGTTGGGGAGAAGGGTTGAATCTTGGTCTCAGGAATGACGAACAGCTTTAGGGGTGTCTGCTGTTTTACTTTAATGACATTTAACCACGTCGATGGATTTAAGGAGTTGCAAATTTCACTGACTTCTTGGGGCTATAACAAAAATCAATAATCGATATTTTTGCAGTAACTCTTCAAAATCCTTCAGGGAGATCATATGTCCCCCCAGTCTCTGAAAGGCAACGCACTGAGTGTAACAGCAGCAGATGCGAAGTGCAGGAGTGTTGTATCTTTTTCATATACTCAGTGCTTAAAATGGTGCGAGTGTGAAAATTGACTTGCTTCCTTTCTTTGTGTCCCTATTATTGTACCATGTGAGAAGCTGCAGATGATATCAGCCGTTCACATAATAGCTTTATGTGTGTTCATCTGCTAGGTAGGTGTCATTCCTCGTTATATCATGCCATTTCACTCTACTCTGTTGCTTTCCTTCCTGCTGTTCTGCACCAGACAGTCATAAATATTCATGCAAACTTCCTACCGTCCTTTTAGGCTTGTGTACCTAGCTTATGGTCTGTTCTGATTTCTAAACGCAGGCTTTTCCTTGACACTGGGGCTGTCTAGTGAGCTGAAAGGCTGCTGTGATGTTCCAGTTTCTGGTTTGTGAAGGTGCTAATTCTGAGGTCAATTATCATATCGGTCATTTCACTGATTCATTTGTCAGATGCCGTACCTCAAAATTCATCGCCATCTTGTATAGAGCCCTTTTTATTTTATTTTATTTTTTAAACTGGGGTAATAGTGTTTCTGGGCTTCTGGGAAGACCTTACAATTCATATGAAAAGGTGATTTATTAAGAGGATCAGAAAACTCAGCACCTTACCTGAAAAAGAAATGCAAGATGGGCATCACATCTGAGCCAGAGGATTGGGTGTTGATGTACGTTTACACTGTGTTCAGGGCTTCAAGGTTAGTAGAGATGTTGTGAGTCTGTGTAATAACTAATATTATGACTTGGGATGGAAAAGAAGGGTTGATATGCTTGATATGGCTCAGGGTTACCTTGGGCTTCCACAAGTCTCTTGTATCTCCAGGTTGGTTGATATTTGTAGAGTTACTATTTTTATTGAAGTCATTAAAAGTTAGTCTTTGGCAATGGTCAGTTATTTTGTCAGCTGGTGACTGACAAACCTAGTAGAAAACGTGAAAACGCCAAATGCCTCTTTTCCCCGCAGGTCACTGGTTAAGGCTGGACAGGCTGCTGCGAAGGGAGTGAACTTGCCCTGTGGGAAATCTCAGCTGGGAACTCCCAGGGACTTGTTTGGGTTAAAACTCCTGATAACAAGTAATACCTGGTCACTCCAAGCTGACACAAAGTATAATGTGAACGGTCCCTTTCAGCACTGGAGCCCATAAGGGCAGTTTTTTTCTTTTTTGTTTTTAAGGTAAAGCATAGAGGGGACCTGAACTGTGAAAGATGATGCATCTCCTCAAAGACAGGTAGAATTATAGAAGAGAAAATCCTGACAAATCTTAAACTCATGAATTTTAATGTTTCACCTGTGTTTTACTGTCCTGATCTGTCACTCTGCTTTAATTTGGGGAGGAAAAGGAAGAGAGAAGGAGGAAGAGTCGGATCAAGGTGCTGTTGATGGCAGCTTGAGCCTGCCTCTTGCTCCCCCACCTCCAGTTGTAGGATGCAACTTAGTGCTGCTATGTAAACTTACCTCCTTTCCTCCTAGTTGCAAGCCAGCGAGTCTCAAATTCAGAGCTGTAGACTATTGGCAGTCCCTGTGGGCAAAGTAATTGATCCAGTACCATATCAAGCAGTTCTCGATAGCTTTTAATTATTAAAAAAAGAAAAGAGAAGCTTTGTTATGTGTGGGTGGGTGGTGACCTGAGAAGAAATTAAGGATTGGCAGTGGTTCATTGGCCCAGAAAGGTCGAGCGCAGTTGTTTGATGTTGTTATTGATTGTGTCTGGCTTTCTAGAATTGCTTTCCTATGTAGGATGCCATAAAAACTGCGTAAACTGCCAAAAAAACCTTCCCATCTGGTTGGGGCTTTTCCTGATGATGGACCAAAACGCATGCTGAACCTTCAAAGAAATACATAACTACTGAAATGTTTTTCGTCGGCAAGTTAGCCGCAGATTCTCCCTCGCCCGTGGTTCCTGTCTAGTGCAATAACGTAGCTGCTAGTTTCATTTGTCCAAGAGCTCGCAGCTACCGTCGGACATGGCAATACTGCTGGGAGGAGATTCACTGGACTCGCTAGTCAGGCCGCTCGAGGGTCCTCTTTGCTGGACTCCTCCTGAAGCTGACGGATTCACTGTAGACACTTTAATTGCTTTTGCTGGTCTTTGTGTCTGTTTGATCTAGGCTGCAAGCTTTAGTCTATTCATTGGTTTTAGATGAATATCAAAAATAGCAAAATCATAGAAGTGAATTACCTCTGTTCTCTGGGATGAGGGAAATAAAAATATATTCATGGTAGAAAATGATGGAACATCTCAAATTACTAAAACTTTTATTAAAAGCTGCTGTTTTTCTAGGTCTTGGGGTTTTTTTCCTCTTAACTCTCTGCACGTTTGAAGTTAAGATTCTAACAATCTTAAATTTCTTCTCCAAGAAGCAAATCTGTGTAAAAGGACAAAGTAAAACTTCCAGCCTAATTAAAAATCTAGATTGTGAATAAATTATCTTAAATGGTTGAAATGGTCTCTCTTTTGTTGGTATATAAAGAAGCCATTGCTGCTTTGGGGTAAAGCAAGAACCGCTGAAGTCGTGCTGAGGTGGCTTGCACTTTTTTTGCGGTGTCAACAGTACAAAATGCTCCTATTTCCTCGAGTCGATGGCAGCAGCCAGTCAGTCCCAGAAACAGGGCTGGAAGGGCATCCTGCAGCCGGTTTTATCTGTGGTAGCCGAAACATATTTGGAAAATGTGTGATAATTGTGCATTTGATATTACCTGTTGCAATAATAAAATAGTGACTAAAATACAGTCACTTCTTTTTACTGAAAATACCTGAGCTTTTTTGTAACCAGATTTTGTATTTTTTAGTTGTAACCAAAGCTACATATTGCGAGTAGAATTAGGCATGTATTTCAAGAAGTTTTATTCTTTGCAGTTTTTTTCTGGCTTTTTTTTTAGATATACTGGACACTGACAGATACAAAGTATTGGATCAGATAGCCCTTTGGTCTGATCTCATCTGGCACCTTGCATCAGGAGAGAAATGGCAGAATAAAAGAGGCTTGACAGCAGAGCAGAAGTGAAATCAATGAAAAATACCTCAGGGTAAAAAAAATTTCATGATTATGGCATTGAGTTAGTGTAAGGGGTTAGACCACATGAGCTCTCCCTGGACCTCTGCTCTGCGCGACTGGATTTGATGCTATCTTCCGAGCTCCTCAGCTTTGATTATGAATGAACTTAATCTTATTGGGAATTTGTTAGATGAATGCAGTCGGCTGGCTCTGGCAGGGTCTTCAGCATAATGAATGAGTTTTGTTCATTGCTTTGGGGGGGACTGGGTAAAATTTCCATAGCATGACAGTGAAGGATAGAGGAGGATTATAAAAAAAAAACACACACACAAATAAACCCCTGCTTTAATCACTTTAATTTCTGTATTAAGAATTCTGGCTGACGTATCTAAAAATAATTTTCTTGAGTACTGGTTCATACAGATCACTAAGTCAAGTATGAACTTCCCCCTTTTGGGGGCTGCTTTGAAAATAAAGCCCTGAAAATGCTTTTCACGCATTCGTGATTCAGTACATTGTTTTTAGCTGTGCTTTTTCCTCTTGTTGCCTTGGTGTTTTTCTCTAGCTCTGGACTAGCCTGTTCTCTTATCTCAAGCATTTGATTTTTTTTTTTTTTTTTTAAATGTCTGAATTTCCATGGTTCTTTCGTGTATGGACTCTCAAGTATCAGCAAAGCACGTGACTGTGAAACTTGGTTGGAGGCCAGCAGCTGAAGTATCTTTGGCTTCACGGGGAAAAAAAAGGCTGTTCCTTGTGAGCACCTCGATTCCTGCCGGTTAAGCTATGTTGTGGTGTGTCCCAGGAAAGAAGTATCTTCAAAAAACTCCCATTGAAGATGATGATAAGCTGCCTAAATTAGGAAAGGAAATTGTAGTGTCACTGGGATTTGTCCCTTCACCGCGTGTCCTCCAAGAGGCCTTGCAAAGGGAAGGGGAAACTTTGGGATTACACCCTTTGTTTCTGGTGACGAATGACCTTCTCATCTGGCGTCGGCAGGAGGCAATTTGTATTGCCTAGCAGGCCTCCTCCCTGCCTGGCTCCCACACGAGTCTCCCCTGTGACTCGTTACAGCACGGAGCACTGCCAGCGGGAGCCCATCGCCTGCGTCCTGCATGTGCTGGCACCGGGGACTTGTTGGTACGCCCTATTCATCAGTGGCGGTGGCTGCTGCCGGACGCGCACGTCACCAGCGCGCTGTCCTGCTCGGGAGGCTTCGCGTGCTCTCCCAAGAAGCAAGATGAGCGACCTTGAAATCTCTCCAGTAACTGCTGTCAGATCAAAGTTGCTCGAACTATGAGATTAGTGTATTGATTTCGTCTTGTAGATGAATGCGCTTTCTGAAATAAGTGCTAGGCGGTGGCTCAAGGCTTGCAGACAAAGAGTATCGATCCAGTTGACTCAATTAGCTGCTGCAGGCTTTGGATATGGGCCCGCGTAGTTAATGGCAGCTTAGCTGATAGAAACTTCACACGTTAGCCGCTCAACTCAATTATGTGTCTCACATACTTTGCTGCTGTTATCACCGATTCAGTGGTTGATTTAGAAAGATACTGGTATTTGGACATCTAGTTATGCTTCTGCGACGAGGCAGTTGTCAAACCTTTCCTTTTAGGACTTTCCTATTGTGCATATCGTTTAGGCTAGCCTACTTCTTGTCCCGTAGGGTGCTGAAAGCATTGTGATTTACCAACATAAATGGAGTTGAATGCTTCTACGTACTGCCTTCTACAGTAAAACACTTCTTTCCCTCTCCCTCCCGCAGGATAAAAAACATCATGCAGACCTCATAGAGTGTTTTAAGTTCTTTGCTGTTTAGGTTTAATGGTTAAGAAGATGAGTTAAAGTGGCAGCCTGCGGAGTAGCTAGCTCAGTATGGAAGCCACCAGCTATCTCTAGGTCCAGACTTTCCCAGAGCTGCTACAGCTGAAGACGACCATCCAAGCAAGTAAGAGAGGGCTATACACTTAAATCCCCATTGGAGTCAGTGCACACTGATAATCTGTGCCCTTGTTTAAG
Source organism: Dromaius novaehollandiae (assembly GCF_036370855.1). Lineage (NCBI taxonomy): Eukaryota > Metazoa > Chordata > Aves > Casuariiformes > Dromaiidae > Dromaius > Dromaius novaehollandiae. The sequence goes on along the minus strand of NC_088098.1, from coordinate 217,135,325 downwards.
CAGTGGTACCTGAGCTGCAGCTGCATGCATAGGAACCGGTTAATGTTTGCTTTCTGTTTTTGTTGAATTGGAAGGACTGGCTTGCAGGAGTAGAAAACTCTTCTCATGAAACCCACGCCCCTCCTGTTGCTCAGATAGCGGCAGAATAGAGGAGCTTCCAGAACTGGTGTTCAGGTGCAGTATTGGAACAAAAAAAACCATTTTTTTGGTTAAACACTTACTTTCTTACCTTTCATTGCTTCAAAAAATCCTCGGATGCTTTGTGTGTAAATCCCTACGATGGAATGACATCTGACCTCAGCTCTGCATGCCGAGAAACGAAGACTCCACTACTTTTCCATTTATTTCAGAGTTCAATGTCCTTCCCAGTTTATAATCACATGCCTTTTGTGGTAGGAATTTGTTTGGACTCAGCTTTTAGCTGTTAAATCTATGAGGAAGGAAAAAAGAGGCTAGAGACCACTTTTTCCTTGCTGCTTTATCAGTCACCTTTCAGTCCTTCTGTGAACTGTGCAAGCTGAGCTCTTTCTCAGCTCTTGAATTGTTTTAAGTTGTTTTTTTCCTCATTTCCTGTAAATTAGCCTTAAATACGTCTAGCAGCACTTCCTTCAGTGTTCCAGCCAAAGCTATGTCCTGAGATAAAAACAGAAAATAAAACACCACCATTCTCAGTATTCCTGCCCTCCCCTCCTCCCCGCACTGATTTTTCCAGGGATAATGTTAACGTTTTTTGTCCCAGCAGCATAGAAACATTTTGGCCTAAAGGATGTTGTATGGTACTGCATGGCCAACTAATGTCTTGGACGTACTTGCACTGAAGTTGTACCAAGAGATTAATTTGCAGGCTCTCCCGAATTGATTCCGCCTTCGAATTTAATAGAAAGTAAATAAAAATATGTAACAGAATGGGATTCAAACTCTGCTGTGTACCCTCATTCAATAAATTGGCAATTCAATAAATTTGGCAGTGTTTGGGGAAAGTGGAATTAAACCTGTAAGCAGCTAGTACTAGTACTAATGTGACAAGGTGCCCATGGCCGTATGTAAGAACCTTGTTTGGGAAAGAGATGTCTTCAAGCTGGAGTGAATTAAGACACTTTATCCAGTTGTGGGTTGCAGCAGATATTTAAATTTAAGCAAGCCAAGCTGCACCCTATTTCCCCCTCTACCTCCCCTTTTGTGTGCATGAGTGAAGGCACAGTGCGGAAGCTCAAGGAATAAAAAATATAAATTTTAGTGTTTCTAGAGTGAGATCGTGGTGCGCAGTGGGAAGGCAAATATTGCTAGATTTCAAAATGCTCTGAGCGTGTTCTTCAGGGCTGTGACTAGCAAAGCATGTTATTTTATGGGGTTGATTACTTTCTGGAAGTGCAAGGGGAATGTAAATTTATTTGCTCTGCAGCAGTGCCTATGCGAGGAAAAAACGGCTTGTTCGTGGTGCTGCCAAGCCATTCCTAAGTTTTATGACAGGCGCTGCAGCGGGAAGGTATTGGATCGGCTCATCTCTGTCCCTTGGGGATAGTCGCTGTTGCTCTTTCTAGGGTGAAATCCTCCCCCCCCTTAATGCTTGTGGCTGTTTGTCCCGCACCAGCCTCCCGCTCTTGTTCCATAAATCCCCAGGATAAATCCTGAGCACTGGGTTCAGGAATCCTGCCTCTCTGGGATGCGTCACTTCCAAAAAATCTACCCCTTGAAGGGAATATTTGCTTTGTCTCTGCAAAGGCACCTTTTATAACATTGTGGGAAACCCGATTATACCTATGGATTTGGAATGGATTTAGAAAAAATTAACATGTAGTGATTCTCCAAGAGCAGTATGTGTCTCCTGCCCAGCCCTGGAAATGCAGGTATGGTCGGACATTTTCTTGCAGCTCTAGATGGAGCAGAAGATGTTGCAGACCCTGCAGACTGTTTGCTACCACCTTTCTGCCGGAAACTGTTCTCTTCATGGACGAGCTGCTCCCTAATACGCTTCATGCTGCAACAAATGAGACACGCTGACGTGGTTTTCCCTGCCGGCTTCGTGGTGGGAGACTGCAGATTCAAGCTGAGGGGTTTCTTGTTTGTTTTGCTCTTTAAAAAAACAGCTGGAGGTGATGAATTTTTGAACAGCTTCAGCTGTTAGCTAGATGAGCTACGTACAGTTAAGGGTATTTAAACAAACATGTTGAGATGAGGCAGCTTCGGAGGTTCTGGTTCCTGTATATTCTTGCTTGTCCGTTCTAGGCGAGGATGACGTGGAATAGGAAAAAATTATCCATAAGGCATGAGTTATGCTTTGCCCCAGCTCAGCTGTATCTTGGTTCTTACAAAGTGTAGCAAGGAGCTGTTGTGACGATGATTATTTTAAACCGAACCTCCTATTGCTCTTCTTTTAAGGTAAATGAGGTTACGGGGTAGTCCGATACCTGGCCAGAGTGCTGCAAAAGCAGAGTTACTGATACACGCAGCGTATGTAGGTCTTGATTGTGAAATGAGAGGTTTGACATGAGTTAACATACCCGAGGTTTAATTTGACCAGGTTGAGTGGCAATTACTGAGATGTGACAGCATCATAAATGGCCTTGGTATGCTAGAGACCGGCCAAAGGGAAGGTTTTGCCGTGGTTTTTTGCGCCGTCGGGTGTGCCCACGTATACTGCACTGACACCTTCTGCTTGCAGTGCTGATTTGCTCCGGATGCTGAAAAGCCCTTCGTGCCGACACGAGGCGGACTCAAAATGGCAAATACGCCAGTCGTGAACAGCAGCCGTCCCTGGGGCGGATCGTGGCATGGGGATAATGGACATTATACCACATGGTGGTATCGCAGCCCGAAGGGAGTTGTTCAGGACGACCTCCCTCCCGTTGGGGCCAAACGACCAAGTTCGTGATGCCCTTGGACTGAATTAAGGTGAAATGACACCAGCCAACCAGTTTTAAGATTTATTAACACAGAGATAAGGCATGTGGTCAAATAGGATCAGCTAGCTAGACAAGTCCCGTGCCACATGTTTCAAACAGATTCAACAAAGGAGAGGGAAAAAGAGAGGGGGGAGAGAGAGAGAAAAGATATCACCACCCGTGGATCCAGCGTTGTCCCGTTGGTCCTCTTCCTTTGGGAGTCTCAGCAGTGGGGGGGGGGTTGCTTCCGTCTGGTGGTAGGTGGGTCCTCTTCACACAGCTCGAGTTGGATACCTCCGAAGAGGGGCCCCGAACAAAGAAATCCCTGGACAATTATACCTTCCAGTCTAAGCTCTCCACCCCACCCGCGGTAGTTTGGACCAATAGTAATTTTCTGGGTCTGGGGTCTCCTGCTCCTTACTGGATCTCATCCTCGTTCCTAGGCAGGCTGTTTTCTGCTGCAGTTTCTTCCACAGGTGTGTCTCCATTCCTCGGGTTCTGCTATTGTCTCTCAAGGTCCTGACAAAGAGATGGTAACTCCAGCAATTAGCACTGTTTCAGATGCAAATTGCTGGTAACTCCCTTATCATTCCCGCCTGCACCAGCTCTGGGGCCCTTTCTCACCGAACTGTAGGGAGTGTGGCCTAAGGCTTCAGCAAATTTAGCCACTCATGCCAAGCACGTTTTATAGAAGTTGTGCTAAAAACGGACAATGATTTACAGTCCAGATCCCAAAGTCTCTGCCCGATTGTGGTCTCGTTCAGTGCAGGCTCGGTGTGTCCAGGGTGGTCGCAGGGAGACCATCTCGGGGGTCGCAGCAGCCCAGTCTGCCAGGGACAGATGGCTTGTTTGGGGTTATGGCCTGCCTGCACCCCATGCACCAAGAAATGTTTAAGGCAAAAAGATTCATTCATTGGTCCGCCACAGGTGGTATGCGGAGTGTGGTATTGAGGAGATCTGTAATAAAACGTAGTCTAAAGTGACATAGCTCTTTCAGTTCGTAAAAGAAATCGGCTATCTTGTTAACACTTTGCTGCAGAGGTTTTCAGACCCATTCTGTTTGTTCATGTAATTCAGCTAAAATTTCTGAATGACTTGGTGGAAACTGGAACAGAGGAAAAAGAATCAGTTTTGGCTTGAAACATGAATATTTAAAGTGTAAAACTGATGCTCAGGAATGATACGGGAACCTGTCTTTTTTGGAAAAAAATGTGTGCACTGGTGACTCTGCAATTGCAAAGTCAAGTGCGTGCTCTTTCTCCTGTGGGAAGCTTAGTTTCCCAGTGCAGATCCGTGGGACTCGATGAGTAAAACTCCTCCTGAAACCGCTTTGAACTTGTTTCAAACTTGCACTGAAATTTGTTCCTTGAACCTTTTTTTTCTTCTTTTTCTTTTAGTCGGGAAGACTTCCTTGATCACCCGGTTCATGTATGACAGCTTTGACAACACCTACCAGGTAAATTAATCCATCATACTGTCTTCTGTAAGGTCCCTCTATTACGATGTCTTCCATTGCAGGACGAATCTGTTTGACTGCAGTGAATAGGAGTAGGTACGTCAGCCAGATTCTTAACTGCTGAATCTCCAAAGCTTTTTAGTTGAAAAACCTTTCAAAATAGCATTTGTGTTACGTTCTGCTGAAGTAGCTTCTACGCTACTTGTGGCAGGATGGTCTGTGGTTTGAAAGGATAGGCCTCTTATGCACTTCTAAGTGATATCAATTAAGGCTACCAGGTTTTTTTCAGCGTTTGCTACCAGACCATCACAAACCAAATGTATCTGTGGGGAAAATCTAGCAGGTGCTAGGCTCTTCTAAAAATAATAGTGATAAAGCTGAGCCCCAAGAGGTTCTGTAGTGGAGTGAAGAGGCACTTGTGGAGTGTAGGACCGCGCGTAGTTTAGGACGCTATTTTATGCTGCCCTCGGAAACAAAGACCACAAAACTTTAAACGAGGCTGGGATTGACAAGAGGGGCCGGAGGCAGTGGTCGTCTCTTATTCTCTTGGCCCTGCAGCCCCTCGCTGTGTAGCGTTTGCTGACAAGTCAGTTGAAGCTGAGCCAAGCTGTTAAATTCTAGGGGAGCAATTATTGTTGCTAACCCGCAAGTTCTGGGATAAGCCTGAGACGACAGCAATTTATAAAAGTACACCATGAAGCCAAAAATGGGTCTTCGTCAAACAAAAGCATGTTTCATGAGTTATTTACAGTTAGTGACGTTCTGTGTATGCTAAACTGAGAAAATCTGTTCCCTGAAGAATGTGGAGGCATTTTTGGGGGTGGGGAGGAGAAGGTAATAAAAAACCCAGCTGTGACTTTTCTGTCACTTAGTGTCTATCCAAATATCTCTTGTTTAAGTCTCTTTACCCATTAATGATTTTCTTCCTGTCTCTTCAGTAGTTTTTCATTGCTGCTGCTAGGCAAGTTGGACAGAATGAGATGCAACTTCTCACTTAATGACAGGAGAAGCAAAGCTTCTATGGTGTAGGAGGGCTAGAGTACACATCATTGCTCCCTTGGGAGCAAACATCCTTTCAAATTCTACCCACTGTAATTACATGGACATGTGAATGCAGTTTTTATTTAATCTGTTTTTTTCCCACAGTATTTTTCTTTCAGGTCTACTCCTTTTCTCTGTGGAGCTTACGTCCCAGTTTTTTCTTGAAGAGGTTTGACCCTCTGTGCTGTATGATAATATAGATGTCTCCATGGGAAGCTGGTCTGACAAATACTAAATGATTGCAAAATGGATGAGTGGGACTTAAAACAGTGAGAAATCTTAAGGGCTTGCAAGATGGCTTCAATTTACCTATCATCAATGCATTTCTAGTTTGAGTATTAATATACTTTGTATGGTGTCATTCATCCAAAGACCTCTATTTTACTAAAATCATGACTGAGATAGAGAAATGTGTCCTATTTTTATATAGCTGGAAGAGAGAATGCGTCATAAGTTTAAGTGATTTGGCCAGAATTGCATGACATGTTAGTGGTCAAGCCAGAATATAGATTTCATGCCCAGTATTATTTAGAGAGCTCTTAAAGCCAAGGACTTGAATGATAATATATGTCAAGCTGTATACATGGTTAACTGTAGCTGTATGTTAGCTGATGGGTGATTTGTTCTTTCTGGACATTTCTGATAAATTTTGAATGCATAGTTTCTGAAAGCTGCTGCCACCTATCATTTGAAAAGGGTTTCGCATGCTCAGCTGGTGAAAATGGAAAGCTGCTGTTTAATAAAATCAGTGCTACTCATTAGTTTTCTTTTGCTTAGTACTAGATAAGAGGTAATTGGATGTTGCCCGTAGCTTATTAATAAGTTGTTTTCATGAAAGCAGCATTTGTGAATCAACCGAGAACTCCCTGTACTTCGTTGAGGAGTCCTAAACACCAGAAATAAAATTGTGCCATTGGTACTGTGTATTTTACCAGGAATGACTCCTCTCTGTGGAAGTGCTGGGAGAGATTTTCCTTGCTCTGTGGCACTGTATATTACGTATAATGAAAGACCAACAGCAGCAAACACATGATGATTCTACCTCTGTTATGCAAGAGGAAGATTTTAGGCCACGCTTTCCTTTAGCTTCAGCCTTCTGTAGAAGGAGAGAGGACAGGGCTGAGTTAAGGCCCTGGCCTGTGACTTGAAAGAAAACTTGGGGTTTAGTTCTTGCTTTGCCTCAAGGCTTCCTTGCATGGTCTTGGGTAATTCTGTGTTAGCAAGTCGAGTCTGTAAAATGGTGTAACGACACTTCCTCGCTGGGCAGTAGTGTTGCGAAGATGGATTAAAAAGCGCTTTGATATGCGTACGCACAACCCCATCTGTAGTACGGTGCACTTGGGCTTGCTTGTTCTGCTTGTGTTTTTTTAAATTTGCAATTGGGCCTTGCGGTACTTCACATCTTGTTCAGAACCTGCCTAATTTGTTTGATCTATGCATTGCACAGCACTTTGCAAGTGGAATAAACCTGCCTTTGTCATAATTATGGTAGTTATCTCATGCCCATGTATCTTTTTCCCCATCCAAAAGTCCCCTCATACTTTGCACAGCTTTTCCATGTAACTGGTCTGTAGATACCACTGCAGCTTGAGTAAACCAACCTTTTTTGCTCCTCTTGTAAAAATTGTGACACAATGCCTCTTTGTAGTTTATTTTAGTAAAAGTTTGGATTTGTAGAATGGCTGAATCCTCTCCTTGACTTCTGCTCTTGCTGCTGCTTTTTATCATCATGATACGCTTAGAAGACTGGACAGATGGACAAATGTGTTTTGCTGTAAGTTCATTCCACGTAGTTCTCAAAGATTGTGATGGCCAAGATCAAGCGTAGAAAGGGTGGCAGGCCCGTTACTTTCATGCTGCAAGAAGTCTGGTCAGTACAAATATATCTTTATTGCCAAGACGTAATATGTGTTTTGTTCTTGGCCTCTCTGTTTCCTGTAGCTGGAGCGTTGGGATGCAGGAGCCTCGCTGGTCGCTCAGCATTTCCACCAGGCTTGCAGAGACTTTGTATTGCGGTGAGGGGGCTTCAGAGCTCTTGCTGCTGCTGTGCAGCTGTGTGGGAGGAATGGCACGAGGTTCAGGCTGTGCAGCCCATCTTCCAGCTCTTTCTGAAAGCTGAGAAAACCTGTTGAGCCTCCCAGATTTGCAGTCAGCCAGAACGGGATCCTGGTATATATGCTGCAAGGTCTTAATGGGTCTGGTAGCTTTTCTTTTTTCCCCCTCTGTAAAGGGAAATCAAATAGATACAAGGGAGAGCAGAAACATCTTTGAGGCAGTCTTCAGAAGCGTTGCCTTCACGAGAACAATAGCACACATGAGCAGAACGAAGCATATTGTTGCACCAGTCTGTTGAGGCCTCTCCCCTCATGCCTTTTCAGCGGCACCTCGCCGAACTGGTAACACCACTGTTCTGGATGGCAAGTGAAAAACCCTGGGCAGCCATGCTGAGACCCTCTAGTATTTATCCTTCTCTGTCTCTGGTACTCCAAAATTGCTGTCCTCATCCAGCTAGGAGAGTTTTTCTCATGCATTATATTTAGCTGCAAATGGAAATTCAGTTGGATTGTTCAGTTCTAGGCGTTTTTTTTTCTTTTGCAGCTCGTTTTCATGTATTGATCATGAACTGGCTGGCTGCATTCTTTTTTCTTACCACCTGAAATCCATGGCCGAGTACAGAGAATTAATTATGGGGAAATATACTGAGGAGATGATATAAACCCAACAATTCAGAGCATATACAATAAAATAGAATAGACTCTCCATTAGACATCCCTGCTTCCCTACTCCAAAACAGTTAAGAGGTTGGATCAGGACTCTTTGCCCTAGCTGAGAGGATTATCCATTATCTGTGTGGTGTGTGTGTTTATTTAGTAATTTTTCATTAAACCAATCTGTTATTTGGATCATCTTCCAGGCTCTGTCGACACTGCTGAGTTTCTCTGCTGCTTGAGAGACTCAATACTCTGAAGTCAAGGCAGCCTTATAGCCCCAGTGCATCAGCTCTGTTGTATCCCCAACAAAACAAACTCTTAAAATTTGGATCACTCCCTTAAAAGGGCTTGAAAAGGGGATGAAGGTCTGAGATTTCAGAAGCAGTTCCTGAAAGCACTTAGTTGTGTTTTCCTTTCTCTTAAATATTGGGGTGTTCTCTGAGAAGCTCCCACTGGTGTCTGGCAACTTGAATGCAATCATCTTTCAGAGATATAGGTGTATTAAATGAGCTTTAGTAACCGTTGGGGTGTGTGTGCGCGCTTGCTCTCATGTTGCAGGAGATGCAAAGCTCTCCACCTTCATTTTTAACCTTTTTCACTGAGACTAAAATACATCAAGTTACCTGACAGTTGCAAAGGATGTCATGTGCCAAGATACCCTGGTTCAACTGACGGACGATAGCTTAAGTCTTGGCCCTATATGCACAAAAATCCTTGCTGATATCCATATGACTGTGTGGATTAATTATCCCTAAGCCTAATTTGAGATGTAAGGGGGTTTTGTGTGCTTTAAGATACTGTGCTGGTTTTGGATATTAAGGCAATGCTTATTGAATCTTACTTATAGAGTATGAAATGCTTCAACTTTAAAGTGAGAAAACCCAATGTACTTTTCTTGCAGGTCCAGTATCGGTGCTTAATTCTGATATGGCAGTAATGCTTGCTCCCCCTGAAAATTGCTACAATTGTTTTGGTATTTTATTTAATAGTGTTGTTTTTTTCTTTAAACAGGCAACAATTGGCATTGACTTCTTATCGAAAACCATGTATTTGGAAGATCGAACAGTGAGTAAGATTTTTGTTGTAGTTCTCCGTATACAGTTGGAACCAAGATCAGCATCTGTTACAATTGTGCAGCACAGAGCTCTGAGATCGCTTGGAAGCAAAGACTGAGCCCTCCGTTTACCAGCTGCTTCCAGACTAACAAGTGTTGTGGAGACAGCTCCCTTCTCGGGGGAACTGGGAAATCAGCATTTGGTTCCTCTCCAGCGGTCTCATGAGTGCCATTTTACACGTGGAAGGGGCTAGATAGTCGTCATCCTATTCTGAAGAAAGATGAGATAGGGTAGTTTGGGGAGTAGATTATGGTGGGAATTTGGAGAAGGGGACCACACTTACCCCCTTTGGTTTTTGATGCTTCAAGAGGGAAGGATAGACTACAGATTGAGTCATGTATAAAGTTGCCAGTTTGCATCCAGCTCAACAGCTCTTAAGATTACTGAAGTAGAAAAAGTTTGTCTTCAGTAATAGTCCACAAATATGTACTTGTTTGCTTGGCTTAGTGCAGTTCCAGCTTCTGAAATGAAATCAGTGCTTCGCAGAAGCAAGTCTGTGGTTTAAAATTAGCTCAGATCCTTAATTAAGAAATTCAGCCCTGGAGCTATTTGCAGGAAAAATTGTGCAGTGCTGCATAAGCTTATGGTATTGGATAAACCCACAATAAATATGATTGCATTAAAAGTGCTTGGGTAATGAGATGTTCTTTCCATAGCAAAACCGGCCCTTGTGCATCTTTCTGTGTATGTCGTTTTTAGTACACTTTGTCTTTTCTTTCAGAATCTTGCTGGTAAGAGATTTTCAGCTTCATCTGCATGCATGTTACCTTGCACTGTGGCTAAGGCTTTAAATATAGAGTAATAACCAGCATTTTATCCTCCTTGAAAAATTCACGTTAGTTAGTTTCTCCAGTGATGTGGCAGCAGCTGAAGACTGTCCCTTTAGAAGGATGGTGTGTCTGGTGTGTTTCTTCAACCAGCACCCATCCTCCAGGCCCCGGGAGGCTACACGCTCGAGTCCTGAGGGAGAACGGCAGCAGAGCATGAAAATCTTGTGCAGGTAGCCTGCAGGTGAATGTTTGCTTTAGTTTTCCTGAGGATCCTCTCAGTTAGAAAACTGAGCAGTCCTATTCCTCCCCTTTTGGGAAGGAAACATTTTTGAAATGCAAGGACAGGGAAAGGCCAAGATAGGTGCACATACACCAGCTTGGCTACTGCTAGAGCTTAGGAGAGATTGCTACAAACAAGGAGGCAGTTTGCTGCTGCTCCCAGTCCCCAGTCATCCCCTGCATGAGCTTATATTTTTATTTAGCTTTTTTTTTTTTCCAAAAAAGTAAAATTTATTTACTCTTTTATTTTTAGTGGCAGTTTGGCTTTTTTAATTTTCTCCCACCCACAGATCAGGTTGCAGCTGTGGGATACTGCGGGTCAGGAACGTTTCCGTAGCCTCATTCCCAGTTACATCCGTGACTCTGCTGCTGCTGTAGTAGTTTACGATATCACAAGTAGGTATATTGCACTGGGTTTGACCTTTTCTTATTTTTCTTGCTTGTTTGACTGATTTTGTTAGGTACGATTGCAATTATGGGACACAGCAGGTCAAGAGCGGTTCAGGAGCTTGATTCCTAGCTACATTCGTGACTCCACTGTTGCAGTTGTTGTTTATGATATCACAAGTGAGTGGGGGGAATTCTGCGTTTCTAATACTGTGCCCCTTTCATCCTCTAGCCTAGCTTTGCATGTCATACCACAGTCATATGCTTGTTCTTCATTCTGGCATGAAAAAATGTTTTCTGTTATTGTAGTCAAGTTTTAAAATAGCCACCTGATCACGGCTGCTGTAATGTATAAACTCTTATAAATGACATTTTTTTTTTTGTAACCCTTTCTTGTCTCGTTCTCCCAAAGCCCAGAGTGCTGGCTGGTCTTGTTGCGCTTTACCCTCTCTCATCTGCTTTTTGATTATAATCTCACCTTTGATGTTTTGTCTCAAAAGCCTTAATTGTGCATTAACCTGAGCTCTCAACTTAGAGCCTTTGCACTGACAGCTGCAGCTTGCTTCACTTCATTGTCCCCCCCGCCAGATCTGGGCATGGGCTGGGGGAAATAAAGCATTAACATTTCATTTTCATTTAAATCGGTCACTTTCACACTTGCGGTATGTAAAACTTCACCACTAAGCCCTTCTCCTTTAACAACTGCTCTTTCATTTCTTACTAAGGTATGTATGTTTTTTGTGAACTAAAATATTAGTGCTTTTTTCAACCCTTCTTTTTCCCCCTCCCCTTGGTCCAGAGACCACTAACTTACTGGCTTTCTGTATTTTTGAAGAACAGAAATCTTGTTATAAGAGAACTAAACCTTTAGGTATTGTCAGTTTTAAACCCGAAATGACGGAGAGCAGTGGTCTAACTCTATACAAATGCAAAAGAGCTTGTCCTTTGATTTATAAATAGTAGAAGATTACAGCAGGAGTAAGGGCTTTACCTATAAAAACTTGGAACAATTAAAAATAACACTTCTCATTTGAGCTAAAATTGCAGGTTGTCTGTGAACTTCAAATTTTTTTTTACTGACCTAGCAAATTCGATATAGCCAAGTAGTGAAGAGAATTAAGACACTGGCAAGTGATCAAGTCTTGACTGTCTGACATACAATATATTACTATGCAGTAGAAGCCATTAAAAAAATTCAATACTTGCCAAAAACTGCTGCAGAGCCCCCTGTATTCAAGTACTGAAAAGTACTTTGGCAACTCGGATACTCTTGTGAGACTAACTGGCAAATGCTAAGCTTAATGGCAGCTGCTGTACAACTCGCATTTCCTTATGGGATGCAGCTTTTCAAATGAGGTACTGTTTCAGTAGATCAGGATAGTTTCCTAAAGTTCTTATTTTGCAGCTTTAAGGGACTTTCAATTAAGAAAAAGTACCTGTGGATGGCTTAAACTTTTATTTCAGGTTCTATGCAAATGATTCTGAAATTATTTTGAACTGAGTGTTCAATGAAACAGGAGTTGCTAGTAATCATTACCTGATGTTTCTTGGAGAAAAGCCTAAAACTATGAAGTAAAAAGTGATTAAGCTGTACAATATGCATAGTGGGTATTAAATACTTAAGCGAAGCCATGAAACTATAGGAACCTCTTGCTGTAGATGCTTAATGTTTCTAAAGTCATGAGCCCTGGAGAGTGAAGGGCGGTGTCACCTTATCCCCTTTCTCTATATGAAGTGATTGTTGTTCAGCTAAATGAAGTTGGAACTAGTCTAAAAAATAGTGATAAGACTCTCATTTTATACATGATCAAAATCAAATTATAGCTCAGTTCATTACAGGTGAATTCAAAGCCAGGGAGGGAAGCACTACTAGCCTGTTTGAAGTTAATGTCAAAACTTTCATGTACTTCAGTGGGGGGGACTTAAGATTTCGCTTGCCGATTCTTCCTCACCCTGTTAAGCCAGTTCCAGAGCACATGAGGCTTTTATTTGAGGCTTACAAGTGTAGTGCTAGTGATCTGTGAAGAGTATCTGCAGTGATGTTCCTCTCCACTGTTCTCCCATAGATGTAAACTCGTTCCAGCAAACCACAAAATGGATTGATGATGTCAGAACGGAAAGGGGCAGTGATGTCATCATTATGCTGGTGGGAAATAAAACAGATCTAGCAGATAAGAGGTATGGAGGAATAATTCATTTTTCAAGCCTTTTTCTTAGTGGGTTGCTGGGTCTCTCCTAGACATTTTTTAAAAATGTTTCTAGACGTTCCTTTTAAAAGGAATGCTTATATTTTCTTCCAAAATGCTCAGGCTTGTTTTAAGTATGCTGGAGATGGATATGACTAGAGAAATCTTGTTTTTTAATCTTCTATTTGGTTAAGCACCAGTTTGCAGCATAATGTTGTGAATGAGTTGAGAAATTGGCCTCAAGTGTCAAAAGAGAACAGAATGTTAAACACAATTTGCATCGGTGAAAGAATAGCTAAAGTAATAACAAATATTTACCTTTAACTTTCTCAGATATAAATGATAGATGCAAGTAATCAGCGCCTTTAAAACTCTTCAAAGGTTTCTTACAAATTGTCAAACTTAATATTTTCTGTCGAACTTGTATCCCCTGTCCCCAAAATAGCTTATCATTTTTGTCTGGAAGCTCTTGAACCAAAGTTTTCTCTGGTTTTCGCCATAGCAGACTGCCTGATGGCCGGGACACCTAGTTAGTGGAAAAAGAAAGCAGAACAAAAATCGTCTGATATGAGATGGCTGCACTTAGTCTTTTGTTGAAATAGTTCTGTAGGCTGCAAGTTGCCTTGAAAGTTGTTACTGGATATTAAAATCTTTTGATTCTTTCAGGTTACATATTACTTGAAAGAGATTAAATACTGCATAGTGAACCTTAAATTGTTGCTCATTCTTATCAAGTGTAAAAGCATAGCTTCCTGGACACAGATTTGGAAGAGCGTAATTGGGCCACTCAGCTGTTCCCCTGGAAAGCTGAGTTCTACTTTGGAGCTAGATGCACTGCAGAAGTTTATCTGATGCCATGGAATGGTGACACTTGTCTAAAACTGCTCAATATGTGGCATCTACATACAGGGAATAACATGAAATGCTTTGAGAACTGTAAAGAAAGTAGTTATCTCCTTGGGTTGAATTCTCAAGATGTTTGTCTTTTTAAATTATTATTATTTTCCTTAATTCTGTGTTATCTTCCCCAGACAAGTGTCCATTGAGGAAGGAGAAAGAAAAGCCAAAGAGCTGAATGTAATGTTCATTGAAACTAGTGCAAAAGCAGGATACAATGTAAAACAGGTAAGTGATATGTTGGCTGCCCTCAGCCCTGAGACGACTTCTGTTAACGCAGCATTGCAGAAATAGGACATGCTCCCAGACACTGGGGAGTCATCTTTGCCAAGGGTGTTAGAGCAACCGCGTAGTCCGTACACAGCAAGCAAGATCCGAGTCAAATTGTTGACTGAGGTCAGGAAGGAACCTCGAACTCACAGCAAATGATTTGAAACGTCTTTCGTCTCAGAAAAGAGAGACTGAGAAAGAATCTGTCTGGATATGGAATTGTACCTTCCCAGAATCCGGATAATCCAGATCTGGTGTTTAGACGGAAGGGACAGAGGCACGAGCCAAAAAAAGGGGGAAATGGGGATCTAGGGGCTGTTTCTGATACTAGTTTAGTGAATGAATTTGGGCAAACCAACCAAGGAGGAATTTAATGGATTAAAATAATGCTTTCACTGTACAGTGAGACAGGATAAAACGTTTTTCCCACTTTATTGACATTGAAAGCAACAGCAAACTCTTGGACAGCTTAAGCTGTTTCTGTTAGATGATGAGATGCTTTTAAATTGGAGGAAAGTGGTGAAATACATTTTGAACTGATGCAATTGCAGCTATATTAGTTTTTTTTGTTGTGAGATGAGCTTACAGCCCTTTAAATCCTGACCTGCTAGATGAAGTTTTAGCGCCTGTGTTAATGAAGATAAATCACTTGGCAAACAGCGAACTGGTGAAAGCGGTAAACACAGCAAAACTGATCTGGTGTTTACATAAAAAATTTTGTTTGGGCTTATTAGTTATGTAAGCAAATATGCTTACTAGCAGAACATGAATAGAGAGCTCCGTACCGAGTCACTGCATAATGGGATATTGCTTTTTCATTATCTAGCATTTCTCATATGGAGTCATGTCCTCTAAAGCGTTTGGCAGCTAGTTTTATGGTAGGAGGAAATGAAGTACTGCAAGATGTAAAGTCCTTCGCTCTTGGATGTCTCCACGGAGCACATAGTGCATGCATTGCTACACAGAGAGTTTGCGTACAGAATTGCATAAAGAGGTGCTAAAGCAGGGATATAAATTACTTTGTACATTTTTTACACGAGTAAAAGGTCTGTTGTTAAATATCCCTTCACTTTGTATATTGGTAGCAAAATGACTCCCTGTATAATGGAATAATTAAACCTGTTAACTTAGCACTGCATTTCTGCGCGTTAACAAGCGTAAAAGCGTTCAGTTCCAAGGTCTAGCAATTATCGTGCCACAACACAGAGGCTGGCTTGTAATTAAGGCTTGAATTTTGGGCTGGGATCCTGAATGTTTCCTTAGAATAGGGCTGAGCATTTGAGCAATTGCCTCACTGAGAGGATCGGTGATGGCTAAGCTCTCTATTCCCTTTTCTCAAGGGAGCTGCTGTGTTGCGGACGCGTTACCACAAGTCCACGTCCAAGCCTATAAGGCAGCTTGTGACTTTTAAGGCCCGTTAACACTGCTTGGGTTGGAGCAGCGAGGATTTAGAGAAGCTAGCAGAAAAACCTGGTACGATATGCCTGTTGTCCATCTTGGCATAAGGTATTGGCATTTAATAAAACATGCACTTTGTAAAGCTGTCGCAGCCTTCACCGTTAAGGTGAGTAGCTCCATTTGATACACTATGAAGGAACAAACTTCAGCTTTTTGTCTTGTGCAAAAGCTGTTTGGAGACTGTATTAATAAGATTGTCAGAGCATAAAGCCATTTCTGTAGCTGTAGCCTCACTTGCATGCTCTCTAGAGAGAATTTTAAATTGTATAAGAGAGGTCTGTGCAAATTATGCCTCTTAATTTTAATTGGCAGAATACATGTTGTAAGACTTTCGTAGGAAAATGGATTTGGTAATTCTACTGCAGCAAAAAAGTGGCAGTGGGAACCCATGGGCTGGTTCCCTCTGTATTAAACTGCAGATTTGGTGTTCAGAGACAGAACTCTTGTTCCTCCTTGAAGTTATCAAACAGTAGTATCTAAAAGGCTTGTGGCTGTTAGGTATCAGTGCGTCATAATCTGAGTGGATGTTTCACATAGCGTGAAGTCTTGTCAGAACTGGACAGAGGACCGTTCTTAAGTGCCTTTTTTCTCTAGGTAAAATCCAAACAAAAGCCATAAATGTGCATTTGAAAAGAACTAAGGATGTATTTTTCTTCTGTGGGTTTTGATCTTTGTAGTGAAGGCATGGACTGGGAATTTTAGGAATTTCAAAGTTGTTACTGTGTACTGCAGAATATTTGCAAGTTCCTTTTTCTTGGTTTAATAAGTAGCTATTGAAACAATTCTCAAGGGTAAGGCTCTTGATACCACTAGCTTAATTCTTTTTCTTTGCAACTTCTGTATTGAATAGCCTGAGATTATTTTATGGACACATCAATAAATTCTTCAATGAAAAGGGAAAGGGTATGGGGAGATCTGCAGAATGGGTACCCCTCCTATAACCCTTATAAAATCTTTTTTTATTAAACTGAATGCAAGTTTGACCTTCCCATAACTGATTACTTTTATCTATAATAATATATTCTGACTCTGCAGAACAATTACTGTCTAAGTTAATTTTCATATAGGAGGTTTAATTCAAGTGTCAAATTATTTTAGATCTGAAATCCATATTTTGGCTTTGTATAATGAACGCCTTTATGTAAAAATTGAGGTCACTTAGTGCTGAATATCAAACACCCATGTAAAGGTGAATTTTAGAATAATGGCAAGTCATTGGTTTGCTTGTTCAGCACATAGGTTCAGATTTAACAACTAGCATGCAGCTTTGATGCTGAGAATGGCTGATACATGTAGATTAGGGAATATGAACTGATTTATTTCTATTTTTTATTTTTTTCTTCACTCAAAATTCTTACCTGTCAGTGTTGAAACTTAACTTCTCAGATTCAGTTCTCTGCTACCTGTCTGGACAGTTCAAAAAAACCTGACAAAATGCTGTTCTGGTTCCCACTGTCCTTTCTTCTCAGCACAAGGTCCATCTCCTGCGTCTAAAGCCTGTTTTAAAGGTAGGGAGTGGCACAACGAAACTTTATGCAGTGGAAGACTTGGAGTGGAGCTGACCCCCTACTCCTCCATTGCTGCTCCATTGGATTTCTGCATTTTTCACAGTAAGGTGTTGGTTTCTGTGCAGCGTAGGACGTATACATCTTGATGTTTTCCAGATTGGTCTCTCTTCTCACTTATGCTTCTTCTGTGGTCCACTATAACTTCCTTTTTTTTTTCTTTTAAATCCCCTCCCCTTCAGCAAAGAGCTTGGTTGGCGGTGTGAATTCTAGTGGCATTTGTGTGCAGGCAATGTAAAAAGTTTAATTTCTTGCCACACCTGGGGAGAAAAACGACCAAGGTTTTGCCATCTCCCTGGCTGGGTCACTTGTTTGCCAGCCCTTGGTGGGAGGCCAGGATATTTTTAACCTTGTGGACTACTTCTGTCGTCTTGTTCATCCTTTTCTTCTGGCAGGCAGCACAGATAGGAGGAAAGGGCACTGCCCTTCAGCTTTGTGCTCCCTGCAGCCATCCTAGAGATCCAGAGAGCCTAGCTTGACCTTGCAGCTCTAGAAGGTGGGTTGCACCGCGCTTCAAATGGGTATTTCAATGGCAGGAGCTTCTACCACCATAGGGATAGAGAGCAGCATCCTGCTGGCATGTTTTTGTTGTTGTTTCTGTTTTTTGTGGGGGTTTGTTTTTGCCATTCCCCTATGAAAAGGTAACACCTCAGAAGACATCCCAGCTAACACAGTATCGTGGGCTGAAGTGGAAGCGGGTGACGTAGGGCTTGGGTTTTGGCTGGAGGTAGAACTGCCTGTGGTCACTGCAGAGAAGCGACCAGATGATTTACAGCCTGCGCATGTGCTAGCTTAAAGCTCACCACTGCAGGCTCTCGTTTTATGGCTTTTCTGGCATTTCTTTTCTTTCCCTCCAGGATGGATCTGATGACCTGCTGTGGCAAGTCTCGTGCCTTCTAGCTGGGCACTATCGAACTAGATTGTAATGTACAGCTTTTGGTACTCCTGAATCTGTTAAAGTAGAGCCATCTCTGCAGTCACCAGGGTCCTACACACTTACTGTCCCTTCTGACTTTGGGGAGGAGGGTGTTGAAGGAAAAACAAATGGATGATGTACAGAGCAAAAGTGGTGCTAGTAGTGTCCTGGGGTTAAATTGGTGCAGTAAAGCAAAACTTGGCTTTTAGTTCCTCTAAGTTTCAGCAAAGACTGATTGTCAGGGCAGCCTTAAGACTGAAGAAGGAGGTAGATAGCTTGCTTCAGTTAACGCAGGGAATCTCAGTCTCCGATTCACTTTGTCAGCCCTGAATAAGCTTTAAAAGAGTTTGAGATTCATGCGCTGTCTTCGCAGTCTGTGTTGCAGGGAATCTTGCTGTTAGTCTGGGCATTGCATGCCCAGAATATGTCAGGGTTCGTTTTGCTGTCTCGTGGAAAGAGGGGAGAGAGGGAGCGCTGACGACCTTACAGCAGGACCTGGCACGCTTCGTGGCTGTTGCCGAAGAACCGCAGGCTGAATACGGTGTTTGGCAGGAAAACTTTCTCACGGCAGTAGCTAAAGGAGCGTGGCCCCACGAGTAACCCTGTTTTCATAGAGCTGGCTGCATCTAGCAACTTGGCACTTTTTCCTGTCCTTTGATTTTTGTCCGTCTGATGGGCAAGAATTATTCTTTGAATTGCAGCGCTCTCCTTGGAGAATAAGAATTAGGGAAACATTTTGCATTTGCTTTGCTTTGGGGAGCAGGTTTCTTGCCTGGCTTTTCCATCTGGACAGTGACCCTCCTGTCCTTTCCGTATTGCTGAAGGAGTTTTACAGTGACAACTGTTTCATGCCTACAGTTGGTTGTGACACTGATCTGTTAGGGATTTATTGGCTGAAATGATAGGAAAGGCAGAGTTTGGGAAACGAATTGAAGCTAATGGCG